>NC_138051.1:53188666-53658578 GCF_964194185.1 Rhinolophus hipposideros | reverse complement strand
GCACCCAGTATTAATGTTGCATAAATTACAATATCGGAAAGAAATTAACCTACACACTAGGTGATTACGCCTTTTTTAATACTTAAAACATAAAGGCTTACAACTCAAAACGAAAACCAAACATCATCACCTTATAATTAGTATTTTCAACCTCAAGGAAGATTGAGTGGAGTTCTTGGCTTTGGGTGAAGTGGGAAGCTTTCTGATTTGGGAGATGCTTTCCAGAAGGGTTGCAGGGTTAGCTTCCAGCCAGCCACCATTTGCAGGCCACAGAGATTGTGGTCTGGATTCTCATGACATTGAGGTGACCTCATGAGACATTGCCTAGGTAGACTTAAAACTGTCGTTGAATTCCAAACTCCTGGGAAGCCACGTGTGGATGGGCTGTGTACTGTTAGTGTCTCAGTTTCCGAAATCTGATCTGTGACTGTATAATCTGAAAGACGGCCTCTTCCTCTCCTGCAAACTGGGCAGGAATGTTAGCAGTTATAATGAAAACTGTTCCGTTTTCTAGCTGTTATTAATGATGATGGCTGGTGTCATTCAGTCCCATCTTTACTGCAGAATGAAAGGGGAAAAAAGAAAGGCAAGAGGCAACATAGGAAGTAAGAATGAAGCAGAAAAAAACAACACAGCGAATCTTTAACAAGGCTTTCAGGGACTTCAGGGAGCTATGAGCATTGTGACATAACTGTTGTTAAAAACCCTTTTCCAGAATCGCGTTATTATATGCATGCCAGAAGCTTACATATTTCACTTCACTAAAGTTACCCTCACGGCGCTGTGTGCCACGCACTTGGTTTGGAACACCGGTACTGAAGGTTGAATGCTTTTAGAGCTGGCCAACCTAAGGGAAAAAATCGACACCAAAAGATGGGATTAACACTGAAAAGCTCAGTTGGGTTGAGATCGAACCCCCTGGAAGCTCAGTTTAAATTGATGTAAAATCAGTTAACAGGGCCTGTAGTTTATTTGTAGCCCTGAGGACTTTTAGAACCATGCAAGTTTTAGACTTTGAAAGTGTTTCCCCTTCACTTCCCCCTTCAGTCTTGACTGATTTCACTTTCTGGTAGGTGCTCTTGCCTGGCAATTTAGCACCCTTTCTAGAGATTGATTCTCAGAGCAGCTTTTCTTACATGGACGCAACTCTCCACGGTGAACAAATGATGTCTTATAGTTTGAAAGAGCTGCTGGCTGGGATAAAATTCTTTGCCAGAGGGATGGAATAATTATTTTTTAAACTAAGGGACTTTTAATTTTCCGGTAAATTGCTCATAAAAACATTTATAATTATACCCTTTAAAAATGTAATAGAATAATTTTAGAAAAATGCATTTGATGATAGTTATGATAACCTTTTCTGCTACATTCCCCTTATTTCTCAAAAAGAATTGAATTATTAATCCAGAAGTCAAATCCTCAGTGGCTGAAAAACATTTATAGTTGACTCTTTTTATGTTAGTCACTTGCTGGAATTTCCCAAAGCCTGCTGGCATTATGAGGAGCCCTTGGCTTTAGAAAATGTCTCTATTTCTAATACTGAAATATGGAGCCTGCATGTAAATCCCCAACCATGAGACGCTTCCTCACTAGACTCCTAAGTGGGGTGCAGGGAGGTACAAGAATGTTCATTGCAGTAAGTGTGCCTCTGGATGAAAATGTTCTGATGATTTTTGGTGACAGCTGAATCGCCTTTGGAAGCAAACTGACCCCTCTCCACCAGAACTGACCTTTAGAATTCGACTGAGACAAGCCCATGACTTCTTGAGCCATACTCTTGTCACTTCTGAGTTAAGATGCACGTTTTTCTCCAGATTCTTCCATTTTTGCCTTTAGGAAGTTATGGTGTGATTTGGATGTCACTAGAAATTCTGTTGGAGTGGTAAGGTCTCTACAGCATATGCTACTTTTTTCTGAGTGTGCTCTTCCTTTCCCCTCCATCTTCCTCGTCTATTTGATGAATTGTGCTTCTTAGCTTATATATATGTACTTCGGTGTCTGTAGAAGCAAAATACATAACTACATTTCAGGTGTCTGGAGAAAGTCAGAATGTGACTGCCCCGTGTGCGAAAATTTTTTTATAGAAAATGCAGCTTTGCTCATATGACATATTCTGTTGCTCACTCTTTTTGTCTTCTATGAGACAATGCAAAGGGACTTTGAGGTAGATATCATCCGCTGCCTCAAGGAGATTCCTGGCCCATTCATCCCAGATTAGTGTTAAATTCTTCCTAAGCAAGAAGAGCCTGCTTTGAAAGGCCTTCAGATTCTATACCACTAACCTCGAATGTGGAATACCTTTCTGAATATGAAGTCTGTCTTTCTTGCTGAGAATTTAGGATCTCTCTCTTCTATCATTTTTTTTAAATGTTTTGTTTTTATGTTTTTTTAATTTTGCCTAAAGGGAAGTGTTGGTTTGGAAATGTTAAATTGTTAAATTTTCCACTCTTATTAAGCTGTATGTTAGAAAAACATAAAATTGAATCGTTTTGAATTAATGCTCCAAAAAAAACCTCTCCAGATAATCAGTGTTCAAGTGTTGATTAATATACAGTAAACCATGATTTTTCTATAAGGGTACCAAGGCATTACGGATGAATTTATTTTTTTTTTTGGCTAACAGTGGGTTAATCAGCAACTTTTTTTTTTGTCTTTTTAAATTATATACGTTTTTACAATGTGCTGGTTCCCTTTCCTACCCTAGATAGAACACTGAAGGTGTAATTACATCTTTCTTTGAGGTTTGAGGATCTTACGGTACCACAAGGTTACTGTTCTGAGGGTGAATTCTAATGGTCTATTATAGAGCTGTATATGGAGACGTTGTCAGAGATTGGACCAAATCTGCCCTCATCCCATCTTGGAAATTGTTTCTTTTTTTGTTTGTTTTTCCTAATCCTTGATATCAGTATATTTTATTTGCTTCCCTTATTCTCTAAGTTACAAGAAGCAAAATAGAAATTCACTTCAATTAGTTGAGTCTGGTTAATTGAGGTGTGTTTTTTTTTAAACGGGAAAATTTCAACCTGGATCTAGAGCCATAATTCTTTCTCTAGAGTTATAGAGGATGTAAAATCATTCTCAAATATTCAGGAAGGCTCTTGTATTCGCAAATAAAGTATGTACTGTTGTATCATAGCATTACGTGACTTCTCCTCTGTATAATGGTAGATAGAAATGCCGGCGATTTTGCCTCCTCCTTAGATATGTTCAAGGGGTATCTTTGGTAAAGGATTCATAAATCTGGAAAATTAAGAAACTCAAGGGTTAGAAGGAAAACTTCCAAGAATATTAATAAAGGACATTTAGATTCCCCCCAAAGCAACCCTTTTTCCAAGCTTAGGCCTTTGTTCTCTGGACCAGTAGGGAAAACATTGCTGGGATCACACTGGCAAAAGCAGACTTTCCCAGGGCCATCCCACTCAACTTAATGATAGTCTGTGGTTATCTTTCGATATCTTTCCTGTCTTACTGTTGGAAATTCAGCTTGGGAGTCTTGGTGTTCTGTTGTGACATCCTATTTATTTATTTATTTACTTGCTTGCGTTTGTAGGAAAGACATCAAGGAGCTTGTCTAAAGAAATCCTTAGAAGAAGGGAATGGGGTGTGATGAGGAATAAATGTGCCACAGCTCATGGCTTAGGCAGGCTCACTTTTCGCTCCGGTTTTTACATGCTAATGTTAAGAGGAATTACAGGTAACAATCCCCTTGTGCTGATGGAAGAAGAATTTTGTTTCCCTAACAGATGTTTATGGCCTTAACTGACACATCATTATTAGAAACTGTCTTATCACATTATGTGCTGTGGCACACTGACAATGCGTGGTGCTGTGGTTTCCTTGTGATTATCTTGTCCATAGAACGGAGGCCCTGGTGGCCAGCTGGGGAGCCCTTTGCAGTGTCTACTGACAGCCGAGAGTACAGGTTATCCGCATCCTTAAAGGGGCTGAAGGGCTCTAGGCTGTCCCAGGTAGTTGCTGTACCAGTGCTGTTTTCCCTGAAGCACAAACAGAGGCTGAAAATGAGGAAGAACGAGTATGGAGTAGAGAGTTTCTCCTCTCCCACCCCCAAAATCATAGCCAGTAGTGTTATTGGGTGTTTGAGTTTTGATTATGAACTAACTTAAAGTTTTTAAAAATTATTGGCAAGTTCCTAGATCCACAAACAGACCATAATAGATGAAACTCTTCGGGGTACAAGGAAGGGTGCCACTTAGTCTGGGATCCTCAAGCCTGTGAAAAAGGCAGTGCACGGTTAAAAATACCTAGCTTACTTTGGGGGAGGATTTGGCTGAATACTGATGAAGTTTATGAAATATGAATGTAGTGAAGTTGCTGTACGTAAGTGGTAGGCGTGTGTGAAAGAAGTAAGAAGAAATACAATTGTGTATAAATGACACTCTGAAACTTGATGGAATTGTATACGTGACAAGAATGGTGACATTTGGGTTGGTGCTTAATGGGGGAAAATAAACTGGCTTAAAATCTGTATGTCAAACTAGATGTGGGAATAAAAATTACAGAATATGAAATCATTTGACTTATTTTTATAAGCAAAGAATGCTACCGAGGATAAGCAGGCAGGTTGCAAAGAACAGAGGTGAAACAGAATGGGGGGCAAATGAGGGACCAGCACTTAAATTTATGATGAGGTATGGTAATTACTGTTTTAAATAACCCAGACTGTTAAGTACTGTGCTGCTAGGTAGAGAATTAGTTATAGCCAAACAAAAGGCATAAGTATGAATTTTAGGTTGTGTGGGAGAAATCCTCTTGAGCCCCAAAGCAGAAATGCATGTACTGAGAAGCCAAGCTGCACACGATGTAATTTTTTCTGTCTTATCCTGATTAATTGACAGCCAACTGTATGCCTCTTTCCTGAAGGTGACTTTACAATCTCCAGACACAGACATTTCTCTCAGAAGTGGAGTGAAGGAAGGAGAACTACAAGCTAAAGTGTGTTTCACTGGGTGAAGTATTTGGGGGGAAAAGATAAGAATGGTGAAATAGGGGAATGGAGCAGTGCATACAGAGATTAAAATTGCCTGTTTGGGGCTGGGGAGTGGGGGCTGTGAATGAAGGAAGGGAATCTCTAGAGGGAAAAGAGACTTCAATGCAAAAGAAAATGAAATTAGCATTGACTCTGAAATGGCTCAGAATGTGCCTTTCTAATTATAAATTATCTTTAACAAGGGCAATGAAAAGAGGAAAATTTGACACTTTGAGAAGTTTTGATGAACTTGTCGAGAATGCCAATTGACAGAGGCAGGTAAGGGAATACTTGGAAAAACAGAACAAGAACAGGTCTGAAGGGCATGATGGTCTGCTTCCTGGTGTGTTAGGGGAGTCGGCGGGCGTGTTTATTGACTCTTCCAATTAGTTTTAAAGAAACCTGAAGAAATGGACAAAGACGGAGAAAAGACAGCCAGATGTGAGTCTGCCCTTCCAGAAGCCAAGAGGCTTGTGTCATCCCACAGGATCAATGCCAGAGATGGGGAGGAGCGAGTGTTAATGGATATTCAACATACAAATCACAGAAGAAACAAGGATGTATTTAGCAAGTCTAAAAACTCTTCAATAAACTGTATTGCTTTTCATTTTCACTGTACAATTCTAAAACCAGCGGATGGTAAGCAGGCCACAGTAACAATATAGCGTGTACCCCTAGGAACGTTTGTGTGATGGGGATATTATCTGCGAAAGGACAGGGCACCTGGGAGGGTGTGAACTGCCCATAACTCTCAACTGTCCAGCTAATGAAGCATTGTGAAAGCAAAGGCAAATGAAATACTTCAGTAATCAAAAATCATTCTTCTTTTAGTGATCCTCTTCGTTGACTGACGATGACAGGGGTGAAATTGCCAGAGTTGTATTTTACCATTTCTGGCACTGATGCACCACTTCTGATGAGCTCGTTTATGCAGAAAGGGAGCAGTTTCTGCAGACCAGGCTGTCAACCCAGAAGATGTAAAATTTCACAGTGTGAAGGATGAAGTTTGAAGATGAGTGAGGTTCTGTAACTTTCTTGAGGCCCCGTACAGGATCAGTAGACCTGATAACTACACTGAAAGTACTTTTGAAATTTCTAAAGCTTACTTTCTGATCTTGAATTGGGGGTGGATGTTAGATATGTGGTGGTCACTCTGTCTACATGATATATAGACAATAGATATAGATAAATGTAAATATATAGAGAGATACGATGCTGCCACCAGTCATGTTTTATTAGCATAAAGCCTGTTAGAGCCATCAGGGGCCTTGTGAATCATCTGGCTTAGCCTCTGGTTTAAACCGATACCGAGATGTAACAATGTGTGTGAGCTCCCATTCCTAGTACGGAGCAAGGCTGTGACTAGAACGCTCGTCTTCCACGTCCTTACCTTCTGTGCCTTCCACTTGTGTGCTGTGCCAGGATGCTCGGAAGTTCCAGTAAGGTACAAAAGCAAGCCTCTGCCCTCACCCAGCAAAACCACCTGAGGATATTAAGACACGAACACAAGTTAACCCAGCATTAGGTAAGCGCAAGTTACTTTGGCGATGCACCAAGAGGGGAACGTTGTCAGTAAATGTTATTTTTTAAATTCCCACCGGGCATTTTTATTATTCATTAAAAATCAACCAGTGAGCCTGTGGCTAAGTTAGTAAAACCATTCTACCGCACAGCAAAAACAGTGTCTCTTGGTCTGGCTTAGTGGAAAGTGTAATACAGGATCCGAGTTGAGTATCTTGTGCTTTGTACTCACTTGAGCCAGATGCCGCCGGGGGCGCAGTGGGGGACGCTGTCTCCTGGCAGCAGTCCTCTTTCCTCAAGGCAGAAGGTGTCAAGTTGTACTTTTTATAGAGATGCTCAAGAGCAGGTCTGCAAATGGAACATTACATAGCCAGTAAAAATCATATTGCAGTAGAAAAATATTTGACGGGGAAATATTTATGATCTATAGGTTAGTGAAAAGTGAAAAGCTTCCATAGTAGTGTGCACAGAATGATATCCCTTTTGTTACTATCGTGTATGTGTATACATATGTATTTGTCTATACGCCAGGGGGGCCAAAAAATGTACACAAGTGGACACTATGGTCAACGTTGCTTGAGCAATAGTTCGCTGTAATCAGAAGTGTCTGGACACTGATGGTAACCACTTTGAGCACCTCTTGTGATTGCAGAAGTCAAATGTGACTTGTAGTCATCTTTTGTTATCGGTATATATTGAGTATTCCAATTCTAAAAGTTTTTTTTCCTTTCTTAAAATGTGTATATCTAATTTTTGGCACCCTCTGTATGTGTGTATACACACACACACACACACACACACACACACACACACACACACACACGCTAACATGAACTTAAACGTATACCACCTAAACAATGAAATGATAAAGTAGGCATCCCTGGATGGTGGGATTATCTATGAGTTTCTTTTTCTTTGTGTTCTTCTGTATTTCAGTTTCGTGCATTTTGTATGTATTAATTTTGTAACTAGAAAAAAAATAAATTTTTTTTCAAACTACATTGTTTGTTTGTTGTGAAACTGGGATACCTTGGAGGAACTAATTCTGAAGATAATATGTTGTACAGGATTTCTTGATGTTTCAGGATGGACCCAGTTTACTGGCCTAAAGAACAATACCTTTGATAGTCACATTCAGCCAGGAAGACAAAGGTCATTCAGCTTGAATATGAAAAGGCGGGTCCCATTATTGGAATTTCTTGCCCCTCTGGGGCAATGTCTTTCAAGTGTTGTTTGTACTGTGACTTACAATGAGAAAGCATACTACATTGTGAGCCAACGCCCGCGTACACACACACACACACACACACACACACACACACACACTCTCTCTCTCTCTCTCTCTCTTATACACTCACTCACACTCAACACTCTTGACATAAACTTTTCACATAAAATATTTAAGCTTTACCTGTGATACACTGTTAGTTTTGCTCTCTTACATAAAGACAAAATACAAGTCACGAGCCACCAGACTGATTTCCTGATCTGTTGATGGGCTGTTCCTACAGTTTGAAAAACCCTGTCCTGGGCTTGAGTAGAAGCAGCCTTTCTGTGGCCGTGGGCTGGCAGCAGTGGGAGGGAGGGAAGGAGGCAGGGTTTCCACAGGAACCGATGTTGAACGCCAGGTGTTACTCATTATGATTTCAGGGAGGAGGTGGGGGAGGGAAAATAATGTAAATACTTATTTGTAATCTTACAGTATCTTTATGCCACTTTTAGCACATGCTCATTAATATCTTGTTACATTTAGGCATGCTTCTGCCTAGCCGGGCTCAGAATATAAATTCTGGAATCCCCTTTTGCTTGGAGTCGATGTCACTATAAAAGCACGAGGGTGACATTCTTTCAGTCAACACATATTTGCTGAGCACCTGGTATGTGCCAGGCTCTATGCTAGGCTCTGGGGGTGAAGCAGTGAATAGGAGAGCTCTGAGCCTGGATCTTACCTTCCAGTGGTGGCGTTTCTCAACGTAGCCTGCTGTTGGGTCACCTTTGACCAGACACTTCTGATGGTTTTCCTGTGTGTCTTTGACTTGGGTTTTTCACCCCTGTTCCTTCCGTGTGCTTTCACCCTTCCCCTCCTCCCCCACCCACTTATGTCTCATCTTATGTCCCAGTCTCTCTTTGCTTATTGAAATCCTACTCTCCAGAGAGGAGGCTCCCTCTCCCTCCCACAAGTCTCATGATCCTGTCTTTTTCCGATAGTCCGTTGTGTGGGCCTCGCTCATTCATTCAACATGTAACCTCTTCCTGTGCCAGGCTCCTCTATGCTGTCTTGGAGTGTCATTTCCTGGGGAGGAGTCTGGTCTCCCTCAGCCAACCAGCAGGGATTATTCTTTTACATCTGCACTGTGGCTTTCAAAAAGTACGTGCTTACTGACTGTGCAGGTAATCTCTCCCACACTACCCTGCAGAGCCGTTTGCTTTCTCAGTAGATTCCGCTCGCACTTCCCTACTCGGCAAGTGCAGCTTCTACTTGCTTATTCTTCCAGCTGGGCCTTGGGTTTGGACACAGCTGCCCTTGTTTGTCCCACTTCTGTTTCTCTTGGATCCACCAACCCTCCTCTCAATGGCAGGTTCAGGCCTGTTCCAGTCTTGAGCACCTCAAACCATGGCTGGATTTGTTGGGTGACAGTATGCGTGGTTGTTACAAGCCTGCTGTGAGTGACACAGCCCTAGGCTAGAGGTCTAGGTGTGCTTACTGTGGGGTTGCTGTGTGACCTTAGGTAAGTTCCTGAACCACTCAGTCTGTTTCTTTTGTCACCTGAAAACTGGGGATGATGATGGTGCCGGCTTCTCAAGGTGGGTGAGAGGATCACCAGATTATGCATGTTGCAGCACCTGGCAGGATGCCTGGCACACATCAAGCGTGGCTCCAGTGACAGCGGTGACGATGAAGCACGCATAGGAGCAGTGGGGCCCTCGAGTTGCTCTCCCCTGGATCCTCCTCAGGGCTTCCGCTCCCTTGGCTTGGAGCATTCTTCCTTGGTTCTGATTGGTTGCTCTGTGAAATAAGCAGGAGTCCCAGGGCCAGGGCGTCCTGAAGCCTTTCCTTGTATTGCCAGTTTCCTTTCCTGGACTGGATCCTGCCCCAGTCCTTCAGCTCAGCTGCCATGGGCGGGATCCTGCCAAGTGAGGACAAATCACTGAAGTTTAACCCTATTAATCACTTGTTGGGCTTCCCTGAGACTGCAGCCCATGCCTTGAGCTGAGCCAGAGGAGGACCCATGTCTGGCTGCTCCCCACCGTTCCTGTGGTACCCGCAGGCTGCTCCCTTCAGCCATTGAGTCTGGGGAGCACTCTCCTTCCCACTGTGCTCCAGTGCTCTGACACACCTCATTTTTCAGTAGCCCATCATTCCTTGCCCACCCTACCCTTTTACTCACTTTCTTCTCGCTGCCAAAAAAAAAAAAAAAAGAAATCACATTGGAGAAGCTTGTCTGCAAGGGTTCCATTCAACTTGTTCTACATTAATGTTCCACTACGGTGACCCACTGCTGAGTCTTTCACATGTAATGTAATCTAATAATTTACTTGCACTTTGCAAGTAATACTCTCAGAGACTCACAACCTGCTTGAAATTGCTCTGCTCTTACGGTATTTGAGCTGATGAGAGAGTAGCATGAGAAAGAGTAGTTATTGGTACACAATGGTATTGGGTAAACCCAGGAAATAATATTAGTGCAAGGTAAGGGTGTGCTGGTGGATTGTAATACCCATTTTTAGAGAAGCAGTTAAGCTTGCTAAGGGTCTTTTATTGATTTTTAGCTTGTAATTTGCCTAGGGTAGGTCAAAATATAGTAGGGGTGGAAGCATAGCCAGCTAGAAGAAGTGAACCAAGAGTTGAATCCGTCTTTGGGGGATGCTGTGAAAATGCTTTAGTTTTGATATACTACATGACTTTTATAGAACTAATTGGCACTGTGGTTGGGTTGTTTTATTTCTTCACTCAAACATGTTGGAAGCTGATTCTAATATGCAGTAGTAATGAAAATAGAATAGAGCTGTAATAATAGTGCCATTGTAAAGTGAATTACCCCATTAAGCATCTATTTTGTCTAATTTGTATTGTGATCATGCGGGTGATACAGACACATACAGACATAGAGTAGCTGGTCTTCAAGAAACAGACTGTCGTTGAGAAGTCCCAGTCCTGTCATGTTGAAGTCAGTGAATGAAAATCAGCCATTGTGCAGTGAAAAAGTGAATTTTTATATATTTCTATATAGTTGTGTATATATGCACACACACACACACATATGCACATATACAAATACACACACCAACATGTGCCGGTCAGGTAGACCAAGAAGAAGATACCTCACGATGTCATAAACATGTTTGCCTTCTGTTGCCTTTTAACAAGTTGGCCAGTCTGCCTGAGGACAGGTATCAGTTATGGCTGGCCAAGTCGATAATAGCGTCAAGGCCAGGGTTTGAAAACAAGGCTTTGTTTCGACCTCTTCATCCTCATTATCTTGTCTGAGAACTTCTGTTAAGTGATATTTCTTACGTTTGGGAAGAAGCATCAAGGACCTAGGAACTGTGGTCATTTCACTTTGTCATTTGTCTTCCAAAGGAGGATACTAACCAAAATAACTTATTCACAACAGAAAGATAGAGGCATGTTTTTAGGCCTTAAGTCATACGCTAAACCTGGAAGCAGAAACAGGACCTGAGAAGGCAGCATCAAATGGGTCTGCTCCCGGTGGATACATAAATGAAAAGGCCACGAAGGTATTACATTTTGACGTGCTTCCAGTGACTTCATCCCTTCACCCCCCAAGGAAGACTGACATCAGGGGGTCATCTGGCAGTAACTGTCTCTGAGTTTGCAACCATTAGGATGGTATCTCCAGGGAGATCCTAATGACTTACCTGGTTCGTCTCCAGTCTGGATTGCTGCCTCCAAGACGCTCTCTGTGTTTTCCCGCCGTGACCATCCAGAAGGGATTTTACTGGTAGCCTCCATCTCTTAATTGCTCTCATTCCAGAATTTTACTTCTGCAGCATTGTCAACACCACCACTTGGTAATCCAGAACCTCAGAAAGACCTTTTCCAAAGAGTCACAATCTCAGATCAATCATGTTGATCTTAAACTCCACGAGCGTTTGAGGGGAAGAGTACACAGCATCAATGCCTGGCAAGGGGATGAAAACTATATTTGGTGGAGAAATGTTATTGCAGACCTCAGTGAAACCTATCAATATCATATTGTGCCTAATAAAATGTTATGATGAAAATTACCATGATGTTTGTACCATCCCTTTATTAATTGGTCTTTCCCATTATTATTTTCTTAGTAGCAAACACATTCTGGTTTGATCGCTCATGATAGTCCTTATTGAATTGACATTTTGCTGCCTCAGTTGTGTTTATCTTCTCATTGGCCTCAGTTCCTTCAGGGCAGCACCGTGGATTGTCTTGAGTCTTCTGTCCCAGATCTCTGTCTCTTCCTTGGGCATTCAGTGAATGCCCTTGGTATGCTAGTGACAGTACAGTTCAAAATCAATATATGAAAGATGAGGCAGCTGAGGGAAAATTGGAACAAGGCAAGACAATCTAATATTCTTTGAAAGCTTCAGATGTTTAAAGGTAATGCTATGTGTTGTCTCCTTTCATTGATCCATCATGCATTAAATGAACACTTACTATGTACCAGGTCCCATGTTGATCAATAGAGATACAAAGTTGAATTAAGGGAATTGATAGGCAGGAAAGACATATGAACTTGTAATTTTAAAATATATGCAGAGTGCTAGAGTAGAGATACTTACAGAATATAGAGTGCACAGAAGAGGGAGAAGACCCTTAGGAGGAGTCGGAATGCTCCCTGAAGTGGATATATCTGCCTACCTTTGGAAAAATGGGGAGAGATTTGCCTAGAGGGCAAAAAGTGAGAGGGCATTACAAGTCAAGTTACACAAGGTGAAAGTTCATGGCACATTCAGGCAGCATGAATGAGGTATGTAGCTTAGCCTACGCAAGCAGTATGTTGGAGAGGATTAGGAGATAAAGTTGTAGAAAATAGGCACATGCCAGGCTAAGTATTTTGGACCTTTTCCTATGGCAAAATTTTGAGCAAGTGAAAAATACCAAAATTTTGTTTTTTTGGTAAGATATTGTATGAGTTCGTTGAAATTGGGGTATAGAATTGACAGTGTAGATAAAGAGCCAAGGTAGATCTTTGTGATAATTCCAGAGAGATATGCTGCAGACATGGACCCTGACTGGGTGAGGAGGTAGGCTCCCAGATAGAATTTCCCAGAAGGTGGAATTGTAGGCACATGATGGAGGTAATGCAGGAGTCAGTCTCAGAGCTGGCTGGAATTACTGGCGAGAACAGTTCGGTGGAATGTGAAGATGGTAGAACACATGGGTTCCATTTTGGAGTGGGGCATTGGAGGTTCCCGGGAAGTATTTGATGGACACTTGGAAATGTGGGTCTAGCAGGGAACACGTTAGTATGTTCTCTGTGGAATGAGGAAAAGTATTTTTACAAGAGTCTGGGGTCCAGACTAGGACTCCAGTGGAGCAGCATTTTTGACAGGGAATTGGAAAGTGAAATTTTTATACCAGGCCATGTTCATGGATTTTGAAGTGGTATCAGGAGAAAATAAGCATAGGATCCAAGTGAGTGTGGTTGAGAAAGTAAACGAGGTGGACTGGTGTAGTGACAGATGAAATTATATCAGAACACTGGTTTTAGCTTTGGACATACTATGTTTATTAAAGGCATAAAAAAAACCAAAAATGTCTTTAAATCCAGGGTGAGGTTCTAATATACTTTGTTGCTTCTGGTTACATTTGAGTTGTATCTGCTTTGATGGTGGTCTCCTTCTCAACATGTCTAATTGATTATTGAAAAGTTGCTGCCTTTTCTCTCTTTCTATCTTTCTTTCTTTCTTTCTTTCTTTCTTTCTTTCTTTCTTTCTTTCTTTCTTTCTTTCTTTCTTTCTTCCTTCCTTCCTTCCTTCCTTCCTTCCTTCCTTCCTTCCTTCCTTCCTTCCTTCCTTTTTCTTTCTTTCTTTCTTTCTTTCTTTCTTTCTTTCTTTCTTTCTTTCTTTCTTTCTTTCTTTTCTTTTTTTTTTTAACTTTCTACACAGCCTATCATTGATTAATCCTGTCCATATACAGAATTTGCCTCACAGTTGGCAGAACCTCAAGGTTGGGAGAAATGGAATGAACAGTAGCTGTGGAGTGGTCTCCACATTGCCTGGGGAAAAAGGCTTCATGGGAGAGAAAGTTGAAAGAGGGTGTTGAGAAAAGGTGTCAGATCTTCAAACACTGGGTCTAGCCATGGGGAACTAGATGGGAGGGAGGGAGGGAGGGAGGGAGAGAGACAGAGAGAGAGAGAGAGAGAGAGAGAGAGAGAGAGAGAGAGAGAGAGAGAGAGAGAGAGAGTTTGACCAGGAAGAGTAAAAGAAATGCACAAGTGTTTGCTGACGGGGTAGATGATGTTGATTGTGATTATAGTGGGATTGCTAGTCTGTGTTAATGGCACTTGCTATTTTCAAGGGCCTTCACATATGCAGTAGCCCTTGGAGGTCCTGGAAAGAGTCTGATAATGTTGCAGCTTGTAGAGGGACTAGAGAAGTGTTGTATAATTAGGGAGACCTGTTGACTTAAAAACAACTTGGATACTGATAGGCTGAACTTATCTTTAACTCCAGTGAGTGTGACAGGACGGGGCTTTTCCTGTTGGAAGGGCCATCCCTTTGCCTTCGGAGGCAGTAGCCAAGCTCCTTATTGTTTTCAGTGAGCTCTGACTAAATACTTTCCCTGTAGATCTTCCACTAATGTGTCATATGAATTATGTGTGTTATCTCTGTGCTGTGAAATTACAGGCCTTCACCCACAGTGTGGTAAGTAGATTAAAATGAAAGCCTGTTTTTTATGGTATGGGGGAAACCAGGCAAATATCAGGGAACTATTTTGTGTATGTTTGATCTGACAGTGGGGAGGCCTTGGGATGCCAATGTCTTCTACAACCTGAAAGCTGAGCTGTGGCTGGAGTTTTCTTCAAAGAGGTTTATATTTTATCCCTTGGCACTTCTGAGAGGAAAGGAAGGTTTGGAGTGGGTGATTCTGTGATGGTTCTTTTCTAGCTGCTGTTTTCTTCTCCGTCTTTTCTTTTTAACTTTGCAGAAAGTCCTTCCAGTTCTATGGTCAGACCCCGTTCAGGACGTTGGTGGCCAAACAGTCCCCTTTTGTTAATCGAGCGTCCTATTTTTGTTTCTCTTGAAAGGTGCCCTTCAGGACAGCAGAGCCTTTATTTGGGCTGTTTAGAATTGAGCCCTGGAGGAACCAAAACAGAAATCATTCTAAACCCAGGCCAAGTGCCTCCTTTGCCTAGCGAGGCAAAGCTAACCCCACACAAGATGAAATCTAACCAACTGGTTACCTGAGAACCACCTTGGGGAGTTCTCCAGCTTGACTTCTCTCGTTTTGGCTACCATCCCAAGAGCCAGTGAAAGCTGAGGGTCATGGCCTTTCTGTGCAGAGATGCAGGAAGAGAGTTTCGGCTCTCCGCGAAGAAACATAGGTTGGGTTATGTTTTAAAGGGCCCTGTGTCAGCTTGCAAAACATTAAGGATCTATAAAGATCCTGAATAGAAACGGGTCAGAGAAGATATTTATGACCATAAGACTGCGTGTCTTAAGGTGGTGTAATTTTCCTTTATTGCTCAAGCTTTCAATAAATTCATTTTATTCAATTTATGCATTTATTTATTTTTTAAAGAAGAAGATATTCATAACTTTAGCCCACCTCACATAACTTCTGTTATTCCTGGTTCTGCCCCTCCCCTCTTTTTGTCACAAATTAGGTACACTGAGTCATTCAAGAAAATTTTAGAAAATTTGAGAAAATATATGGGATTTGATCATTTAGAAGCCATGCAGTTTGAGGTTATTTTCTTCTGTTACAATAGATACTGGGTTAACCTCTGTGATTTGAAACAGAATCTCTGTTCCTTACCCAAGGATCTTCTGATTCAGAGTTCAGACGGTCTTCCTCACCACACAAGGACTGACTTCAGTTTGGGAACTTTTCTTGCCACTTTAGGTATCACCTGGGTCATTCAGGTGGAATAGGGGAAGAGTGTTGGGCTTTGTTAGAGAAGGAAAGACTGGCTAGACAAGTTTGATCCCTAGGGGCAGTTTGGAGCCTTGTGGAGTGTGAGGTCATCGGTGTGTTTAAATTCTGACCTTCCACACGCTGGTCAGTGAAGCTCTGCCCCCCCCCCATTAACTGCCTATTGTCCCCTGTGTTTCGAGGAGAAGACACTTGCCTCTTGGGGAACGGCCAGCATCCTGGGAGCACCTGTCCAACTGGCCTCTGTGTAGATAAACAACTGCAAAGTGAAGCAGTTTGGAGATAGGCGTCATTTTAAGACGAAAGTCATACATTTTAGAAAGTTAAAGACTGGTTCTCTGACAGGGAAGTTGAGCTAAATATGCAATTCTATTTTAATTTTCACTTTGTGCCAAGGCGAAAGCATTGGGAGATAGGCTATAAATGTATAAGTAAGTCACTGCAAGAATAGCCCCTTGCAAAAATGCAGATTTCGGAAGGCTAAATATTTTCTCACATACTTAATGCACATAAATAACTGCCTCCTGATTGAGTTCCTGAGGAAGGGAATATTGTATAACCACTTAACCTTGATCAGTGTAATGAATTGTACCGAGGTGTACATAACTGTAAAGTACGTATTTGGTTGTCTTAGCTCAGGCTGCAATAACAAAATACCATAGACTGGGTGGGTGGCTTAAACCAGACTTATTTTCTCCTAGTTCTAGAGGCTGGGAAGTCCGGACTCAGCTGGTGGCAGATTTGGTTCTTGGCGGAGGCCCCCTTCCTGGCTTGGAGAAGGTCGTCTTTTTCCTGTATCCTCACATGGTAGAGAGAGGAAGCTCTGGTCTCTCTTCTTATAAGAGCACTAATCCCATCGTAAGGACCCCAGCCCCATGACCTCATCTAAACCTAATTACCTACCCCAGTCCTCACTTCCTAATATCGTTATATTGGGGATTAGGGCTTCAACTTATGAATTTTAGAGTCCATGACATTGGTCGACGCTTAAAGCTCACGAATAATTTTCAGAGTGGTCGATGTGTTTCCAAAAAGTTGTTTAAAATTCTTAACCTCCTCATTTGTTTGTTTCAGTGGAGTCCTGTTTTTCTGTGTATGTCTTATCGTCGGCATGGCTGTGCCTCATCATATTCCAGCACTGTTTGAAAGCTACAGTCGGAAAGCCCATGGTAATTAAGGCTGTGGTATCATTGTTTAAATTAGTGTGTGTGACTTTTTTTTTCCTGGTAATTCAACAAGTTCCTTCATATTCTGCGTAATTGGATCACATTTTAATTTTGTGGCAAATAAAGATCTATTTTACATTTCTATTAGAAAGATAAGTCCCTGTGGCTAGGTCTGAATTAGGATGTTTGCTGTTGGTTGTACTGAAGCAGCAAACCTTTTACAGAGTTAATTCAGCTTCTAAAAAAATACGTCTATGAGTATTTCGGGTAAGGAAAGAATCCTCAGTCGAAAGGTTCTACACAAGCGTAGATTTCGTGGAGAAACAAATATTGAGAAGACAAGAAGGCGAATGCTTGTGAAATATACAAGCAGAAAATAATGAAATCATGGGTTATGCAGTGTATTATATACTCCGAAAAGCATATTAATTTGTGACACAGGCACATCTGTTTGTGAATATATTTTATTATCTGTATGGTTATTGCCCTGGAAGTTTGCATGAAGCAAAATAACGAAGATAAACTGAAGAGTGCCCTGGACAATTAATCAAGAGGCCTGTGTTCTGATCCCAACTCAACCATTAATTATGCAAATGACTTTGAGCATTTACACCCTCCTCCCTCCCCAGGGCCTCACTTTCTCTCGGTGAGCTCCAGGTGGAGTTCAGAGATTCGCTGAGCTACAAGTTCTTGTTAGGTCTGACATTGTATGACCTCATGACTGAGACTCAACTTTTTAAAGAATCCAGCAAAGAATACGATTTTCCTTAATCTTTCTACCCTTTTAAAAATTGAGGATAATTTACATATTGTAAAATTCTCTCTTTTTATGTGTATAATTCAGTGATTTTAGTAAATTTATAGAATTGTATAGCCACCACCATAATCGAGTTGTGGAACATTTCTGTCACCCAAAAAGACTCCTTATTCCCGTTTGCTATTACTACTCCTTCCTACTCTCAGTCTAAGGAAGCCATTAATCTACTTTCTGTCTCTATAGATTTTCCTTTTCTGGACATCTCATTTAATAGGAATCACATAATGTGTGGCCATCTCTGTCTCACTTCTTTCACTTAGCATGATGTTTTTGGGGTTCATCTATGTTGTAGCAAGTATCAGTATCAGGACTGATACTAAAAAGTATCAGTCCTTTTTATTGCTGAATAATATTCCATTATATGGATAGACCGCATTTTGTTTCTCCATTCATCAGTCTGTGGGTTCCTCTTTTTTCCTTTCCTGTCCTGTGGGACACTTATTCTCACTGCAGCCTACTCCACGTGGGGAAATAACAGGTCTCTCTCAGAGAAATCCAGTGTCTTCATCTCAGGACCTCCCTTGTAGAACAGGTTAGAGTTTTGTGTTTAAACCACTTACAGCCTTGTAAGTGGTTGTCATTGGACTGAGCTGGCTGGGTCGTTGAAAATGTGATGAAATACCTATGTAGTAACTATCACTAAATGTGAAAGCACTAGCTATAGACCCTTTTCCATGATACATCATTATTATAAATGTGAGGTTTCCCATTTAGGGAACTTGACTCAAAAGCTTTCCTAATGCCAGCCTGCTTGTTGTTTTACATTTGTTTTACACATTTGGTGATGAAATACTTGGAAGCAAGAGTTAAAGACATTACTCTGACTTAGTAATGTCACTTTCAGCATTCTCCTCTGGAAGTCATCAGAATTATTACGAACAACAACAAATCCAGAGAAGGAAATACTTGAAGAGAAATCCATACTTTGCTTTTCAGCGATGAATCACAAAGACCGCTAAATATAATTGCGAAAAAAAAGGTAGATAGATTGAGAAGAGAACTGAGTTAAGTGTTCGGGCTGTTGAGTTCTTGAAAGAGATGCCGTAGGCTAGACAACTCTAGTGATTTCGATATTTGGCATTTTTTGTGTTGTGAGTGAAGCTGGTATGTGCATTTCCATTTGGTAATCTCCTAGCTAATGGAGGGCAGCAACTCAGTACTTTGGATACTCCTCAAATGATTCTCCAGTTTAGAGTTGAGTTCTGGAAATGTGGTTAATATGCAATGTGTTTCCATCTTTAGTTGCTCCCAGGTCCATTGAATGTCCTGGAATCCACCCTTGGCTAGTGTGTCATGTAGGATGGTGGAGAAAGACTACTGCTGTTGCCTTTTCTCATCTCCATGTGGTAGATGTGTTTTTTAGCCACGCTCTATTCTAAATTTTGGAAAGGTTGGACCCACAAGGGGTGTGTGTGTGTGTGTGTGTGTGTGTGTGTGTGTGTATGTGTGTGTGTGTACGTGTACATGTATATACATATGCACACACACATATATTTTTCCAACTGCATAATAGGGCTGGGCCTATGAAAGCCAGCAGCTTGACTCAGTTTTATTAAGCATGCTAATTATAAACAACATCAGTAATATCTTTTGGAATTTAGACATTAGACTGTTTACTATTCCCAATGGTAAGAATGATGTTTAGAGCATCACACCCTGCCTCTTGGGTCCTGGGAAAGCTTTGCCTTGGTTGAATCCATATGGTAGGGTTTTGTAGAGAAAGATAAACCAGGACACTCTAGTAAACCTCAGACTCTCCCTGTGCCGAGCCTGAGAGACGGGAGCCGTGGGCAGAGAAGGCTGCCCAGAGCCGTGTGCTCCAGGCTTTCCTCAGGATGAGCAAGCTGCATTCAGGCATGATCATGTGTGTACCCGTCTCTCCCACAGCCTGAAAGGGGGGACATTTCCTTCTCAGCCAGGGAGGAACCAGTTAGGAAAAAGGTGTCCTGTCTCTTGGTTTGGTGATTGGTGGGGGAGGGAAGGGCAGTGGCCTGTCTTACTTGGATCTGTGTTACGGTGTTATCACAGTGCATCATTACTCGGATGATTAATGTGTGAGTTGGCCTAAGTTGTGAGATCCTTGAGGATAGGGAGTGACCCTTGTGTTTTCCAGTGATTCCAACACAGGGCTTTGCATACAGCAGGCACTCAACTTTGCCTTGTAGACAAAGTGGACAATGAATAACTATCGTCTTCAATGAGTCTGCAAAGACAGTTGTTCTGGAGTTTGATGTTTGATTTGATAGGATTTCATAATAGTTACAAGCTCCTACTTATCGATCACTTAACTGCTCCGGGCGCTGGACACGCTAAGCTCAATCCTTAAAATGTTCGCTACCTTCCCAGGAGGCAAGAATTACGATTCCCATGTTGTAGATGAGAAGACTGAGGCCTAGAAGAGTTGGTTCGTCAGAGTCCAGAACATTGTACCACACCAGCTACCACAGCTCCCTTTCCCTAACTGTGACAAATATGTCTAAATAACAATCCTGGTGCCCTGGGGTCCCTTTCTTTCTCTGTTTACGTCTCCATCTGTGGAAGCTGGAGGTTGCAATCTAGGCTAATGGAGCCCCGTGGAGTTGTGCAGTGTTTCGCCAAGTCAGCTGACCACAGCACCCCTAGAGACTGTGTGTTGTTGTTTTTTTACTTTCTCTTGTCCTCTGGCGGTTCCTGTGGCAGCTTCTTCATCCTTCCGTTTGCAGGTTTTCCTTTCATTTCTTAGGTATCCTGTTGCCCTTCCTAGGCCTAAGAACAATGGTGCCGGAGAACTCCTGGAGATGGAACGCTCTTCCTCACTGTCTTGGCTGATTTCTGGCTTACTAGACAAAGTGAAAGTCCGATCTTGCTGGAAGAATTCCTGTATGCAGTTCTGACAAGTAACTTGAACCGATTGTTGAGAGCAACCTGCGATTGCGGCTTGGCAGATGTGTGTGCTGTGGCCTATGAACGTTAAGGATGTGGAGTTGACCACAAGGCAGGGCCCATGTACACAAGGGTGACGCATCCTCAGAACCGCCCCAGCTCCTCTAGTGCTTTACAGCCCTAACAGGAGCTGCCAACAGAGAAGTTGCTGAATTTGGCATTGGCTAGGGCGTGGTTTTATTCAGCCAGACTCTTAATGGACTTGCTGCCCCTTTCCGGAAGCTGTCAGCACAAGGAAAGTCCTGATCATTACCATGGACCCTTCTCTGGTTTACTGCTTTTGCAAGAAGGGGGGGAGACTCAAACTTCATAAAAGTTAGTGAGCTTTGCCTGGGCCCACATACGACACATTGATATTTCGGGGGAGGGTTTGGATCAGTGCAGGGCAGACAACATGAGAACAGCAACGGTGCTGACCAGCACATTGAGTTTTTAGATTGAAAAGCCAGAACAGAATGTTCAGCTGGAGCTGAGGACATATCCATTTCCTATTTTATCTTTGCCATGAGCCTTGCGGCTGATTGGAAAACATACCCACTGCAGGATTTGGATAGCCTGTATTCTGTGTTTATTTCTTAGACTTGCTCACACAGTCGCTGTCTCTCTGTCCATCCGTCTCTCTCTCTCTCTCTCTCTCTCTCTCTCTCTCTCTCTCTCTCTCTCTCCCTCTCCCTCTCTCTCTCTCTCCCCCTTTCTCTGTCTCTCTCTCTCTCTCTCTCTCTCTCTCTCTCTCTCTCTCTCTCTCTCTCTCTCTCTTTTCTCCTTCCTTGCCTCCCCCCCCCCCCCACATATGCCGCCCTCCTTCCCTTCCTCTCTCCTCTCCTTCCTCTCTCTCAAGCGCTTTTGGGTAGAAATCTGAAAGCTGCTCATTGTATTACTGGTGAGGAAGTATTCTTTCTCCTTAGAGAATGGTGCTAAATTCTCTGACATTGACACTTGGACCCAAATGATTTTGGCAAATGCAAATCTAATGTACCTTTTTCTTGCTTAAACCCTTCATTGAATTCCTAACACTCAGAATAAAATGCAAACTCTTTAACAGAACCTAAACGGGCCTCTGTCTAGCTTCCTGGCCTCCTTTTTCACCTGTCCTCTCTACCACCTCGTCCTCCCCATACTCACAATACATACTCTGTTCTCTAGCCAGACTGAATTTTGGTGCTCAAATACAGTATGCTTCCTCACCTCCACATGCTTTCCCTTACACCTGTGTTCTAGCCACTCCATTGATCTATCCACTCCTCATCCATTCAGTAAGCATTTATAGAGCACCTCCTGGGGGCCAGGTACTATTCTGAATTCTAGAGTTACAATAGTGTACAGACAGACAGGCCCCTCCTCTCATGGAATTTGCGGTTCTCATTTGCTAATGCCATTTTTCTGATAGATCTCAGCTTGGATTTTCTTATTTCTGGAAGCTTTCCTTGACCTCTCTCCTCTGGGTTAGACATCTTTCTATTGCCTTCTAGAACACCTGTATTTTAGCCATCACAGCACTTAATTTAAAATACACCTGAATACAGAGTTTTAAGCATTTTGAGAGCAGGGATGTTCCTTGACCAGGCTTGGCACATAGTAGGTGCTCCATAAAAACCTGTTGAAGGAATGAATGAACAGTGCATTTAACAGGGAAGGGCTTTATTTAAAAAAAAAAAAAGTCCTCTGCAGTCATTTCAAGCAAAACTCATTCTCTACATTGTCAGCAGCTTGGGATGGCCTTTGACCAATAGGAGGCATAGACTGCAGTGATGAGTTTGCTGTCAAGTAAATCGTTGTTCCTTTATAAATAATTTGTCTTCTTAGTTGCGCTTAAGTTTTTCTCTTTCTTTGCTGTTCTACAGGGTCACTATGAAATGTATAGGTATGGATTTATGTATTCATTCTGCTCAGGACATGGTGTGCTTGTTCATTCTGATAACGCACGCTTTTCTTTCGTTCTGGAAAATTCTCAGACACTGTCTCTTTTCTCAGTCTCTTTCTGAACCTCCTTTTGGATGTATGAGAGATCTCATTTCTCTTTCATATCTTTTATCTCTGTTTCTCTCTGTTCAACATTCTGGGCAGTTTCCTTGGTTCTTCCTTTGGGTTCACTAATCTTCACTAATTTACTGTCCATAAACTGCCCACTGAACTTTTAAATGGTGGTTTAACATACGTGCAGTGAAGTAATGCTAGCTTTACACGTGACTACACTTGTGTAACCATCACCCAGAGCAAGGTCAAGAACATAGCTTGCTCCCCTGAGTAGCGCCTCTCAGGCAAGACCCTCCCAAAGCTAAATACTCTTCTGACTTCCATCGTCATAGATTAGTTTTGCCTCTTATGGAATTTCATACGAATGGAAACATACCAAATATGTTTGTCTCACATCCTTTGAGTTTTTATTTTAAATGACTTTTATTTGTCCCTTTTAGACCTTTTTTTTTCAAATTTGTCTATTTTTTGCCATAGTGTTCTTTCTGTTACTGCATTATTTATATTGTTTTTTTCTTTTTTTAACCTCTTTAATAATTTTAGAGTTGCTTATTTTATAGAACCTTCCATAATATTCTGTCAAGTTCTTACAGTGCTAATTTTTATTATTTGTATCTTATGTATAGTGGATCTTCTCCATATATGACTGTAATTTTTTTCAATTACAGTTGACATTCAGTATTATATTAGTCTGAGGTTATATGACTGTAATTTTTTATTGTGAATTCATCTTCATCAGAATGTCCCCCCCCCCCCGGGAATCCTATGTATCTTGAGTTGTGGAAATGTCCCTACCCTGCCACATAAGGGGAATATAAATTCAGTACTTTGATACATTTGCATAAGTTTAGGATTTCAACTTCTTATAGGACATTTTTTGTTTTTTCCTCACCTGGAATTCTATGTAGTTCGTTGTTCACATCCTTGAGTAAGGGGTAGAATTTTTCTAGTTTTTCTTTCATGAAGGGGACAGGTTTTTAATGGATCTCTGTTTTAATAGGCATGTCAATTCTAGCGTTTGGCCTACGAAGGATACAAGATCACATCTCCTATCCCTACAAGGGTGTTAGCACCCCAGCTCTTTCCTATAACCGCTTCCCAAGGTCTTATATATAGGGATGTGTGCTCCCTGCCCCGCACCACTGCCTCATGAGGTCATTACTTTTCTGGCTCAAACTTTTTTTGTTGTTGTTTCTTAATTTATTTTTCTGGCTGTAACATGTTGGCTTTGCTTCTGGCCTTTGTGTTTTATTCTAAGTTTTGGCCTCTGGTAAATTTGTATAAAAGAATAGATTATTGAGGCCCAGTTCAGACCTACTAAAGTTAAATCTCTAGAAGAAGGACCCTATGTTTTTGTGAAATGCCCCAGGCTATTTAAATTAGGCAAATTTGAGAAATATTACATATGGTAATCTCTTAGGTTCTATTTAGTGTGAGGGATGTTTTGAGGTCCTAATGGTTCTTTCTCTGTTTCTGTCTGTCTTCCTTTATTTTACCTCTCATATCACATCCCTACAAAAGTGGGTATTGAAATTTCTAATCTGCATATTCAGGCAAAACTGAGCTGGTCTCATTCTATTTTGAGTTACATTAATCTTTCCTGGCCCATGGCTGGAGGAGGTCCTGTGAGATAGCGGTTCACGACTTTCTGTGTCTCTCTCATCAGAAATGTAATGATAATCAAGTGGTGTCGAACTTCTGAAGAACAATAGAAAGAATGATTAAACACTGGTTAATTCAGAAATATGAGGTGTGATCAAACAATATGGTGAATGTTTAAATTAAAAAAAAATTATTACCGTAAAAGGCACATTGCCATTAATCCTCCTCAAAATACTCCCTTTCACTTCAAACACATGTATCCCATCACTCGTGCCACTTTCTGAAGCCGTTCTGGAAGTCCTCTTTTGTGAGTGTGTTCACTTGTGCTCTCATGGCTGCCTTACTGTCCTGAATAGATTCAAAACGTTTTCCTTTCATGGTCATTTTGATTTTGAGGAAGAGCCAGAAGTGGCACTGTCCCAGACCCGGTGAATAAGGTGGATGAGGACACACCGTAATGTTTTTATTTGACAGAAATTGCCATATACCAGAAGCGATGTGTGACATGGAGCGTTGTCCTGATGGAGGTTGATTTATGGCACACTTTAAACACAGCTTCACTCAACTGTAGTTCACACCCGATTGACTGCACGGAACAAGTTGAAACTTGTCTCACGCTGTCACTAAGGTTCGACGCACCGCTTCCCATGTTGAAGGTCCCTGCCTTTCCATTGGATGGCATTCGGCAGCAGCATTCACCGTATTTCTTGATCAACCTCGTATTTCCTGGAAAAATTTGCTTTAATGTGCAGTGTTTGAAATAAACCTTGTGCAGTTAAGTACCCACGGGACTGAATCTGACTGGAGGCAAATCACCCAATTACTGGTAGGGAATGAAATCATGTTTACAGAGAAACCTTCAGACTCCCTCCTGCCCCTGTGTCATTTCTTCCCCTCTTTTTGCTTGAAGCATGATTGCATTGCTTTGGGGGCCTGGTTCCAGATTTATCTCTTAGTGGATTGTTTTACCTGCCTCCCCTACCCAGCCTTTCCAACCACCCTGGCTACCATGGAATACAAGAAACCGCCTGTCATTCTTTCCCTTTCTTTTGAATAAGCAGCAGGCTCCTGGATATGCCAACAAATTTATAGAGACTTTGACATTCACAGCATTTAATAAGACTGGTCAACCTGGTCTGACCTTGCTTAGGCAACTGGGTTTGAAAACAATAGCTACCCATCCTTTGGATTTGTGTGTGGTCCCTCCAAGAAATGCCTTAACTTTCAAAACAAAAACCCAAATGTAAATTACGAGGGTGGCATGGAAGATAATAATTTTTCTGAAGCCTAATTTAGAAAAATCATTTATTGTACCGCCCTATCACTGTGAAAAAATATGTAGTCTCTTGCATTTGTTAAAACAAGTCAGCTTCTGCTTTCTTGTCTCAAAGCACATTTTGCATTTTTTTTTTTTTTGTCCCTGGGACCATCAATTTAATTCAGGAACGATCGAATTATGAGGAAGTGAATCCAGTCCTCTGGATGGTAAGTGTTGACTACCCTGGGAGAAGCCCTAGCAGATGGTTAGTTCAGAGTGAATTTACCTTGGGATTGGAGCTTCAGACTGACAGCTTTTTTCACTCAATTAAGTGCACCAACTGCCAAAAGGATAGCATTGAACTTGATGCAAATCACTACTGTCGCAGGCATTGATAAAGTTTAAGCCTGTGCCCTGAGTCAGCCAAACTTGTTAGGATGTTTTAAGGCGCCACATTGGGAACAGAGAACAAAACCCAGTGATACACAGAGGAATAGGAGACCCCTCCTTTAAAATGCAGGTATTTATTTCCTTTTCCAGGTCAGCTGCTTTATTTAGGGCCTCTATTTTGGTGTCCTGTCTGTCAGTGATTCATTAGCTATCTCCTGCAGTTTGCTTTTGCTCCGGGCCCCACAGATCCTGCGGTGACTTTGTGTTCCCCAAGTTAATTTATTACTAGTATTTTTGAGGTACAAAATCACCCCCACTCTGCCTGCCTTGCCTGCCCTGGATGATCCTCTATAAACACCTGAGGGGCAGGGTCCGAAAAGGAGAGAGACCTTCTCAGCATGTATGGCACTTCCATACTTTGAGAAGCCCTACATAGCTTTCTAGGCCATTCCTCAGAAAGTTGGTTTACTCCAGAAACTGTGCAGAGTGACTCTTCCCTGAATCTTCTGCCGTGTGGAGTGTTGGTAGTCTGCAGTCTTCACCACAATGTACCACTTTGTCTTCTATCTGTCTCCTTCTGCTCCTCTGACTTAGTGCTGTATTTCTGTGGTGTCCAAGGTCAGGATCCATTAGAATGTTTCTGAACGGTGTAACAAGAAATAGCCTCCTGCACAACAAGGTCTTCGAGATGGGCCTTTCACAGGGGCTCCTTTGCTCCCTGCCCCCCTCACCCGTACCTTACTTCGTCACCCTGCACCCTTCACCCCAGAGGTTCCCAGGTGCCCAGCAGTGCTGCACAGCTTGTTCTGTGTTGTTATTTCTGTTTTACAAGTCTGGGGAATTTGAGCCTGAAATTCCTCAGTCAGGTATATGCTGTTGTCAGCCTGTTATCAGTGTCCTGATTTACTGTGTAAGCAGTTTTGATAATCCCTGTCATATGTGATTACATTTCCCCCCCTTCCCAGAACATCTCGGTGTAATTGGTTTGATAAACTCGACCTCAGTCCAGTAGTTTGCTTGGAATATACTTTCACCTTCTATCTGTGTGACTATGATGGTTTTGAATGGCTCTGCTCGGGGAAAATCAAGCTTGGAGCCCCAGGCCCTTAGCTATGGAAGCAAATCACTCTGGGCAGGCAGCACGCCCGGGCCAGGGAGAGCTGGGGACTCCAGTGACGCCTCAGGAGGAAA
The DNA here is from genome assembly GCF_964194185.1 of Rhinolophus hipposideros. NCBI lineage: Eukaryota > Metazoa > Chordata > Mammalia > Chiroptera > Rhinolophidae > Rhinolophus > Rhinolophus hipposideros. The sequence goes on along the minus strand of NC_138051.1, from coordinate 53,631,647 downwards.
AATGGAATTTTTCTTCCCTCCCCTGCTCAGGCCCAGAGTGGTGTGTGTTTTCTTCAGGATCTAGAGAATATCCATCTTGTGTCTTTATCTGGGGCTATTCGATGGACCACACTCCCGTACTTTGTCTTTACTAGAAGTTGGATGCATTTGTTTATTCTTTTATTGAATACCTACTTTGTCCTAGGAGGAGTCAGTGAGGAAAAGAAGCTTTATAGTTTTTCATGTCTTTCCTTCTGCCAATGGTGCTGCTCCTGAGGGTAGAGAAGGAGGAATCAGTATGCTTTGACAGTGAGGTGTTTTGGATAAATTAAACATTTGGTTAATTTTGGGTTAAGCTGAAAGACAAAAGCAACTTGGAGCTATTTCTTACTAACATTAGTTTGTCCCATAATTTAGTACCCAACAGAGCTCTGAGGCTTTGTGGAGAAGGCAGTTGTAAAAATTGAGACTGGGAGAGTGAATAAGAGATTTAGAGAAGGAGAGATGGATTGGAGCCAGTGAGAGAAGGGTGTTTCTGATTCTAGTGGAGAACAGCCTCAGCAGAGGCAGGAAGGCTGGAAAGCCACGGTGGGGAAAAGGGAATAAAACGGAATTGTAAGCATAAGCATAGAGAATAAGGCTCTTGATTTCTGGGCTTTGGAGTTTGAATTTAAGTGTGCAGGCACTCAGGAGCCAGGTAAGATTTTTGAGCAAGGGATGGCATCATCAGAACTGCACTTATAGAAAATGAACACACCGCAGCACACTCAGTCTTTTCTTTTTAGAGGATGTAGGCAAAGCTTTATCTGTACTTGACTAATAACTATTTCAAAGAATTATCATTCTAGAATAACATTTTTTTTGGATAATATTTCCTTCTAGAATACAGACTTTCCTGGAGTCATCCCTGGTCTTAGCAGATAGAAGCCAGATACCCTCTCATTGGCGTATCCCGCGGCATGCTTCCACAGACCTGTTGATCGTTCCCGAAAACCCGTGATCAGAATACTTAGCAAATGGAGATGAGGATATGACAAAGATGAGAACGTGGACAAGTCATCAGCAGTAACTTCCCGTGGTTACTTTCCCAGATCTAAATTTAAGATATAATGATGCTTCATTTCATGCAAAACAGACCTGCTCGTTTAAAAGTATCTGGCTGTCTGGTCATTATTAGACTGCTGTTCTCTCTATTTAAATTTTTGATGTTTTGCTCACCGTGATTTTTTTGCATTGACATTAACTTTAATAAGTATTGTATGAAAATATTATTTATCTTGATTACTGAGTTTATTGGCCCCCGTGAAACGCTGTGCCTGAGGTCCGTGCCTTATTTGCCTTGCATAATCTGGCCCTGTTGCAGACGAAACAGAGTGGAAAATCTTCTCAGCGCTGTGAGTTTTTTCAGCCTCTCTTCCAGTCCACTCCATCTTCATAAAATACGTCCCTCACACCACATAAAATAAACAACAAGTAAAACCAACTCAGCCCTGAAGCTTCCCTTGAACTAAGTCACTGCAGGTATGTTGCCTTCACATGTGGCGATGGTCTCTTCTTCCCTGGGCATACCCCTCACCACAAGGTTTTGAGATAGGCATGGGGTTCAGAACATCCTATGAGTGGGAAACTCCTTGTCGAGACTGACTTCACCAAGCCTTTTTGGATGGGGTCCAGGGCAAGCCTGCTTCATAATGAGTTCTGCTGGGGAGTGAAGAGGATTGGAAACATGGTCCAGTGGATTTATATGTTTTGACATCTTGACAGTTCTCAGTGAGTGTCCTTCTCTTAGCCTCACCTGACATAGCCCAGTTTAGAATGAGAGGTTCCCTGCAGAGTGAGTCCTTGTCCATAATGAATAGAGATTGGCCGATAAAACCAGAGGGAGAAGTGATCGAATGGGAAGGGGCTCCTGGAGAGTTAACCTGTGTCCCTTATTTTGCAGTTGGCAAACCTGAGGCACAGAAAGGTGATGGGGCTCATCCTGAGCCACATGACTGGCCGTGCAGGACAGGCCTAGAACCCGGGCCACAGTTTTGGCCTTAGCAGGCTTTACCATGCCACAGGAACGATAGATCCCTCACCTGGAGAAGGGGACCCACTTTGTTCTCACTTAAAGCAACCTGTGAGTAAGGCTTCCCCCTGATTCTAGGTTTCAGTGCCTTTCCTTCCGAACTGCATTAGTCCCTCTAAGTGCCTTTATTGCCATGTAGAGAGAGGGAAAATGCAGACAGCTTTGTAATTGAACAACCATGCTCTTGTCAGTACTCATTGTCTTCAAACCAGCTATTGGGGGGGTGGGGGGATCTAATGCTCTGGTATGGCACAGACAAGCATCACTGGCCTTCTCGACCTCGCTGTCTGAACAGATCCCTCCCTAACCAGCTTTCCCCCTGTCGTCCATGGGGTAATGTGGCTTTAAATTTTCGATGTTTCCTAAGTTCTGCTCTGGCAGACAAAGCTGTGCCTTAAACCTGCAGAGTTAAATTTACCCAGACTGACAACTGTATATGCAGGGTTTAGTTACATAACAGCAGTTGCTGCTTTTCACATCGTGCTAATCCAAACACCATGCTCAAAGAGACCATGAAAAAGCAACCTTCCGTTTGCTGTGCCCCATGGGTGCCTGGATTATGTGTCTTTAATTTTTTTTAAACACTGTAACAATTATCCCGTTATCCTGTCTTTGTTGCCATTAGGTGACTTTTTTAATATCTTAATTATTAGGTTAGCAGATGCTGTGTGCACATGTGCAATTGTTTAATTTATGCTGTTTGAAATGAAATCCAGTTGTTTGCAATATATTTCATAATATTATGGCTAACTGGATCGTAGTGCTACCAGAGTTGTAGAGCTACTAGCAGGGAAAATGTGTGTGTACACCTCATGTACTCTTTGATAATTGCCTGTGTGCTGCTTGTGTAACAGCTCTGTGACTCTCACCTCCCCAATTTTCATCTGAGATCATTAGAGCCTTGCAACGTGTGATGGGCTGGAGAGCCAGGCATAGTACCTTCAGAGCTGCTCCAGCTGGAGAAGGAAGTTTTCCATCTTTAAGGAGCCCTGGCTTGTTGGCTTGACTGCTGAGCTGCCCCGAGTTGTCGCACAGCGACTCCAGAGTCAGGACTGGTGATACATGCTGCTGGTTGGATAATAGTCTAGTATGGCAGATATTCAGCACAAGCTGCTTCTTAGCTATTTCAGCAACCCCTAAATATTTATTGAGGGTGTATGTGGTGTTAAATACATATGATGTGAATGGGGCAAAAATACATGGTTTTCGGGGGTCAGATCTGGTTTTGAATTCTGGTTTTTGGTTTACTTGCTGCGAGGCCTTGGCTGAGTCATTTTATATCCTTAAGACTCAATTTCTACAAAAGGACTAGAAATATCCACCTAATAGGCTTATGGATCAATATTATAGAGTGACTGGCGATGTACTTGGCATATATCAGGTGCTCAATAAATGGTCATACCTTCCTTTTATTGCCCTTGGACACTCCTCTGGAATAGAGAGACATGTTTCAGGAGATTATAGTCTAGTTGGAGAGGCAAAGTAGCAATATGCTCTGAGTTAAATAAAGATACAAAGTAATAATACAAGATGTGTCACACTCAGTATGGGACTCATTGGCTAGTGACTAGCATAGACTGGCATCAAGTTCAGTGAGTTCAAAGAAGGAGTTGGATCACGAGTAAGTTGAAATGCAGACAATACTTCATAAAGAGGTGGACCTTGACCAGTCTTAGAAGGATGAAAAGAATTTAGATAGGTAGAAAGACCATTGGGGAGTGTGTGTGTGTGTGTGTGTGTGTGTGTGTGTGTGTGTAGGGGGTGTAGTGCTTATCAGTGGGGGCAAATAGGGTGTGTAAAGGCACACAGGTTAAAAAGCCCAAGGACTGTTTGGGAAACAATGAGACGTGCATTTGTTTGGGAGTGATGGTTTGTATATGGCACATAGTGGAGTATGAGTTTAGAAATATAGATGTGAACTCCACTGTGGAGAGCTCTGAATACCAAATTAAGGAAATCATTGCATTATTTAATGTGATTTGGTCTGTTAAAACATGGAGCTCTTGATAGACCAGTAGACCTCTGGGAAGACCAACAGAGCAGCGAACCCATGAATGAAGGGTAGACCTCTAGTGGCCGAGAGAGTTACTGCAAAACTTAATGGTATGAATCTAGTTTAATGTATATTTCTCACAATCTTAGCTATATGGTAAATTGGCAGCAGAATGTAAGTAACGTCCAAGCTGACAGCTGTAGTGGCTCACAACTTGAAATCGTATAGAGTCAAACGAACTACAGAAAGCAGAAAAATATTATTATAAAACAGCCGGGGGCCGTTTAGAGATGGTGTACAAACCTACTTATATACCTCTGTAGTTTCTAAAGAAATCACAGTCTTACAAAAAGTAATAGTGCATGACATGAAAATAACACCATTAACTGTTAATATTACCATTTATAACAACGAGGAGAGGGTTAACATTTTCTGAGTGGCGCAAATGCTGAGCAGTTTACCTGCATGCTCTTGTTTAATTCTAATAGCACTTTCGTGAGAATGGTCCTGCTAGCATCCCTGACTTACAGATGTAGAAGAATGTAGCTTAGCGAGGTTTATTAACTTTCCCAAGGTCACAACAGTAGGGAAATTGTATAACTGGGATGCAAACCCAGGCAGTGTGGCCGTACCTGTGCTTTTAACAAATACTCGATACCCTCGCGTAACCTCCATGCCTTCGGTCACGATGAAATAATGTTCAGGAACCCCTTTTAAGAACATTGAAATGTCCAGTGTTTGATTAAAAGACACCATGAGAAAAGAGAGAGTTTCCGTTATCTATGCAATCACTTATGTGGAATACTGCCTTCTCCAACAATACAGTCTACATGAGAAATGATTACACGTTGAAGTCAGTATAAGAAATAAGTGTTGATTTGCTCCGATCCCCTCTACCCTAACATATGCATTCTTTTTCTTTTCTGGGAACGTGGAAGTACACAGGGTCACGTGTCTCTGAAAGGCATTCCGTTTACCTTCTGCTCTAGAACTTGCAGCAATTTCATTAGGGCTCTCATCGATTCACATTGGAGTTTAGTGCACTTCCCACTGGCCATTCATTGTGAGTCTTGGCCTTGCTGCAAGGGTGAGTGAAAGGCAGCGAGAGGTGTGGTTTGTAAAAGCACACTCCTCAGGGCTATAGGAAATTGCTCTGGAGCCCCTTCCAACTATGTCAGTGTTTGAAAACAGGGCCATCGTAAGACCAGCAACCCTTCCTCCATGCGCCCAAAGCCATCCACTGAGGTCAGTGTCCCCAGGTGGCATGTGGTGGAAATGGTGCATTCGGCTGTGAATCTTGACATCTGGCACTGTCACTACTTGTGTGACCTTGGGAAAACTATTGAACCTCTGTGTCTCAATAGGTCCACAACTATAAAGGCTAACAAGTAAAACATATCATATGTATAAAGCAATTAACATAATGTTTCTTCACAGACAACGGAACTGCCATTAATATTGGTATTGGTCACAGTTCTCTGGAGTTCAAAAGAGACAAAACAAACTTAAACTAGCAAAAAATGGGAATTAATGGGCTCATGTAACTAAAAAGTTTAAGGGGACGATCAAGAGAGGCAAAGAGTTTCTGAGTTGGCCTTTCTCTATTTTCAGGCAGTTCCTCTTCAGCAAGAGATCCAAGGGGAAACGTACAACTTCCTGTCCCCTGGGACCTATATGAATCCTTAATCTCGTACTAGTTGGGTCAGACTGGGTCATGGGACCCCCACCCATGCACCATTAACTGTAGGAGGGGCTGTATTACCCTCAGTGGCCCAGCCTGGCTCCTGTACCTCTCCTGTGGAGCACGTATTAAATTCTAAAAATATGTTATTTGTTTATGAAAGGACAGAATTTAGATAGGCTGAGCTAGATGAGGACAGCAGTGTTTCAGGATGATGTGAACAAAAGTATAGGGGTGGGAGTTGGTATAATGTATTCAAGGATTTAAAAAAAAAGATCCATGGTTGGAATAAAAGGTTTGGACTGGGAGGGAGGAAGAGAAAACGTAGGAGAGGGAGTATGGGCTGGGGTCTGGTTGTTACTTTTTCGGTAGTAGAGCGTTGTTGGCGGTTTCAGTGACAAGGAGTTATAAGATGGTAATAATAGCAACAACTGATATTTGCAAACACTATTCCATTTGCCAGTGGCTGTCATAGAAACCTTGTCTGACCTCACAGCAGTCCTGGGAGGTAGGTGTTAGCTCTCTTACAGACTAGAAGAGATGTACTTTGAGATTTGAAGGGGCTTGCTGGAACCCTCTGATAGCCAGAGGCACAGAGCTGGGAGGCAGATGAGTCTCTGCTCACCAAATCACGTACTCTGGGTGAGGAACATGGGGGCTTGGGATGTGAACTGTGAACTGGCAGCTGCATGCATCAATTATTCATTCATTCCCTAAATTGCATTGCGTGCTAACCAAGGAAAAGCAATAAACTGACTCACTGCCTGATTGGCTTTGGGTCTCAGGGAAGTAAAGAGCCACCTTGGGTTGTGGCAGGCGCCTGTACTTGGGGTCCTTCCAGGTAAAAGGGGCTGAGCTCAGTGCTGGGCTGCAAATAAGTCCCCAGTTACTGAACATGGTTCCCATTATTTCGTAGCAGCTATGCCTTTGGGTGGTGAATGGGGTACCTGTGGACCTCAGAAAGGGACGGTAGATTTTGTCTTCTCTTGATGCCCATTTAGATGTCTTCCTCTACTCTGGATGCGGTGGGCTGGATCCCGTGTAGCCTGGTTGGGAGACTGGCAATCCAGATTAATTTGCCTTTAAGCACAAGCCAGTATAACATATCACTCTTAAAATAAAACACATTAATTTACCGAATGACTGTTTGATAGTGAAGACCCGCCTGTCTAAAGGAGAGGAATGAAAGGCCAATGGTCAGGTCCCCTGCATTATTCACAACACCCTCCTCAATAAATCACAATTGCTGAAATGGCAGGTTAGCACTTACTTAAATAGCAGTGTGTTGGTTAAGGACGACACGTGCTGACATGACCTCTGTTTGTACACAACATGCTCTGTGGAGAGCTACCCCCCAGAAGCTGCACAGGTCCCTTGGCTATCAACCTAAGTACCTTGTGCACCATTAAACAAGATGTAGATTGAGCCTGGTCTGCAGTTGTAATCTTCATTCTAGGCAGCCTGTTCCGAGAGTAGTGAAGCTTGAATGGCAGTAGTATTTGGCATTCAGACCTGATAGCACTCGGTAGACCTGATTTTTAAATATTCCTGTTGCCACCAGGTTTTCAGAACACATACAAGACCATAGGATGTGGGAAGCAGAATTCACGCACAAACCCAGTGGCACTTTGGCGTCCTGCGGGAGATGCCATGCTGGACAAAGTTGCACTTGGGGTTACCCGGATGCCTCCTTGGGTCGTGCATGTGTAATGTCGGCCCAAGTGCCACTGTACTGTTTTTATTGTTTTATTGAGAAAGAGAGAGAGACCAGATAAGCAGCCACTCTCTCAATTCTACTGGAAGGAAGGATAGAAGGGGAAGATGAATGTTTTCAAGGCTGACAATGTATTCATCCGCAAAGCACTGGTTTTTGACTAAAATGGTGTGGACACAGCCTAAGAAATATAGTAGCCAGCCTTTTAATGTCCTGGGGCGCACCTAAATGAATGGGAAAAGGGCTGCATGGTGGTGTCACTTGCCCATTCCACTTTTCACTCTCAGCTGTTAGATGAGCCCTTGGTCAGACCTGATTTCTAGTTTTTCACTATGCTGAGAGAGATGGCAATATAGATGTGCTCGCCTTTAAGAAATACCGATTTGTGAAATAATAATGGAGGTAACATTATTGAGTGTGTGCTCTGTGCCGAGCAACAGTCGTACCGGAGGCTTCGTGTGTAGGGTTTCCGTCCTGCATGATGATTGTGCAAGGGGAGTGCTGCTGCTGTTACTATTTTTGGATGAGGAAACAGGTTCAGAGCTTTGCCCAAAGCCACAGCAGTGGAGCCAGCATTTCAATAAAGGTCTCTTCAACTCTAAAGATTGTTCTTTCCACTACACGACACTGCTTCTCCCATGAAACCCCAAATATGCAAAATATCTCCTGATGTAGTTAGGCTTTGTGAATAGGCCATTGATTTCTTAGCTGAAAGGCTGAGAATCTCAAACCTATACTGTTATGAGCTATTGAAGACCAGTCAGGTGTTTGGTTTTTTTAAAAACGAAGTAAGTGGGAAAATGGGATTCCTATATAAAACTAACCTATTTATGCTGTATACAAATTATATATAAAATTGTACTCGTACACACATACACATGCATATATGCCAGCATATACCCATTGGGTGATGTATAGGTTCTTCCTTGAATTCTCTATGTAACCTATCTTTCATGGCTTTCTTTTTTAGTAAAAGTATCTTCTGCTGTTCAAAGGTGGGCCTCACCTTACGCAGGAGATGTTTCTGTAAATTTCATGTCAGCTTAGTTTCCAGGAGACCTCACGCTTTCCTTGCTTTCCTGTAAAACATTCAATTTCAGGGCACCTGTTGGTGTCCCTTGGTTGATGGGGAAACACCCTTTGTAAAGTGACGAGTCACAGCTGACTTGGTGTGTGCCTCCTAACCTTAGGTTCAGCACATCGATGTTCTTAAAGTGGGACACGATAATTTTGTTTTCTGGGCCAGGTAGTAATTGATGGAAGAAATCAATTTTATTGACATGCGTGAGAATTTGCCTCACCAGGTTTTGGGGCTGAGGAACAGAGAAACTTCAAAATGTATCATAGACTTAATTTCAAGTCAATAGATATAAATCTAATTTATTTTTTTATTGAGAATTGCAAAATTTCCCATAGTACAGGCATACATTAATTAATTTATTCCTACCGACTATGTACATTGTTTATAGTTGTTTTCATTATAAATAATGCTGAAATAATTATAGATATCAATTTTATCCTAAGTGTCCGAAACTCTTTTAGACAATGCTTCTCCTTCTTGCTGGCACATTGTCTTTGTGCTGGCCTCAACTGGCTCCTTCTTTTCACCATCCTTTAAACCATCTACTACAGATCTGCCAGGAGCTGGCGAGACCATATAAGCAGGCTGGAGAAAATCCTCTCTAAGACAGGAGTCCACGGATGACAGTGGGAACCTGCAAATACAGTGCCTGCATATAGATGCTGTGTATTATTTATGTCTTCATCTTTCCATGGGTTCCATTATTAGACCATTAACTCTAGGAAAGCAGAGATCATTGCATACTCATTTTTGAATCTTTTATAACATTGAGCATGGATGTAAAAGTCATTCATTCAAGAAACATCGACGTGCTGTGTTAACATAACACTGTGGAATCACAGATTCTGATGTGGTATTTAGACTCAGTGAATTGTTACCCAGGAAGTCATCAAGAGAACCAAGGCTTCCTTACTCTTGTTTTCCTTCTCACTCTTGTCTTTCCCCAATACTGAGTATTTTTTTCATTTTGTTCTAAAAAATCTGGAACTGGGCCAGTAGTGCCTTTGGTTCTGGTAGGCTTGTAAAATATTTCCTTTCTTAATGAGGACTCCAAATACTAGCTCTTAATATTGATCGTGGTGGTAAGTTTCTTTCACACTGACTTCTGGTTCTTCATGTGGTAGGACATGATGGCCTACTTCATCAAAAGTGTCTGAGCTACTTGAGGGAATCTCTTAGAGAAGCATGTGGCATGAGATGCTTTCGAATTGCCCAGTGTGCTTCTAAACGATACAGTCACTTTTATTTCCTGCCCTCTCCAATGATGGATGTCATGTTTTGAAAGATTTTTGTTACCCAGCTATGTTTATTAATGATTATTTCCCAATTTTTGTTACTCAGACAATGCAAGCTAGTTACTATCAAAACAAGTAGCTGATATGGTTCCAGACAAGAGATTTGGGTTAGCCTGTGTCATTGTGATGAAAGCAAATATACCTTTTCTGTCAGAATTTTTGAAATATTCCATCTAGTTTTTCAGAACTCATTTGGACCTGGGTTCCTGGATTGGACGCTGTGGCTCTAGAGTGAGAGTCAGTGAATCCCGGGGTCAAACCCACCTACCTCCTCCCTGTTTTTAGAATGAAAGTTTTATTGGCGCACAGCCAGACCTCATTGTTTTCATATTGTCTATGGTTGCTTCAAACCACAGGAGTTGAGTTGAGCAGTTGCCACAGAGACTGTAGGGCCTGCAGTGACTTAAATATTTACTATCTGGTCCTTGACAGAAGAAGTTCCCCATCTCTGGTCTCATCTAGAGGAAAGCTGCTGAGGCGGGTGGGTAGGAAAACCTTTTCAAAGCATAGGCAGCTTGTTGGGGTTGGGTTACAGGGTAGTGGGGGGGGGGACCACAGGAAATTTACAAGCTGCTAAAAGCGAAGGCATGAAGGAAGAAAGGCATCGGCTCAGCCACCATGTAGGGCAAAGGAAGAAGGGATGTCAGGCCCTGTTAGGTGAGCTGTTAGGTGAGCACTGAGGAAGAGGGCGTGGGGGGGACTTCCTTTAAACTCAAGCACAGAAAGAAGTAGAAACATTGACAAAGCCAGACATCGAGACTTCAGGGCAGTTCTGTCTTTTCCCTCACAGAATGTTCTCTAGAGCCCCCAGGGTGCTTCTGGGGAAGCGACCAGATAAACAGTGGCTCTCGCCAACGGTGCAGGCTTGTAAACTTTTTTCCCTTCCTTTTTATGCCTGTGGTGATAAACATATGTTTTGAAGCATGAGATTTTATTATCCTGTCTCAGTGCTTATAAATACAAATGTGATTAATGGTCATAAAAAACAGGTTGACAGTGTAAAACTAATTCTCAGCCACATAGCCCTGTGCTGCTCTCTGGAAACGCCGGTTTCTCACCGAGGCCTATGGACCAGTGCGGATGACGCAAGCCCCCTTCCCATCCTCACCACATCCTCTCCTCCTGCTCTTGGCTTTCCCCTCCCATCTTCCCATCCTCCCCTTGGAGGCTTCTCTCCTTGATAATTAAAATTGGTGGATTTCCCCCTAGAGAGCTACCTGAGGTAAGGATCCGAGTCTCTTTGTCATGCCATTAATAGTCCGGAACTCTGCAGAAAGGCATTTGGCTGCATTCTCCGTTCACCACTTGGGCCTGGCGGGCCGCCTGTACATGTTGCAGAAACAACACAACCTAAATCCGGACAATTTGTATTTTAGTAGTGATGGGGATATTCACTCTCTCCTTCTGTCATTTTGCATTAAAGACCTGCCACTAATAAAACTAATTAATAACTGCTGGCTCGGTGTGGAATACTTGGACTTCTTAAACCTGGCAGGCTGCCACCACTGCTTTTGAAAGAAGCACTTCATCTTTGTCACGGACAGGATGAATATTTCTCCACACTTCTAATTGGACAAAGTGCCTTTCAAACTCGCTGGCATTTCGCAGAGAGCAGATAAGTAGTTTGTGTGCTCTCTAGATACAATCACCTCTCGGCTGCCTTTGAGATGGGGAGCCGGTTCCCCAGAGAAGCCAGCACAGAGGACCCTGAGCTCTCTCTGCTTTAGGGACTCCTTCTGACTTCACCTCTGACCTCTAACCCCGGGAGGAGCGAACTTGAAGTGCAAGCTGGGCACTGGAGCTTGTCAAACCCACAGTGTGGAGGAGTGGTTCTCATGTTTGGGGAACAGCACAGTTAACTGGCAGGAGTGAGGGACCTATGGAAAATACAGATTTCTAGAACTTTCTGCAGTCCTCTGAGTCAAAATCAGCAGGGGCAGGGCTAGGGCATTTGCATTTTTCACAAGATTCCAAGCTGATTCTGATAACACCAGGGGCTGAGAACCACGGGTGTAATTCTGGTGCTTTCACCTCTTGGTACAGAAAAGTGTTTACTCTTTAGTCAGTCACTATGCAGGGTGCTGTGCTAGAAGATATGAGGGCGGGAGAAGCTTACAGTCTAGTCCAAGACACAACACATATGCACATGAAACCTTAAATGATGAGAGTTACATAAATTCAACGAACAGATTGTGCTCTGCAGACAGTTCATGGATGGGCAGTTCTCCACATTCTAGTAGAGGCCAGACGCAGCGATTACTTTAGTGTGGACTACAAAGCAACGTGATGTGTGTGTCTTTCCTCTGGGGTGAAGGTTAGTCAATGCACTTTAGAGCTGGGTGGTAAAGGACATATAGGAGTTTATCAGGTAGAGAAACAGAGTGGGGCACTCCAGGGAAGAGGAGTGGTAGCAGTGCACATCTCCATCTGGACATTTCAAGGTGCTTGTGGGTAAGAGATCAGCGAGGGAATGACTGCACACCACCGTCTGGTGAGGCCATCAGACCTGTGGTGAGAAGTTGAGATTTTGCGGGGCCTGAGTGCAGATAGGGATGGCCCGAGGCTAGGGAAACCAGCTGGGCCCTTGTCATAGTCCCAGCAGGAGGTGACAAAGGTTGGGATTTGAGTCCTGTTGCAGGGTGGAGAGGACTATGAGTTTAGGTTATTTCAGTTGTTGGACAGTGACATGGGATTTTTCACTTGGTTGTGTGGGCTGAGAGAGAGAGAGAGAGAGAGAGAGAGAGGAGCAATGACAAATCTAAGGTTTCAGTTTGGGGGACCAGAGAGACAGCAAGGCAGCTAGCCAAAAGGAGAGGAGCCATCATAGAGGATTGCCAAAAGGGGAAATAGAGGAAAACCACTCGGAGCACTGAGCTGGCTGAGATGGAGTTTCCGATGAGAACATTCTGGACAGATTTCATTCTTTATACTACAGTAACCCTGGTATCACTAGAGATCCTTGTATCTGATTGCCTAAATTCATTTCCTAACCTCTTACTAAGCATTCATACTCACAGGGAAATAAAAAAGATCAGATTAACAGTCTGGGGGTTACATATTTAGTTTGCTGCAGGGGCTCAGGAAATCAGAATTAGCAGATAATTACTTCATGTTTCATCAGTGTGCTAAGGCTTCATACCTGCGAGCTGGCTGCAGCAGCAAAAAGGACCCGTATATAGAATGTCTTTGCAGCCTGTGTTCGTTCGTTTGTTCTAGGTAACGCCTGCATGTACCATGTGTCTGCCACCTCGGTAAGTTCCTGGGCGCGAGGAGCCAGAGAATGGAAATAACAGTCACTCTCTGATTCAGAAAGCATTTATTATATCACTGACTACATGCCAAGTACTGTCCTAGGGGTAAAGGATACACAATAAATAAGGCAAAGTGACTGCTCTCAAGAAGCTCCTATTATAGTCGGGGAGATGGATGTGTAAATGGATAATGAAAATACAGTGTTACAAGTACCAAAGCAGAATTATGTACCAGGTATATAGATACCACAGAGCAGGAAGTGATTAATTCTGAGGAGGCTGAGTGTTATCCAAGGGAGACTTCCTGGAGGAGGTGATGCAATTCACCAAGTTTGGGAGGATACTGGACACTTTTCCAGACTGAGACGGAGATGAAGGGCAGTCTAAGCAAAGAGTACAGGGAATTTTCAAAAGTGTTTGCTTCTTAAGCATTTAGTGGGTGAGGGCAGAGTGCTGTGTTGGATGCTGTGAAGAGACAGAAATATGGTCATAAACACAGCTTGTATATTTAAACTTATGGAATGGGCTCGGAATTGGGTTGGGAGGGGCAAATCATGAAATGCTGCGGAATGCATCTAACTCATCCATGGGAAGCAGGTGACCCTAACATCAGTTGTTCAAAGATGTGTTTGTGAGTTCTGTGGACATGGGGATGGGGCTTTAGTAGGAGATGGCTCTGTGTCAGCTCAGCCCCCGTGAGAAGAGTCATTGTGTCAGGACAGAGGAGGGATGTGGGAGCACCAGGGAACCCTTCCCTTCTCTGTGACTTCCAAGGATGGACAGGTTTTGGTAAGGCATGTGTGTCTGACATTAATGCAAGGAGGAGAGGTATGAAAGAGGAGCATGGGCTATTGAATGTGACTTATTCATGTCACTGACTTTTCCCCCTGGCTTTATTGAGATATAATTGATATACAGTACTGTATAAGTTTAATGTGTATAGCATAATTATTTGACTTACCTATATTGCAAAATTATTACCACAGTAAGTTTAGTTAACATCCATCATCTCATATAGGTATTTAAAAAAACAGGGGAAAAAGCTTTTTCTTGTAATGAGAACTCTTAGGATTCACTATCTTAACAGCTTTCAAATATACCATATAGCAATATTGCCTATTGTCATCATGTTGTACATTACATTCCCAGTACTTATTTATTTTATCTTAAAACTGGGAGTTTTGACCATCTTCATCCAATTTCTCCCTCCCCACCACAACCCCACCTCTGGTAACTACAAATCTGATCTCTTTTTCTATGAGTTTTGTTTGTTTTTGGATTCCACACATAAATGAGATCAAGTGCTATCTGTCTGTCTTATGTCACTTGGCATAATGCGCTCAAGGTCCATCCCTGTTGTCACAAATGACAGGATTTCCTTTTTTATGGCTGAATAATACTCCACTGTATATACACCACAACTTCTTATCCATTCATCCACCAGCGGACACAGGTTGTTTACGTCTTGGGTAGCTAACTTTTTAACTGAGCACTTTCTTTGTCAGAAACATTAGATGAGGTGCTCCTGCAGTGATAAAGATTCTCCCTGGTCTCTACCCTTAAAACATTACCATTTTTAAAAGATATATACAAAAATAATCTGAATAAATGAGGAGAAAGAGAGTTGTGTCAAGTGTTTTTGAAAGAAACATGATTCTTTCACATGAAAGAAAAGTGATTGATTCTAACCAGGGTTTGAGAGAAGGAACTAGAAAGTACTCAGCGCATCCATCAACCACCTAAAATATTTTTTAAATTTTTTTGAAATAATTTTAGACTTGCAGAACTGTTGCGAAGATAGTACAAGAGCTCCTGCCCACTCCTCACCCAATGATAGCATCCCCTACAATAACCCCACGGTACAGTTGTCAAAACTAAGAAATGAACATTGGCACAGTACCACCGCTTAAACTATGAACTCTATTTGGATTTCACCTGTCTGTCCACCAGTGTCCTTTTTCCCTTCTGGAATCCAGTCCAGGATCCCACATTGCATTTCGTTGTCGTGTCTCCTTTGTCTCCTCCAACCTGTGACAGGTCCATGGTTTTCCCTTGTTTTTACGGATCTTGGCTTTGTGAAGAGCACTAGTCAGGTACCTTATAGCGTGTCCCCCAGCATGGGTTATCTGCTGTTTGCTCGTGGTTAAGTGGAGGCCAGGGTTTGGGGAAAGACCACAGAGGCGAAGTGCCCTTCCCAGCACATCATGTCAGGGAAACATGACATCAGTTTCTCCCATTTCCAGAGATGTGTACCTTGATCCCCTAGCTAAGGGTTTCTCCACTATAAAGTCACCATTTTCTTCTTTGTGATCAACAAATACTTTGGGGAGACACTTGAAGGTGAGGCGAAGATCCCGTTTCTCTTTAGACACCTGCCTGGGCCTCTTTCATGCCTGTGCCGGGGCTCACTCTAACCTCCTCCGTCTGGAGTCAGCACTGCTGCTTCACGGTGATGCTCTGTCTTCCATCTTCCCACAGTTGGCTCGAGGGAATAAACACATACGCCTTGGCTCTTCCCGGGGTGGAGGTGGCAGTGGAAAGCATTGCTTTTATTTATGTAAGGAGGAAATGGTGCTCAGGGCTAGCAATTTGTCCAAATGCACGTTTCCAAATGAGCATGTATACTTCTTTGCTTTGGTGTCATGGAAACAGCCCTGAATTGGAGGAAGAGACCTTACGTTCTGCCTGTTTCTGATAGTCCTTGGCTGTGTGACCCCAGGCAAGGAACTTGTACTCTCTGAGCCTCAGTTTTCCTAAAGTGGTTGGGGTTAGGTTAGTCAATTCCTGGGGTGACTTTCAGCTGTAGTATAGTGAGATTACCTCCCCTCCCCAGGACTAAGACTCTATAGTTCTAATGAGGAAAACTGACTTATAATGTAGTAAATAAAACAGATACAGAGACTATCTGCCTGTTATATGACCTTGGAGTCTCTGATATTTGAGATATCCAGTAAGGGTGGTTTGAAATCAGACTAATGAAAGAGAAATAAATTGCTATTTTCAAAGTCTAACAAAAGGATACACATCAAATTATATTGGATGGTTGTAGGGATGGACAAGTTCTTTATGCTTCAAGACCTTTACTCTTTGAACTTTTCATAAGATTAGATTGCCTGTAGTTACCCAACCTCAAATTTCCACTCAAGTACTACGGGTATTGGCCTCTTCTTTTGGAGGTATGCAGATATCTTTTCCATATTAGATTCTGAGCAACATCGTAATTCCTACTATATGGCCGTATTCTTAAAGCTAAACATGGAAACAACCCACTTTACCCAGTTCTTTGCCAAAGCTAACCGTAGGCAAACAAATTCTTCCTTTACTCTGCTAATGAAAATGTGTGTTCTTTGCTGATGGGCATGTCACTTAAAAGGTGGCAACAAAGGCTGATTGATTTTGGAGCACGACTTTCCAACCTTGTTTGATGTCAAATAGCATTCCAGATTGTTAGATTCCCCCTTCTCTAGTCCTTTTCTGCTAATTGACTGGTTTTCACATTCGTACTGCTTATTGCCTTGCAAGTTCTTACCTGTGGTTTAATCTATCATTTGAAATACCTATACTGTTTGCAATTTGTATCCCTTGAGAAGGATGAAAAGAGCTAAGTGTTCTTTCAGGCACTATGTTTTGTTTTGTTTTCGTATTTGTTTGTTTGTTTTTAAGGAGAGGGCTCTCTTTAAGTGGACGGCTCTTCATTCTCAAACATGGCAAGACTAATTCACCATCACTAAGACACACATGCTGGATTTCTAGCTGGGCTGGAAAAAAATAGGGAAGCTCACCACTTCCTTGTTATACTTTTGTATTTTACTTAATCTAGTAATTATCCTATGAGTCTGTAAGATGACTGACGGTAGAGTTTGTGTGGGTTTATGAAGTGTCTACCATGTTTTGGCGCTGTGATAGGTCCTAGGACACAAAAATGGAAACACATAGGCCCTGCCTTCAAGGAATTCATGGTCTACTCAGGGAGACATTGAGAATTTCAACAGCATGTGTGCCACGCTGACACAGACGTGTGTAACGCACAGAGGTAAGACAGGTGAAGGAATTTTTAATTTTCTCTGGGAAAGAAGAATTTCAAAGAAAGCGTTTTTCGAGGCGGTATTGTCCAAAATGGATTTTGCAAGATAAGACATTATCAGGAAGAAAACTGGGAGAAGAACATGAACACGATGGCCATGGAAGCCAACACAATTAACTAATTGGCCTACATGGTGGACCCCAGGACCTTCTGGGGGCTCTAAGTCCTTGAACCATGCAGGATATTGTATAGTTTAATTAGTGCGAGTATAAAGCCCACATAAATTGCTTTAGACGAACATGTTCTCTGAATTCACAGAAGATACTGTTTCTCTGAAATGAGAAATAAATGGGGATAGAATGGATAAAGGAAAGTCCACTGATAATCAGAACCTATTTGCACCAATAACTACCCACTTTTACTTTACTTGACTTTTCCTGTCTTTACGCCATACTTACCTTGTATGTCTGTGAGCCATACTTATAACGCAAAATACTGCATTATCTACACTTTGTGTTCTTACCATCATTTTTTTTAAAAAAACATATTGTAAGCAGACGCAGAGGACCTGAACATGGTCATCCAAGGATCGTTACTGGGCGTATCTATTTGTTGAACTGTGGAGTCTCTTGTACATTTGAAAATCGTCATTAAAGCCCTTTCATCAGCCAATTTGCCAAACGCTTATTGAGCATTTACTGTATGTTAGGCATTGTGCTAAGTCACTGGTTGTCAAACTCTTTGGTCTCAGGACCCCTTAATACTCTTAACAATTACTGAGGACCTTCAATAGCTTTTGTATATGTTAATTATATGTATTGATATTTGCCATATTAGAACTGAAAATGGAGAAAACATTAAAAAATATATTTATTTTTAAAATAATAATAAACCCGTTACATCCTAACATAAATAACACTGAAATGAAAAAAAAAATCATTGTTTTCCAAAACAAAACCAGAAGAGTGACATTCTTTTTTTTATTTTTGTAAATAATTTCTTTTCTGTCTGGCTTAATAGAAGACAGCTGGATTCTCAACTCTGCTTCTGCATTCAATCTGTGGCCCACATCACATGTCATGTGGCCTCTGGAAAACTCTACTTCTTGTCATAAGTATTATTATGAGAATAGTTTTGACCTCAGGGGTTTTCTTGAAAGAGTTTTGAAGACCCTCGGGGGTCCATGGTCCACGTTTGTGGGAACTGCTGTGCTAAATGATGCCCTCACTCCCCATAGAGTGGAGATGCTGACACACTAGAGATGGCTTGAAAGGAACCTGAGGAGGCAAAGCTGCATACTGATGACCTCCGGTCTACATTATACTCCAAAAAATTAGTCCATGGATATTTCATGCGACTGTGTTTCTTTAGGTTTGAATTCACATGAGAAAAGAGACTGTGTGTTTATTTTCTTTGTGCCAAAAGAAAAAGTGTGTGGATGAGGGAGGATCATGGGAAAACATTAAATAAGGGGGTGGGTATACTAAAAATTTTCATTTCATCTAAAGATATTTCAAAAGTTGTATATATTCCATACAGTTAGTTACTCAAGGACTGTCCCACGGGTGTGATATTTCTGTTTATCAGATGTCTCCTGGTAGATATTTTTTTTGGTCAGTTATATGTTGGCTTGTTTTCTACTTTAACTAATTTGTAAACACTTTCTTCCTGTCTAGATTTCTGTGTGTGTATTGATAAAGTGGTATCATCGTTTACAGTTTTTTCGTAGGGAGTATCTTTTATTTTTAAGAAGCATTTTGGGATGATAATATATTTTAGAATTAATCAAAATATCCAAAAGCTTTTCCAATGATAATTTGGAAGCATTTGAATAGACACAGTACTATCAGTATTTTCCAATATCCATGAAACAAATGGGTATGAGTATTCTAGGTAAAATTGATGTATTTATATGTATTCTTCAGCTCATAAAATGGAATTTGATCACTTTTGGAGTATATTTTGAAATATTTAGGGCAAAGTATTTAAAATGTTCTAAAAGTTAACCAGGCAGAAAAGTTGGAAGACTTAATTAATTTCCTTGGACCTGAGTAATTCAAGTTGAAAGCTTCTGTATTCAATTTTCCTTGACTTCTGTTCGTTGGTTTGGGATTTCTCTTGGCCTGGGATTGAATATTTTGCGTCATTTTAGGAAAGTCAGGATGTATCTAGCTTTTGAAGTAATAACCCAGATTTAGAGTTGAATGAATTTAGAATCCAAGCTTTTGAAAAACACAATTTAGGTCTGTTGCTGTTTTTTGTTTGTTTTTGTTTTTAATACCACTAACAAAGAATGAGAGTATTCTAAACATTCTGTCCAGTGTAACTCTTGTTGGAAGTCTTTCTTAAGGTTAAGAATAAGAAAATGGAAGATTTGTTTTCCTTCCCTTGTTCCTGCCCTCCCCTTTGTCAGTTTTTCCTTTCTTTCTTGTTTTCCTTTTTTTAAATTACTTTATGCATTCCCCCTCAGATTTGCAACATTCAGATGCACATTGAAATGTAAAAACAGTGATGCGATGGAAACTGGGCCCTGGGGCTGACAGCAGTTTTTTCACATAGTGGTGAACATGTGTGCAACCACAAATTAGTCTTTGGTTCAATTATTTGTAGCAATAATACAGTGATTTATAAAGTTCCCCTTTCAAAACAAAATCTGGAGTGTGCAGACCACACAAATTACAAACACATTCAGAGACGTAGGGTGAAAAACCCAAGCCTATTAGTATTTCTAAAACCAGATTTCTAGAAACACAAGTCTTCACTTACCTGCTTTTCGAATTGCATTTTCCTGGAATCCCATCCCCGCCTTCTCCCCGCCGCCCCCCCCCCCCACACACACACACTTACTTGGATTCTCTAACCTTAACTTGGAGCCCCAAATCCTTCTCCTTTGCTGGAAATAGCATTAATTGTGGGTGCTGAAATATTCTAGACTTAAACATCAGAGCTCCTTCTATCATTTCACAGAAGGCCCATTATAAACACTGAGTGGCCGTGTGGAGATTATCTCTTTAGTGTTCGTTAAATCTTCTACCACCAAGTTTGATTTAAGGCTGACCAACCCCATTCCCTTCTGCTTCACCAACCCCCTGGCCCCTACCTGTGGGAACAGGCATTTCATAGATATGAGATGTTGAATGTTCCAGAGCCTGGTAACATGTTAATAAGAGTTTATATGTTAATAACATATAAAGCATGAACATTTCTATCAAAACCTTTGTACCTCTTTTGATCGTGTATGAACACCAGCCATAATTTCAGTAACAACAATAATAGTAGCCCTTTTTGTTAAATGCTATTATGTGAGGCATCATATTAGGCACTTTATATGTTTTACCTCATTTAATTATGAATGGCACAACTCTATACGGTAAATATTATTTCTCCATTTTACAGATAAGGAAACATCAGCTTGCCGCAGTTCGTGCTGCTTTAGTAAGCAGGTGTTTAAGCAATCAGTAAAAAGATTTCATTTTCAGAGACTGGTTTACTTAAAGGAGTGGCCATCCAATATGCCAGAAAAGGGAACCAAGTGTTCCCCTAGTCACTTTTAGGAGACCAGGTTTTCATTTTGATTCACGTACAATGAAGTGAGTTACAGTGTCTCCGCCACCCCCACCCCATTAACGGACTTCATGGAGTTCATTACTTCAGTGGAGGCAGGTGGCCTGCAAGTCACACCCAGCAATCGGACTGTCCCCCAGGAAGACAATGTTGGAACACATTGCACAGCCTCCTGACTGTGGAGTGCTGTGCATGGCTGCATGAGAAAAACACTAGATTTAATTGACCTGGGGATATATTCTACGTATGTTAAGTGATGCATTTCAGAAATGAATAAATGCGTGTGTCCATTTTTGTTAGAGAAAGAACGGCTGTGTGTGTTTGTATCTGTGTGAATGAGTTTAGGAAATAGTGTGGTGATGTCCATACCAAGCCACTGACAAGGGTGATATCTGGAAGGCAGAAGCCTGGGGTCAGGGTGACACAGGAGGACACTTTTTTCTTCATGCAAGCTTATTGTTTTTCTACTTCAATGATCCTATTTTCTTTTGTGATTTTAAAAAAAACCACAAAAAAACAAAAATTAAGGAAAAAAGACAAGCCTGACTCACAGCCAGAAGCATGGCTTTGAGCCTCAGCTTAGGGGTTTATTAGCTGTGTGACCTGGGCAAGCACCTAACTTCTGTGGGCCTCAGTTTCCCCATCTTCAAAATGGGAGAATGAAACCAGGGATGTCACGAGTCTCCCTGGCCCTTCCGATTCTGTGAAACCTTGTGAGAGACGGTGCTGAAGAGGCAGCTGGCTCTGTGCTCACTGAGGCCTGAGTGCCAGGTCCCCTTGAACCCAGGGTTCTCAGGCGGAGGGTACAGTCCCACGAAGGGTCTTTGGTTGGAAGTGTCCCTGGGCAGCTTTGAACCTTTGCCTGATGAGCTCTGCTCTCGGCAGGGCGAGCTCTCAGGAGGAAGCTCTCTTCTCCAAAAGCGTGTTCTCCCCCAGCCATAGTGTAGACCCAGAGCCTTTCCTCCTTTCGCTAATATTTGGATGGCATTGCTTATAATCCATAAAATCACATGGATCTTCTTATTAAAAAATTAGCAGAGTCGTTAAGAACATGGGCTTTGCAGTCAGGCAGATTTGAGTTCAAACTCCAGCGTTGCTAATGTACACAGTGCAACTGTGGGCGAGTTATTTAACCTCTTTGCGTTCAGGTTCTTCATCTAGAAAATGGTGATAATAATACCTGAGAGGGCTATTGTGAAGATTAGATATTATGCATATACATAGAAACTTCGGTTCCTGGGACACAGTAAGTGCTCAATAAACATTAGCTGCTAATCAGTAAATCTGTCCTCCAGGGAACCGATGCAAATTGAAAATGTGGTCTTGGATGGCTGAGGCTTACTGGGACCTAGGAAGGTGCGATCGGCTCAGGGGACATTTGCTTCATTCCAGGTGTGATTGAGGCGGTTGGTCATGATGACAAATGCAAATATTAAAACTTTATGTCAGAGTTTATTACCGGAAGTTTTGATCACAGACTCAGTGTGATCACAGTGAAATACTAGTTCCTGAGAACCGTTTGTGCATTATTAATCCTGGATCACATTTTTAAGGGAAAAATGAACCATCGCTTTCTTTCTCTTTGTTTAATTTTTGTTTAATTTTTATATGAGCCCCTCTCTCGCTTCCCTTTCCTTTCCCCCGTTTTGTCTGCAAAGGAAGAAGTCTGTTTTGAATACAGTACCTCCTCCTGCTCTCCAGAGACAAATTAGACCCACTAATCCTTATTAAGAACTGTCTCTGACCAGTGTCTGTGTGAAGAAGGGGAAGCAAAGGATAGTAAGCACCAGTCCTGTTCTTAGAAAGCTTATTGTCTGCTGGGTCAAACGAGGGGACAGCTTTCCACAATAAGAGGCAGAATGTAAGCAGGGTACTGTAGGGGCGAGTGGGACATGACATATCTAACAGTACAGCAAGCAAGACTTCCCAGAGGAGGCCTTTGAGGTGGGCCTGGGAGGAAAGGGCGAGACATGCATTTCCGGCTGGGGAATGGTCACGAGCAAAGCACAGAGCTGAGAGAGTTAAGTAGTGTGCCTACTAGTAAAGGGTGAGTTTCCCTAGGAGAGTTATCATGCCTGTGGATAGTCATGATCAGATGGAATTGTGTCTCAATCTTACCTGCCAATAAAGATCTGGGCAGCTTGCTAAAAGTACAGATGTTCAGGCCTCTCACCTGTTGGTTCAGACTCAGTGTGCATAACACAATTCTGGAAGATGAATTTGAAAAGATAATGAGGGCCCATTTAAGAAGAGCCTTGAATGTCATTCCAAGTTTTGACTGTACTGGGCTTTATTTCCTAGGGCATCAGACAGTATTTTTAACGAGCGAGTTTTGTTTGGTCCTAGAAGAATCAGATCACAAATGATATTCAGGTGGTTGGTTATAGGTCAGTGTTTCCTAAGGTGAGGTCTGGGATAGCGAAGGAATCCATGAAGACTTTCATGGGGCTATTTTTAGGTGCTTTCAAAAATCTAATGCCAGTTATGCATTTATACTTCCTAAGTTTGTAACTAGTTTGGCTAGTCTTTTCTTTGGTCTGGAACTGTATTAACACGGATTAACATGGACAACGTAAGGTAGCACAACTCAGTGGTTAAAAGTGTGGATTGTGGAGACAGATCTGAGCTTTAGACTCATTCTACTGCCTTCCAGCTCTAAGAACTCGAGCGAGTTACTTCACCTGTGTGGTCCTGTTTCCCGTATGTAAAGTGTGGAAAATCGCCGTAGTCCTCTCGTAGGATGGTGACAGGGATTCCCTGAGAGAACGTGTGTACTGTGCCTAACAGAAAGAAAATGCTCCATAAATGTTATTCGTATTAAGCTGTCTCATGGAGAAATAATTATATATGACGGTGTAATTTTGTTTAGTAGCACAACTCATGGGAAATAATAATAACAAAGGAGCCTGGAAGGTGAAAAGCTTGGAAAGTTTCTCAAAGGGCTTGTTTGGACACAGCATCGAGAGCAGAGAGCTAAAACATGCCTTAGCTCCCCCCAGTCTAGGATAGATACTCCTCAGAGGACCCTCACACTGAAGTTCTGCCTCTGGAGCGTGATTTATACTGGAAATGGTTCTAACAGGAAATAATAGAAAATAACTTGCCGAGGGAAGAATCAAATGAGAGTGTGTATTTACTTTGGGCGATTTTCCCATTGCACTGGGTTAGACTGCCAAGAAGTTAAAAATAGTGGTGATAAGCAGTCTGTGAATCGGTCCCTCTTGGGGTGGCAAGGGTCAACTGAAAGTAGAATTGTTCCTGCGGGCCCCTGAGAACTCCACTTTATCCCCTTTAACTCTGTGGCGAGTCCTGCAACTTCTGTTGGCTGCTCTCCTGTGATCTGCATATTCTGCCCGAGTTTCTTGCCTGTCCTATCAATTCCTCAGACTTGTTCTAGGCAGCTTATGTTAAACCAGCCGGTTTTGGATGGCCTCATGCTTTAAATATGCTATTTATAACCAGTAATTTATGTTTTCATGAAACTTCATGTAGCAGCTGGTCTTTGTGCCACTGTAATAAGGGAATAATGAAATACATGGTATTTATACGGGTGGCTGTGGTGGTTGTCATTTTGTGTATGGATTGCTATTGTAGGAAGCATGTAAAATTGCAAAGAGTATTTTTTTTTCCCTTAAAGATGAGCCCTAACGTATTAAATATTCATCGGCTATGAAAGAACACTATACCATCTTTTTGTTTCCTTCATCTGTATTTTCTCATGGAAATATATTCAGATGTCTACAATATGTATTGTTCTCATAAAATGCTCCTCATTGCAACTGGTCCCCTGAGCAAAATTTAAAAATCTTTATCAACAGCTGTTCCAAAATTTGCTAATAAGCATGCCCTTCAGCCTTTAGGGTCACATCTGAGTACCACCACCAGCACACTTGAGACCTTGGCTCTTGAATTCCTTGAACCCTGGCAAGCTCATGACTTTGAGCTGTGGGTGAACTGTTGAGAATGGGTGGCTTGAAGAACCTTTGCCCTTTTCAAGAATTGTTGCTATCCCCTGCTGCCTCATTCCCAAAGGCGGAGTTTGGTGTCTTACATTGTATTTCATTATTTGGCCGACCTGCAGAGACTGGGAGGACGGGGGACCCAGGCCTCCCTTCTGAAGATGTGATAAAGGTAAGGCTGCAGATGGGGGCCACCTGCAGCCTTGGAGGAGCAGCAGAGGAGCGTGAAGGATGCGTTGGAGGTTCTGTGGAGAAGTTACCCTCATTCCTCTGCTGGGCAGCATTGGTCAAGTGGCCCTCGCAGCGCTGTGGGAATCAAAAAGGGGAAAGAGTGGGTGGGAACCAGCGAACATTGATCCCGCACACCTGAGCAATTGATTCTCCTCTAATGAATTTACCTCCAGATTCCTCCAGAACAGTGGCTCTCAAAGTGGGGGCCTGAACCAGCAGCAGCAGTGTCACCTGGGTTCTTATTTGAAATGCAAAGTCAGGCCTACTGAAGTCTAGGGTGGGGCGTACTCTGAGTGCTCAGGCCCTCCAAGGGGTTCTGATGGGTGCTCAGCATGCGGAGGCCCGTCCCCATCTCATTGGACTCTCCTGTTCCTCACAAAATGACGAGGGCTGTGGAGGACACACGAGAAGAGAAGCATAAACCTGCTTTCTGCCCGGAAAAAGTGTGCTGGCTAATGGCGGGCAGGCTGGTATAGTTCTGATGATCGAAGCGCATAGGAGACCGTATATTGCCATGTCCCGGTGTCTGGGAAGAGGACAGACAGGCTCTTGAGTCAAACCAAAGAGGGTTCAAATCCTGCCTTTGCTAGTCACTAGTTGAATGACCTGAGCAAACTGTGTACCTGAGTCTTACTATTAGGAATGAAAAGTGGTGCTGCCTAGTGGGTGCCCAATAAACATTTGTTTTTAAAAATGAAAGGCGAGAATATGAAACTATAAAGGGGCGTCTCTGGTCATTACCCAGCCCCAATAATACTTCCTTTTCCTCCCATTAAAATTGGAACCACGTGGCCCCACTTGACCTAAGTAACAAGAGCTTCTCTTACTACTACTAATGCTAACATTGGTGTATTGCTATCATCATGGCTGACAGCTTTCAAGCCCTTGCAGTGTGCCAGGCATTGTGAGAACTATGCATGTATTCTCTTTTTGTATTTTCATAACGATCCTGTGAGAGCATAGTGATTGGCAAATTAATGAGCCCCTGACGATGTCCACATCCTAATTCCTGGAACCTGTGAACACGTTACTTCACAGATGAGATGAGTTAAGGACCTTGAGGGGGGAGATTATGTTAGATGATCTGGGTGGACCCAGTGTAATAAGCAGGCAGGCAGGAGTGTCAGAGTAAAGAGAAGGAGATGTGACGTTGGAAGCCCAGGAGGGGATGAGAGGATGGGACTGTGAGAGAGGGCTTTGAAGATGCAAGAAGAGGCCACAAGCCCCTGCCTGCAGGTGGCTTCTAGAAGCTGCGAAAGGGGAGAACACGAATTCTCCCCAGTGCGTCCAGAAGGAACACAGCCTGCCAACACCTCGACGTGAGGCATTCTGATCTCCAGAACTGTGAGTAATACATTTGTGTTGATTTAAGCTGCTAAATTTGTAGTAATTTGTTTCAACAGCCATGGCAAAGTACTACAGGAAGTTTTACTACTCCATATTTGAAAGATGAGGGAACTGGGGATCAGGAAGACAGCAGCTCCCTTGGGGTTACACACCTAGTAAATGGCGAATCATCCCTAAATTTGGCTCCGGAGCCCACACTGTGAATTGTATGACCGCGTCTTCTCCAGGAGCAGGTGTCTTGCATAGTAGGATTGCCTTCTGTGCCGCCTTTTCCACTTTGCTTGTCTAGTAGGGTCAGTGGAAAGGTTCACGTGAGACTCAACTTTGTGATGGAATCACATGAATTTTTCTTCCAGAGTGTTCTGTACCACTAATGTGAGTGGTTTCTCCTTTGTAAGGCAGGTTGTAAGGAAGGCAGTTTCTGGGGGTAGTTTTGAGGGGAAAACAGGACGTGGCTTTAGCTTCAATACAGATCAATCGGCTGATTGAAAAAGAGCCAAAAGTGCTTTTTCATGAAAATGGGGAAAAAATAAAATCCAACAACTAAGAAACACTGAAGCCCAGAAAGCCTTGGGAGGCTCGAGAAAGCCTCAGAGTGGCCCGGCTCCCAGCTGAAGCATGTTGTTCAGTGCCTGTGTGGAGGACGGGGGTAAGGCCGACGCTGCCCTTCCTCTCACCGAGCTACATAGTTTATTCTCTGGGATCAGAGAGACAAGAGCCAGGAGAAGAGGCGGCAGAACTGGCTGCCAGGAGAGAAGCTAGCGTGGGGAAGATGCCAAGCAGAGAGGCATCATCAGGACCCTAAAGAGCCATGCTCCAGACTGAATGTTTCTTAACATCCAAGTCAAGCCAGGGCCCAGAAGAAGCCTAGACTTTCTCTGAGGCTGTGTACAGGAATGCAAGAGGTAAAGGTCCAGAATGGCAATGGTTAAGGCAGAAGGAGGCCACCTGCAGGTCCAGCACCGTCTTGGGAGCTACAGGGGCCAGTTGGAGGAGTCAGGCCAGCCCCGCACTCCCTTCTAGGATCTTCTTACGCCCAGGTAGGAAGAATACAGTATTTTCACAGATTCCTCTCAGGTAGAACCAGCAGGATAGAGCCATGGGGAGGCACAAAGAGTAGCAGGGATTGAGAGGTGAAAGAAATCACACTGACTAAGGTGAGAAGGAAAGAAATGAATAATTATTGAGGGTCACTCTGAGGCGGGTTCCATGCCAGACATATTCACATAAATTCTCTCATGTAGGCAGTCAGAGACACCGAGGTAAACGTTACACTCTATGAAGAACGAGGCTCACAGAGGCTAAATAACTTGCCCAAACATAACGAGTACATGCCAGAACCAGGATTGAAACTGGGTGTTTTGCTTTCAAGCCTAGTGTACTTTCTACTACATTGCATTGACTCCTGAGGGGGATCATAAAATGCCTCATGTGTTATTTAATGATGTGTAAAGATATTCAAGAGATAGAACTAAGTAGGTAAAGCAGGTTATGTGATCCAGCTCTTATTAACACACATTTATCCTAAAAATATCAAAATTCATATATAACACACTATAACACCATCAAGGGGGCTACCTTTGAGTGTTGAAGTTGGGGGTGTTTTGTTAAAATTCTTTTTGCTAATCCACATTTTACAAATTTTCTACAGGGAACAATACTTAATGTATTCATAAATACTAATAGAACTCTGGGCTTATAAACCCCTTTGGAGGAGTTTTGTCTGAGAAAGATTTCTAGGTATTTTAGAGGTGCCTGAAAGGATAGGTGACCACCGGGATTTGCGAACATACCAGAAGAGCGAGAGCAAATGTATAGACGTGGAGAATGATAGGACTATTTTTGCATCCGTGTGTATGTGCAAAAAAACCATGGATTTAAGTGTGGCTGTAATATGAGGACTGTGTAGGAGAGAAGTGGGGGTGAGTGTGGGTGGTAGGTTTGGTGCCACTGTAGAGGGCCCTGAATGCCAGGTTTAAGATTTGGTGCTGAGTTCTGCAGATTATGAGGGACCTAATCCAGCGGTAGTGGTTCAAATGCTTTGCTAAAAGTAACACTTTAAATGTGGTGGAAGAAGAAGTGAAGTTTAGGTTTAAAAGGTTGCTTTTTTGGTGTAGAAGCCTGGGGAAAGTCAGCTGATCCCAGCACCACTGGTTCTGGGTTTGGCACACTGTCACCATCTAGTGGTCACACAGCCAAATTGTAGGCCTAGTGCCCTGGTTGCAGAGAAATTTCATCAAAGCCAAAAATCCTAGTCAAGTTATCTACTTCTCGAAAGATGGTGAAAGGTTTATAACTATCTGGATAAGGAACTGAATATTTTACTGTTAACCTGGGCATCTTGAATGATGTAGACACTGCTTCTTTGAGTAACTCAAGATTGTTCAAACCCAGCAGGTAGAGAAGAATATTGATATCCTCTGGAATATACAAATATATGGGTTCAGCTGCAAGTTGAGAGCACTCAATAGCTTTGAGACTTGTAATGCAGAAGAAAAAACTTTCTTACTTCCTACCAGGTTGGCATTTAAGAGACTTAACTGCTGAGAATTAAACGAGCAGTGATTTTTACCAAAACCCTCATTTCAGCTGATTCTACTGCCTGATTAGATGTCATTACAGTAAGGCCTGGATTTTAAACAGAAGAAGAGTGGGGGAGGTAGCCAATTCTGTGAGTTTTATGTCACTGCAGCCAGTTTTTCTTATGGAGGGCTCATAAGAAGTGAGTGTAGCTGGATGCAGATAATTGTTGGTAAGAAGGTTGGGGGGATGATGATGGGAGGGGAATAAATTTGATCATGGAGACACAGTGAGGGAAAAGAATGTTTTTTACCATGCTAACTTTTGGCAGGCAGAGTAGCGGAGGATAAATACATAATAGGATCTGTCTGCTTTTCATGGAGCCCTCTTTGTGGGGGGACGAGCACTGTGCCAGGAGTCCTGAGGTCTCGCTCCGTCCCTGATTAGCTCTGTGACCTTGGGTAAAACGATCTTTCTGAG
Source organism: Rhinolophus hipposideros (assembly GCF_964194185.1). Taxonomy (NCBI): domain Eukaryota; kingdom Metazoa; phylum Chordata; class Mammalia; order Chiroptera; family Rhinolophidae; genus Rhinolophus; species Rhinolophus hipposideros. The sequence continues at coordinate 53,602,457 of NC_138051.1, read as the reverse complement.
GACTCTCTTAGCTGTAATGCTTGGTTTTATATATGCCCTCCCTATACCTTAGTGGTGCTGTGAGTCAAACAGCACTGAGTCAATATAAGGTGGTCAGAGTTAGCAGTGGGTGTGTAGTTTCTTTGAAGAGTCCAAATGCTATGTAAGGTTTGCTTCTTATTCTCCCTATTTCTCGCCCTCTCCTTCTATATTCCCTCCTGTTCCTGCTCCCATTCTGTGTTCCTATTCTTGTTCCTGTATGTGGCCCTGGCCTGTTCTCTAGTCAGGTTCAGAAGGTAGACAGGGGGAAATTATTCTGGCATTTCAGGTTGTGTCTTATTCACTTGTTGTCTCCCCAGTGCTTGGGCATGTAGCAAGTATGCAGTAGAAACTGAGCAGTGTAACAGATCCTGAAAACTGTCAGTGTCACTCTTGTCTTTGCATCAAGGACTTCATAACCTCTTAAGGAAGTAGTTCTCAACTTCTTCAGTCTTAAAAAAAAAAAAGAAAAAGAAAGGCTTTCTCCTGTTGGGCTGATAGGGCCACTCTTAAATGATCCAAATCCAGAGGCGTTTGAGACCTTGATGGCAGTCCCGCATGTATGAAAAGTGAAGATTTTATAGTCCAACCTTGGGCTTGAGTCAAGGTTCGGCCACTTAGGTCTGTGTGAACTTGGGCAAGTCATTTAACTTTCCTAGGCTTCACATTCTTCCTCTATAAGCTGAAACTCTGTAAACCACAGAGAGTAGTTGAGGGGATGAAATGAAATATGTTCACGTGCTTATATGAAGGGGCGGATGTTTTTAATTTTTGTGAAGCAGGCCTGTAAGTTTAGCCTTTCTGCCTGCCCTGTACCATTAGGAATGGATTGAAGGTTTTCAGCTTCCATATTCAAGATGGGGTGTTACTTTCCCCTCTTTCACTTTCATGAACCCCTTGCTCCCCCAAGACTCGTGTATTTGTTTCCACTCCCAGGGATCTGCACGGCCTGGCTCGGCCTGGCTCGGTCATCCACAGACCCCTACCGCTCTCCAGGGTGGGGGTTGGTGGGACCCCAGCCCCCAACACTGCTTTAATCAGGCAGCCTGCCTTTGATCTATTTTACATATTGGAGGTTAGAATGGGATTTCTTTTGGGTAAAGGGTCTTAAAAAAAAAAAGTGTGGAAATACCCACCACTGTCTTGGTGTAGGATAAAGACATTGGATCAAAAGGAAAAAAAAAAAAACAGAAAAAGGATTAGACTCTGTTGAGATGTCACAGCTATAATATTACAGAAATGCTCTGGGAATGAGGAGGGGACCTAGATACAAACAGCCAGTTTTGAATTGTTGGGAAGGTGGGGCTGTACTTCCAGCAAGACATAACCCCACAGGATGAGAGTTGGAGTTGTTTCCATAATCAGTTTTTCAACAATGGTGTTTTCCTAACCAGAAGCTAGTGGCAAGCTGGCTTCTGTCACTGGACGCTGGTATGCTGTTGACATGGGGGTGCTCCTCTGTACCCCAGGCAGAAGCAGCTGGAAGACTAGAAGAATAGCACTGTTCTTTCTATAACGCACGAATGCTGTGTTCACAGTTACAGCCGTTTCTTCTCTGAGGTTTGTGCGGAGGGCCTGGGGAGGGAACCAGGAGGCCTCCCTCTCGGTAGGCGCTGTGGGAAGGTGTGAAGGAGCTGCAGGAATGGGGTCTGGAGTGCAGGGTAACTTGGGGCAGGGCTCCTACTCTGTCTTTGAAAAGATTCCCTGCTGTGTAATAAGTGGTACAGTATTCTTCAGTATTGACGGGCACTCAGAATTTTGCGGTGCTTCTTTGAAAAAATGCTCTAATGTTACCTGCAACAGTCAAATTTTCTGTTACACCTCCATACTTCTCTTAATTTTTCAAAAAAATCAGTCTTTCTTTAGATCTCATTAGCCCTTATCAGAAACCTGCAATAGAATCTGCAGACCTGGTACAGAAAAAAGTGTTAATTTAGACCTTATTGATGCAGAATTGGTGATGATTGTGTCAGAGGTAGAGCCAAAGTGTAACTAGCTCTGCTCAGGAGGAAAGGGCTCTCCAGAGCAAGTTCACGGGAACAAAGTGCTTGTAGGTATTTAAGAGCATGCAAAATGATGTTCTAATTACAAATCCTTCTTGCCTTTTCATTAAAAGAAGACCTCTACAAGGCAAGGTTGTGTTATGTAAGTCTGTGTTACTCTTCTTGATAAAAAAGAATGATATCTGATTGTTCAGGAAAAAGCCAACTTTTTGTCATTTAGTCTGCTGATCCTTCACCCTCTTTCTCTCTAATTAGTCTGAAGTAGAGAGGCTTTACTGCCTATGAAATGATCAGCCTGCTAGCAAATGTTAGCAATTTGGGGACTTGGGGACTGCAAAGAGACAACAAATGTGGGCAATAGCTTTAAAATGCTGATGAAACCTTAATACCCAAAGTCAGAAAAAGCACACATTAATACATAATGAAGAATGCACTTCCTACATGTATTTGATCTGAGAAAGGTCACTGAGCCCTCTGGCTACCTATTGGCCGTTCCAGTGACTGAGTTTGTCCTTTTTTAAAATTTTAGTTTTGGTGCCTATGTATTTAAATTATCTAGCAGTTTATTGAGCCCAGCCTCAAATCCTACTGAATTTGATCAAGGTCATCGGTGTTACCTTGGACAAGTCATTTTATCTCAGCCAAGCCTCAATTTCTGCATAGGAGTCGGTGAGAAAACAGACACCCTGGGGAAAGAGCTCAGTGCAATTGTTAGCATCTAAAAGGCTCTTGATGAATGTTACCTCTGATTGTAGGCAAGCTCTGTGATGGTTTGAGATGCAGAGGTGACACCAGATTTCCTGTCAGAAACTCTGTAAGTCATCTTTGCTCCAGAGCCAACCAGCAGCTGTGCTTTCTCTACTCCCTTAACCAGCTACCACTGCTTTTATGTCTCACCTGTATGCCCAGGTCTCCACACATCTAGTCTCAATTTCCTATCTCTTCCCTCAGTACCACTCCCCCTCTCCAGTAGGAAGTACAAAGCATGAGTTGTGTTTACTGGGAGATTTGACCCATGTCTACATGTTGGTTGCTGGTGCTGTATTCTTGCCTCATCTAATTTGTTAAGACTCTAGAACCTTCCACATGCCCAGCTCTCCAAAACCTTTCTCGCTTTTGGAATGTTGACTTGCTTCTGAACAGATATTCATAGATGCCCTGTTCTATCATGACACTGGTCTCTAGACGTTGACTGCATATTCACACGAATAAATGGAGAAACAGATCATTGGAAAACGGTGAATAGAAATTCTGATAAAACCCCACTGAAATCGTTGGAGAAAAGTCATGCTGAATGTGTTGCTTTGGCTACCTGGCAGCCATTGGAATTGATTCAGTCATTCATAGACTTATACCCAACCTATATCGTGTCAGTGTACCTTAAGAGCTATTCTACTGGGTGAAATGAGTGACACATAGATTGGAGGACCCATTCTGACCTTATTAAATGGAGCATAAGACAGTTCTGTGTTCTGCCAAATTCCTCAGTAATTGTGGGCTTGTGTCTGGTGTTGTGTTGAAGATTTGTAGTATGGATTTCAGTAGCTGGAAACTGGTAACAGAAAGCACAGCTATGGAGCTGGCCCAAAGTAGCTTGTGTACAGCTGACAGAGGGTTGGATTGTATGTCTGGAGACCTTGTTTATGGTCTCAGCTCTTTAACTGTGGGACTAAGATAAGACCGTTAATCTTCGTTTTGGACCTCGGGTTCCTTCGCTGTAAAAAGAGGCAGCTGGTCTAGGTGAGCCAGCTCTTGAATTCTGGTAATTCATAAAAATGGTTTTGACATGGCAGGGCTAAAAGAGAGCCATGGCTTGCCTCCACCTTGCCCCTGTGTTACTCAGAGTTGGCAGATTCCCTCACCAGGACCACTCCCCGTGAGCCTTGAGTGGAAGTGCCTGTCAGACTTTTAGCACCAGAAATGGCCCGACTGGCAGCAGCTCCCTCATGAATGGTCCAGCCCTGAGGTCTCCGGTGTGGGGCCTGACAAGCTCTTGCCAACACACTGGTTTCTATAAAAATACTCACCAAGATATTGTTTCTTTTGCTTTAAATTTTTTTTTCAATGAATGCTATCTGAAGAGCGAAATTAGCAGTTAGAAACCATCACCCCTGTAATGACCTAGAAATGAGGACTCAGTCATGTGGTTTCTAAACACATCTTCTTCTGTAGGGCTGCTGACCACTCAGCACCATTACATGTATCCATATGAAGGGGAAAGGTACACATTGCATTTCAGAGGAAACTGATTGAAGTTTATAGAAACCTATTGTTACTATATTGTGAAATATTTTTTTAAAGCCATCCTTTATTTGTGATTCTAAACAAAATATATGCTCATTTCAGAATAGAAAGCTAATCATAAAACATCCTAGAAGTGACCACTTCTACATATTTGTGTGTGTATAAATATGTACATTTCTATTGATCTGTATTCTGCCTTTTCCATCAAATGTTATAGCTTACGCATTTCCCTTATGATTAAAAATAGTTCAAAAACATTTTCAGTGGTTGCATATACGATTCATGATGGTTGTACCATAACTGTTGACACCATGTATCGCTGTATTTTCATTTAGACCTCATGAGTTGTTTTTTGTTGCTGTTTTGGAAGTGGCCTTTGTAAACAGGAAGACAAATATGTAACAGATTTGAAGTTTATATTCACTGTGAGAAGAAATTGCATGTAATTAGCATACTTAAAATTTCCATTCTAGCCACAATCTAAGATACTTAATATTTAAAGGTTCATATAATACATATGGACTTATTTTGGATATTCTATTTTTGTAGTTATGTGTGACCAAACCCAATAGCAGAGATAAAAAACAGTCAAAACAATAAAACATTAAAAAGAGAAAGGAAGGGGTGAAAACTGACATTTATGGAACACATGCTATGTGGATGCAAATATATTATCTCGTTAAGGTCTCACAGCCAGTCTGTAAGATAAATGTTCCTTATCCTCATTTCGCAGAAGGTAAAACTGAGCTCAGCGATTTTGCACTTGCCCAGGCTTATGTAGCTGGAAAATGGCAGAACCAGCCTTTGAATCCAGGTGTGTCAAATCCAAAATCCAAAAAAGTCCACCTATATTATATCATAGTACAAGTAAATGCTGCCCAAGTACAATTAAACGCTGCTGAAGTACAACTAAATGCTGGCTCGCGTTAGTTGCTTCCCTGCCCCATTCGCTATAAATCTGTAAGAGACATTCAGAGAGAGAATCCCTGCTCTTGGGTCAAAGCAGATCTGTGCTCACCCAGTGCAAAGTGGGCTTGTTAGATTGGTACATCCCCCTGAAATGTCCTCGGCTTTCCAGTGGAAATATTCATTTATTGAACAAATTGTATGGGTTGGGTCTCAATGAAAAAATAATTTTCTTTGTACTAACTCTGCATTATGACTTTTATGTCTTCCTTTAGGAAGACAGGTTCTCTTCGTAACCCCCTAAGAGTTCCCACTCAGAGAATTCTTTGCTATGATCAATTATGATAGCTCTAAAATAGCATGCAGTTCTGAAATTCTCCACTTGTCACCGTGCTTCTTATCACCTCTGCAGTGAATTCACTCATCCATTTATTCATCAAGCAGTTACTGAGTACCAGTTGCAGACCAAACATGAGGCCTACAGCATCTTCCACAAAGTCCCTTTCTCAGCATTTGTAGGATGCTGTTTTTTATGGGACTTTTACATTTATTTGAAGAATAATAATTGTTTACTGACTAATAAGCTCAATAATAAGATACTAGTGTGAAATGTGGTTCAACATTAAAACAATGTTGTGAAAAAATATGTAATGTGACATGAACTTGTAAATTATAAAAAAGTGATCTTTCTCACCTCATAGTTCACATAGGTTACCTTAGGCTAAAGACCTCACAAGTTTATGTCTATAAATGGGGACCAGCTTTTACTAGCATCAGTAATTGGAAGCAGGTTTATGTTATGTTGCTATTTTTTGTTTGAATTAGGTCTTCTCAGTTCTTGGATCAGTGATCTTGGATTAGTGTCAGTAACATGAGCCTATGCAGTGTATTGCTTTAAGTTTGCATAACACTTTCACATCTTTTTTTTTGTTTTATTTTTCCCAGCAAACTCTGATACTGTAGTACGTATTAACCATTTTATACACAAGGAAACTGAGGCCATGCAGATGGTGATCACAGAAAAGGGAATGGAATGAATCATTTTCCATCTCAGAGTCTCCTGCAACGATAGTTTGATTTCTCAGAATTATGTAGGACTTGTCTTTTATCATTGGGTGTACCCGTCTTCAGATCCTCACAAAATGAAAATTCTCAGTAACCATACGTATTCCTACTTAAGCAAACAAATGCTTTTCATTCACAATGGAAAACTGAACCTCACGAGATGAATTTGGTCATAGCTGGTCCCTATTCATGGACAGCTGCCCAAACTGGTAAAACATACATAATACACACCTCGTTGCCCTTGCACATTCCAAATGCAGTGTGATTGACGTGAAGGTACATTGTTACCCTCAGTCACTACGCCACCTAAATGTATGAATGCAATACAGTGTGGTATATTGGAACATGATGTTAAGTTTCCTGATTGGAAATGTTCTTGAACTAAAATATCCTCCGTGAAAAGCTTTTTTGTGGTTATAAAAAAAGATCAGCATCTCGCAGGTTACCCGATTTGCTAATTACTTAGAATTCAGATCAGGTATTTGTGGTGAAATTAGCATGCAATAACCATCAGTTTTTGACAAGGGCTTCTGATGAAAGAAAAGGATAGCGGTAGGTGATAAAGTGGCAAGAAAAAAATAGGAAGTAGATTTTCAGGGTTAAATTTTATCACCTGGGTTAGACCATGGCTTAATGTCTTAATGATCAGCAACAGTAGATGGAGAAACAGGAAAAGCAAAGCCTCCTGTGAGGACAGTAGTGTCCCAAAGGGTGTGGCTTCTCCTTCCAAATGGCTAATATGTGGAACTCTCAAAGTGGGCTAAGTTACCCCCTTGCATTCTGTGTAGGTGGACCTGTAAGAACTGGTTATTTTCCAATTAACAAAGGATAGAAGGTTGCTCTTAACATATTTACCCAAAGGCCCTGGTTTATTTATATTTATATATGTCTCTGCCTACCTATATATTTATATATAAAGTCCTCTATGCGTACAGTTTGCTGAGGTCTAGTCCTAAAATGACTTGAGGCTGACCCTGAGGAAAGACCCTACTACATTTGGGACATGTCCTTCCCTCTGTGTCCTCAGTCCTTGGCTAACGATGCTGATAAAAGTGTGAACACAGTATGAACAATGTACTTTGTTTTTGTGGTCCCCCCTCTCCATCCCTGCCTCCATCTTTTAAATGCCATAGGCTATACTACAGAATGACTCACGCTATGAAGGAATGGAGCTCTTTCAACTCTCAAGTCTTTCATCGAATACTGTTTCAGCTAACATGACAGCTCCTGCAGCCATCCAGATTGTGACCTGTTTCTTTGCTTCTTTGGGCCTCAGTTACCAAATCCGCAAACTGGGGGAAACAGTAGTACCTAACTCAAAGGATTGGACGAGGAGTAAGTAAGTGGATATTTGTAAAGCACTAGAAGAGTGGTTGCTACATAGCAAGGGCTCACAAAGTGTTCATTCAATAAAGGCAGTGATTGACTGCTACCCAGGAAGTAATGAGCTGCTTAGCCATTTAGATATAGAGGAGGTCAAAATAATGTGCCTATGAGCAGTATTAGCTACCCTGGAGGAGGAATGAAAGGTTAATATCCAATTAATGCTGCAGATTGCCCATCTCCCACTCATTCTAGAAAGTTGAGGACCCTGGACTTGCAAAAATATCCTGGCTGATGTCTGATAGAGATGGAGGAGACTGTCAGATCTTCTCTTAAGTCAAGTCAGATCAGCACGTATTTCTCCGCTGCCTGGAGCAGTGGAAAACTCCATGCTGTCACTTCAAGCACTCTGGAGATCACATCTGTCAGGATGGAATTGCTTATCCCATATTTTGTGGAAAGGCCTTGGCCTCCAAGCCTGACATGTGATCAGTACTCGTTTGGGATAGTGGTCATGGCAAATTCTTTTGGAGGGGAATTTGGTGAGTTTTCCTACGAGTCACTGTGCAGCTGGGGTTGGGCTTTGGCACGTCCTCCCATGGATTGGACTGTGACTCGCATGCTCTCCAGGGGTTGGGATTTGGCTCCAGCCAAGGAGCATATGCATGCCTTCAAGGCCTGACGGTTGTTTCTCTCTGCAGCTCCACGGATTATGGAATTTTACTGATGTGGGTCTGAGGCATGGGGTGATTTGCCCCAGTGCTGCTTTCGTTTTCATCCATTATTCCATGCGTGCATTTAGCCATCCATTTATTCAACAGTCATCTAATAATGGTCTACTGTGTGTCCATCACTAGGCTAGGGCTAGTCACTATATTCATTAATGGGACAGATCTATGTAAAATCAATGACAAAGATTTATTTCATCGGTGTATGCCTAGTGCCTTCATAGCACCTAGCACTTGGCTATTTGAGAACAATGGGGTAAGTGTTATAATAAAGCAGGTTGCATGGTGCTATGAGAACCAAATATATGGTATGTGTGTAGCACGAATACCTCGTTTTGTGCAGTATTTTTAACTTTACAATTTGGTTTCAGATTCACTGTATCACTTTGTTTACACAAATACCTTTAAAATTAAAAAGTATTTTTCTTCTTTCCTTGATAGATTCAACACAGAGGAGCCATCTTAGCTCCCTGATATCCCATAGCTCTTTGGTTAACATGCCCATCGTTGAACTGCCTCTGGATGGAGGTCCCTTTTTACATTGATGTCATTGCCTATATCGTGCCAAAAGGGCTACCTCTCCCCAGCCCCGAGAGGTGGTGAAACCTTATGTTTCAGATGATACAATCTACTCCCATTTGGCCAGAGTACTGGGCTTTGGTGATTTAGTTATCACACAAACATATGCTGAGTAACTACTATGTGCCAGGCTCTAACTTAAGTATTCTGTTTAACATTTAATATATGTGCCATATGGGTTTTTGTTGTTTTGTTTTCTGAGGCTTGGAAAAGGATCAGTTATATTCTACCTTGACAATTGTCATGCAGGGTGTCATGCAGGGTCTCAGCTCCCGCTCCCCGCATAAGAACGCAGGACATGGTGAGGCCAAAAAGGAACACCCACAGAGCCACAGATAGGGGAGTCATACCACTATAGTCTCACTGGCGGCTGGTCGAGACACAGGAAGCAGGAGCCACATGATCCGCAGCCTGCCGTCCACGTCTCTCTGCCAACCAACCTCACTTGCTAGCTGCAATCCGCCGTGCTGACTGCAATCTGCACTTGAAGGCTCAGCCACCATCTTCTTGCTAGTCCCCATATGCTGCCAGCGTAGCCACCGCAGTTATATTAGTGGCCAGTGGCTCCCTGGTTACACTGACAGCCAACTAGCCACAGCTGATGGCCATTCGATCACAGTTGATGGCCATTTACTACCTGAGCCAGCATTTTTACATGTGAGGCCGAGAGCCTGGAAACTGCACTCCTGGCTCTGTGCCCACTACAATGTACTGATCATACTATTGCTTGGGTTATCGGGAAGGACTTGAGGCTCTGAGAGTCCCCAGGTTCTTCAAAACAGACATCTATCTTATGGTTCATTGCAAAAGGTAGATGGTGCTGAGTGGAATCTGCACTGGCCCTGTTTTAGGTTCTGGAAAATCCTTTTAAAAAGCAAAGCCTTTAAATGGGCCAGTACTAAGTCTTAGAAGTGTGATCTTGAGCACATTTCATTAACGTCTTTTCACCTCAGCTTTCATATCGATAAAATGGAGGGCTTTGGAAGAGGAGTCAGTTCCGCAGGGTCTTCAGATGTAGTACCACGCCTTGGCTGTATTTCATGGCCCTAACCGAAGTGGTGGCTCTTAGAATGCCATAGTTACCAAAATTTTCCTCCTTCCCAAAGAGCCTGGACCTCCTAGGGTCTCAGGCTTCCTGTTTGCTTTTCACTCCCACAAATTCCTGCTGGGCTGTTCTCTGGCGCCATCTCTCCCCGTCTCTGGGGAAGATAATAAAGAGGAGCTGAGAAGACTCCATGGAGCTGCCTCTTTCATGAGCTATTTTATGACTCATGTACTGTAGGGGGTGCCGGCTTGTGGGGGGTGGGAGGGAGAAGGGAAACTTCCCTTTGTTTCTTCCTTTCTGCTTAAAAGAAACAATTCAAGGATCCTTCTATGTCAGGCAGCTGCCTCTTTAACACACGGTATTGGGCCATTTGCAAAACTTACACAACAAACTCTAGAATTATCCTAAAATTGGTAACAGGAACAGATTTTTAAATATCTTAATACATCTCTTCTGAATATTTCCTACCTTGTTTTACCCTCTTTTCTTTTGCTTGACTCTCTTAAAAAGAGAGAGAAGTGACAGGCAAATGGCTTTTTACCCGATAAAGAACAGGAGCATCTCTTTGGCTTTGGAGCAGCTCATGAGATTTTTCTTCAGAAGTTTCAGGGAATTTTTTCCATAAACGTCTTGGGTGAGGAGGGTAAATGGTTGCAGCTGGATTAACACTCTGCCTGTTGGATTCTGAGGCATCAGTGACATCTTTCTCTGTATAATCCCGTTTTCCAGAACACAAAGCCCAGAGGGCACATTGGCCCATTCCTGCCTTGGCTTGATTAAAATGCTGGGGTCTCCCTTCACCTTGAGTTTGGGGAAGAGAAAGAGCTGCTGTTGTGAGGTGTCTGAATCCTGGGACCTGCGCCCAGTGATTCATCACGATCTCTGTATCTAAATACCTCATCAGCCTTTGTCAAGCTTCTGCTGTGGTTGGATAATTAATGTTATTGGAGGAAACCGAATTTTTCCCCTCACAGCTGAAGATGAGACAGACTTTGTCAGGCATCACACACAAGTGTATTTTGCTTAATCTTTCCCATTTGAATGATCTCTGTTGCCCAATAAAGCCCAAGGACTCCTCCAAAGATCTTCCCATGCCTGAGGCCATACCTCCTCAAACAGGCAGCACCCATTTTAAGAAGAAAAACCAAGCAACTCTTCTCGCTTGCTTTTTAACTTCTTTCTCAATCACTCCCTCCTCCTCCCCTTTTTCCTCCCCCCATAATGAAACACTTTTGGTGCCTTTTTTTGAATTGGATTTGGCTGTGTTTAAGGTTCACATGTCTGAATCATTGATGTGCCCAAAGATCTCCTTGCCCAGGTTGATGCCCTCTTCATAACGCAAGAAGCAGTACCATCATTTTCCCCATTTCTCAGCTCACTCTCTACTCTTGAATCAGCTAGAAGTTTCATCATGTATTTTCTGCCATAATGCATGACAGACATAATCAGTGACATTTCCATGCAGGACACACACCCACATAGAGGCATAAAATGGGTGTCTGAGCTCTGACACCATCATTTCTTTTCCCATTTGAGGAAACATACTGAATGTAGGGCTACGAGAGCGGCTTTACAATGTGATAACCTTCAATCCCTCTAATTTATGTAGGAAAGTTTACTTATTTGAAAACTTTAGAATTTGTACTACTCTTAAGCCACAAATGGCTCATGACACATCTGGAATGATAGGTCATTTAGAGTCATGGAAAACCACTTATTTCCATTCCAGAGGTTTTCCATGGATTTCTTGCCCAGAATTTCAGTTGGTAATAGAGTACTGTAGCTCACAGTTTCTCAGTAATTGTGTTTTTCACCTTCAAAACCAAGGTATCAGAAAGTTTATGGGTAAGAGTCAGAGCGACCTTGTTGGTGTATTAACAGGTGACAGATGGCCTCAGGAAGTCTGGCATATAAGTAGTGAATTCGCTTACCTGTGGGTCCTTCCTATCTTGCCCTTTCTTTTTGTATGTCTTTCCATCCCAGAAATATGATATGCTAGGAATGTTATTCAAAGACCCTAAAGAATAAAGCAGTTTTGTTAGTAGGGAACAGTATCTTCAAACTGAGCCGTGGGCTTTGGGGAGGTAGAAGGGTGAATTGGGCATGAGAAGGGGTAAGTTAAAGCCTTGTTATTGGGATATGAGGGACAAATGGAGAAAGAGTTTGATTAGGGAGTGTGGAATATAAACATTCGCAAAACATTCTGATCAAACAGAACCACCTGCTTCATGTCAAGCTGTGTGAGCCCACTGCAGGCAAGAAGTCCAAGTGGCTAGAAGTGGCTTGGCCTTACAAAATCTGCTCACTGTTACACACCAATAAATGCTAGCCAGTATGAGTGCTAATGGCTGAGCCCCACTCCAGCCTGGGCCTCCATGTCATTGTGTGTCCTTGTGTAATAGTTGGCTCCTGAGGGTTCTGAGCAATTGAAGAGGGAGCCCGTGCATGAAGCCCACAACCCAGAATGCACAAGGTCATTACTGATGCATGTAGCCATAGAGTACTAGTCATGGAGTTTTAGAGCCGGAAGAAAATTGAGAGCGTGTCATGCCCAAATCCCCTCATGCAAATCAATTAACAAAAATTATATAGCCAAACATTCACATTGATGCCCTGTAATTAGTAACTGGAGTTTGAGGTACTCAACAAGGTAATAAAGCCCATTAACAGCCGTCAGACCCATGGAATCTCTCTGGCACAGCTAGTGGGTTAGCAGCTGCTCGCTGGATGAAGTGGTGGAAAGGAAGAAATTTCTCTCTGGGTGTGTTGGGCCCCATCCACCCTGGGCCAGTCACACTCACATTTCCTTTCCTGGCAATAATTAGCAAAATTTTCCTCATTCATCTGAGAATTGGAGGAGGATCAAAATACTGAGGGCCAAATCATCCCATCCCACTTAAGGAGTATAGAGTGTAAGCTTATTTGAACAGGATATTAACCAGATGGGTTCATCATGCCAGTCTCCCAAGTTAAAAGACAAACTCCTAGACATGGCATTGAGACCCAACCCCTTCGGACTCCAGGCTGCCTTTCCAGAGTCCTCTCCTCCCAATTACCACCCTTGCTCCTGGCCCCACGGCTTCTTGCCGATCTTCCAACCCTCTCTGCACCCCCACGGCTCTCTCTCTGATGTGATTCTCTGTCAGGATGCCTTTCCTCCCGTCATTTACTTGGTACACTTCTGTTCATCCTTCAAAGGCCAGTTCAACTGTGATTGGTGGAACATTGATCACGTCTCTGTCCATAGTGCTTTATCCATGCCTCCATTAAAGAAGCCCGTTCTTCTGTAGTGAGTTGCTTATTTGTTAAGTGCTTGGATGTTTTGGTCTTGTTTCTCTCCCAGCTTAACCTAGAGCCTGACATGAAATAGTTACCTAGCAAATATCTCTGTGTGGATGGACAGCTGCAGACACAGATGTCCCCAAAAGCTGTTTTCCTGATTTTACTTTTTTATATAAATGTAAACTCTATAAGGCCAGAAATGAACATCTGTTTTGTTCACTGCTGAATGCCCCAGCACCTAGAGTCATACTTAGCACATAATAGGTTTCAGTAAATATTTGTTGGTTGAAGGAATGAAGCACAGTAAAATATTAGTTAAAACCTTGAAAAAATTAAAGATACTAGACTTTTGCTCACAAATATGACTGATTCAGAAGAAAGTCTCTATGAGACCTCTAATAACTCTTTTCCTCACAGTGGGTTGGAATGGTTGTCACTGTCCTTGGGATTGCATATTGCCACTTCCTTCTAGTAGCTTCTTATTGATAGTTGGGCAGGAGCCCAGCTATTTCTCCACCTTAGGAAGTGGGAAATCTTTAAGAAGGTGTGAGTTTCTGTGGCTTCAGAAAAATGTCCATTTAAAAATATATGTTTGTAACTTTCCTATCACTGCCTTTCCTGCTTTATCATTCTCTACCAGGAGACCTAGGGGTAGCATGTGGGGAGATGCAGCCTTTGCTTTCCTTTGCAGATAGAGGAGAGAAGCTATTGCGTTGCAGAGAATGTTTGAAATAGCATGGGAATTTTCCCAAGTTACTCTGACTAGCAGCTTGATGGAGAAAGATGGACAGCTATTTTCACCAACTCGAAAGCAAACTGGGCCTTCTTTACGACACGAGTGTGCCAGGTGGCAAGGCAAACCACATGCTAATAGCAGACACAGGAACTGGAAGGCGGCATATGTGTTTTTTCATTGATTTCACCTTTCCCCTATCAAAGTGCTCTGCTTACAGTAGGCTATTAACATATAGGTGATGCACTTAAAGTAAATGTTTGATGAGTTTCATCATCAAAAATGGTGTTAGATCTTTGAAACTTTCCACTTAAAAATGGACTTGTTGGTGCCCAGAGAAGGGACTATTCAGTTCAAGGTGTCACAGATCTATAATAGCCAAGTTGGAATTGGTGTGCCGTACTTATCCTGTGGGATTGAACTGGTGGGATATTTGGATTGGTAATTATCAAATGTGTAACAACGGATGCTCTGGTAGTTTAAAATCCAGGAGTGGGTGTCAGCACTTTCCATTTGCCTACTAAGCTTCCTTTGGTACCCAAATATTATGACTTGATAGTATTTAGGAGCATTGCTCCATGCAGTCTTCCCAAAAGAAAAGGAGAAGGCATTAAAGAACACAAGGGAAGTGTTCTTGTATTCACTCGTCCCATTTGGTGATTGCTTATGAAGTGCACCACGCTACATTTGGCGTCAGTGGAGAGAGCACTGGATAAGGGCTGTGGAGGTCAGGAGTTGGCGCTGACTCATTGCTTCACTACTGTGCGTCTTAACCAATTTGGAGTTTGCTGCCTTCTTAACATCAGACTTGGATGACATCACGGAATGCAGAAAGCTTTTACTTCAGGTGCTGTCAGTTGGTATTACTGCCTGTAGGGCTATGTTGAAAAGAAATCTGAGGCCGCATTTGGGCATAGAGTAAATGAATACTATCCTTGATTGGCTGGTGATGTCTGCTGTGGACGGTGGGTAGGGAATTGCCGCATGTGTGCGACTTAAATGCCATCGTCTGTGAAATTACAATGCCTGTATATTATTGCTCCATAAGGTTGAGTATTTGCCTTGCAAGAACTTAAAGCCTGTACAGGTAGGCATGGTTCTGCTTAATTTAAAAGCAAAAGCACAAAAGGGCAACTGAGGCAATGTAATGATTAAAAATCCCTACTTACACGTAGAGAAATGGCAGGTTTGCTACAAGTGCTTTCCCCACGCCCCCCCTCCCCGACCCCGACCATTGACCTTAAACAGAACTAAAGAAAGGTACAGTTTACCCTGGTCAGACTAGTTTCATGTGTCTCAATGAAGAGTATTTAAACCAATGCAAACGCACCAGTAGAATTCTTCCTGAGTTACTATTTAGCCTAATGAAAGTTTAGACATCTATGCTTCATTTCAGTGAAAACCTTGAATCTTTAAATAAGTCACATGAAGTTTAAAAATACATGCAAGAGGCTTTTTGTGGGTTTTGGTCTAGGAGACAGATTTAACTCTAATTTGAAATTGTGTTTCATTAGGATGTTTTCTTTTGACTATGGATTTAAATTAAGGTTATTCTTAGTACAGGGAGGAAATAACAAGGTTGTTAAATATGGATCAAATTTCTGTTTGTATGTACATATTATCTGTGTATGTTGATCTTTCATCTCTGTACAAATGATGGCTGTAAAATAATTATTTTTAACTTGTACATACCATTTTAAAGAATGGCAATTGATGTGGAGTTTTAGAAGCCCAAATAGGATGTACCAAATGAGGCCAGTAGGCGTTGCACATGAGATTTCCTAAAAGCATGTTTCTTTTCCTTGTAAGACATATGATAGAATGCCCCTTGTCATGTGTGGCTTATTGCCACAC
The DNA here is from genome assembly GCF_964194185.1 of Rhinolophus hipposideros. Lineage (NCBI taxonomy): Eukaryota > Metazoa > Chordata > Mammalia > Chiroptera > Rhinolophidae > Rhinolophus > Rhinolophus hipposideros. The sequence continues at coordinate 53,586,677 of NC_138051.1, read as the reverse complement.
AGAACCACAGACTGTTTAGTCATATGATACCTCCAAAAACATAAAAGCTTAAGAGTTAATTTAGAAGAAGGATTTAGTCCTGTTTGTCCACATATAAAGGAGTTTCACCATGTGTGATATCCCTAACCTCTTTAAAAACCAATAATATCTTAAAAATCATGTGACTTGGAGATTGGGAAGTTTATGTTTGGTTTTTGCCTCTTGTTTTACTGGTGAGACTATTTGTCTAAGGACCCCTGGCTGGAACTAGGCCTCACATGAAGAAGTCTTGACTCCTAGTCCAATGTCTGTTCTTCAAATCATTAGTAAAATAAAGACAGTATAAAACAGGATAAAACAGGACGGAGTCACATGGACATGACAGAGAAGAAAGGGGAGTTCTTATCTAATGATTTGGTTTTCCCAAGTGATTCTTTGAAAGCTGCTCTGAAGTTCTCCCATCTGGCATATTGGTATGTTTCATCATTTCTAATCCTGAAATGATCAGAAACAGGTAGCTATTCCCTAATAATGCTTTCCCTTTTGTTGTGGCTACATGGAAGTTCCTGGCTGATGTTCACGTTGAGTCTCAACAGTTACATTGATCATTATGAGGCTGGTATATTGGCTGCCTGTTTTCCTCAGAACTATTTTCTTTATGACCTATCTGCGGTAAGCTTCAAATCCTCTCTGGAGGGAAGTAGAAGAAGAAAATGAATAAATAAAAAAAAGAAATGATTTAGAGAGAATGGCATGTTCTTAGCAGCTGGAATAACTTTTTTTCTAGTAGTGGTGGTGGGATTCTTTTGATGAAAAACTTGTCTGATGAGCTCTCTGTAGGAGAGAAGGAAGCCTTTGGACGGGTAGCCAGGATTCAAATCAAAGTTAAGATTTCTCTGTAGTTGAAGAGGGACAAGAAGGACCACAGATGGGCAAGCTGAGCACAGAGTGATGTGGGAGGAGACTGTCTAATGGGGCCTCTTCCCTGTGGCCCCACAGATCTTCAGTAATGGGAGCACTAAGCTGGGATTTTCTCATGGAAGCTGGTGACAGCTATCTTTTCTGTAGGTGTTAGTACTGTAACAGTCGGCTGACTCGATACAGCCCCGAACAAACCTGAGTTAAACTTGCTTACATAAACCACCCCTCAGCATTTGGACGCTCCATCTGCTGTCCATTTGTTGAGGCCTCATCAAGGGGGACAGAACAAGTTGCCTGATGTGAAGCCCCAACAGAACTGGCAAGGGAGACCCATCTAAGCAGCATGTGGGAAGGGCTCTGAAATGGGTGCATGCACAGAGACAGCTGCCCATATTCTCTTCAGCCAGTGCTTTGTGTGCAGGGTTTATCGTTCCTTTTGTTTAACCAGCCTTCAAAAAGGATCACCTGGGTTGATTTTTGCTCATATGAAAGATCATCTAGGCCTCCTTCCCTCTTCGACAGTTAGACTGCATCATCCCATTATAATCTGATTTTAAAGAACTGCTGAGTAGTTTTATAAGGCCCTCTTAATATTGGACGTTTGGTCTGGGTGTTATCTGTTATACTTTCCGACCTGAATGAATTGGCCATGAAACTGCGAGAGTGTTATTATATAAACATCATTAGGCAATTCCTCCCACCCTGTTTTTGTTGTTCTCCTTCTTGGGAATGGGAGGGATGGTTTGAATTAATTAACTAGGCCTTTTAATCCTTGATAGGAATAAATGTTTCATGCATTGGCTGCATTTCTGGAGACTAAGGGAGAGCTTTCTGTTCATTTGCCAGGTGATGCTTTGACCCAGGGAACAGGTTACACTTCTGCTGCATTTGTAGTCTAGCAAACGCTTTAATATCTGGGAAAATGGAACTACAAGCTAGAAGCCCAGGGCTGGCTTCTGAACACTCTATTTGGATGTACCTCAGGCACCTGACACCCAAATGTTTGAAGTCGAGTTCGCCAACCCCCTTTCTCTTCCTCCCCCGACACCCTGTGTTCCTTCTTGTTCCCCTCCAATTAGGGGATGCGTAGAGAACAGCATCACCTTCCACCTTGCTATCCTGGCCTAATTTTAGAATGCCCATACCCCCTCTCTTAGCTCACATTGCTGCCCACTTCACTCGGCCCCCACTGCCATACGCTTGGTCCACACCTTTGGTCTCCTTCTCAGCCAGATTGATGTGACAGCTTTCTTACTGATCTCTCTTTCCTGATCACAGCATTTTCCACCTCACTGCCAAAGGGATCACTCCAAGAGCAAATCAGACTCTGTCACTCTTTAAAACCTTCTGGTGGCTCTCTATAACCTTCCTGAAAGTGCATATTTCTTAAGGTGACTCTGAATGACCTGTCCGTGTTTCCGCCCTACCATATTTCTCACCATTTCCTCTGCACGATACCCAGGTTGTAAGCCGGTTGAGGTTATATACAGTGGAGCAGGCAGGTCAGAAACTTCACGATTGGTCACACACACAGCCACCCACCCACTCCTGCTTGCCTACTGACCGGTAGGTCCTGTTTTAGAACTCATAATGAATGCCTCCATTCAGGTTACTTGGGCTTAGACACACGAAAGGAGTGTCACCTGGTCAAGAAAGCCTCCTTGCTTACTTATTCTTTTTTTACCATCCTTTCTACATATCAGAATAAGAAGTTACTGATAGAACAAAGGCTGTTTTCTCCTCTTTTTTTTTTTTTTAACCTCCAATCTATTCTGTCTCTGGGAGAGCTGGAGCCAGAACTTTCTGAGCCAGAATCAGCTAGCTTCTAGCAAGGGGGAGAAACATCCATGCTCCTTCTTCAGTGTCCTCTTGGACCTGTCAGGTGACCCTCCTCTCTTTTCCTGGAGGGTCTGGAAAGGTGGACTTGCTGTACCCAAGCAACCAGGCTTCTGGCAGGAGAGGAAGGAGCCCAGATCAAGTGGACTGGCCAAGCACCATGGAGTTGCCCCAATCACGTTTGCCCAATTCCGGAGCTTCTTCAGTGCACCTCCCCAGGCTCGTGGTTTCCTCGGGTGCTGATAATGTCTGCGGTGCAAACCATGGCTTTGCAGTTGACTCATGTGAGTGAAAGTTCTGGGGAATAAAATAAGATGGCCTGAAAATAGCCAGAAGGCAGGAGGCGTCTGCCAAAATTGGACCTATTGTGATGTTTGGCCTGCTTGGTGCTCTCCAAGCACTCAGGGGTGGTAGAGGAAATGGAATCCATTTAGTTCCCCCGTGACTGCCCCCCACCAAGAATGGCCTGGAGAGGGTTTTCTTGTGAAAACGTCTGCTTCAACCTTCTGTTTCTAGCCCTTGTTTTATTGTCTCCCCCCTCCTCCGCTGCTGTTATTTTACTGCCTCTCCCCTGACAAAGCACCAGGTTTATTCTCTCCCTCTGTGTGTTCGCCCGCCTGGGTGTCTAACCAATGTCTCAGCCTGAGCTAATACATTAGAATTTGAATAAATGTATAACAGCAGGTAGCGAGTGACTGGTGACAGGGTGACATATTGACTTAATATCTTGTGTAATGTGATATGAAGGATGTGCCTTTTGGTGTGTATTTTCATTTTAATTATTTTTTGTTGCTTTTCTTAGGCAGACACTTGTAGGCAGTTTTGAGTAATTGTCTGAAATCATTAACATGTTTATTAAATAAGGAAGCAGAGTGCATTATCTAGCGAATCAATTATGTAAATGCACAAAAAGCATAAGAAATGAGTCTTTAACTGTTGCTGAGCTGCATCCTTTCTCTAAATTATAGATGAAAGTTGCTGCGTGTGCCTGTGTGTGTGTCGGAGGAAAGGAGGCAGACCTCAAGTCATCCCCTTTTCTCAGAGTTTTCAAGCGACAGTGATTAATTTATGGTTTTCTTTGGGAGGGGGCATTTCTGGGGTACAGCAACTAGTAGGGATTTCTGTAGATCCTTCATGTAGATGACAACAGATGGTCGGCGGTGAGAAACCCAGCAATCTCTATTGAAGGGTCCGGGCGAAATGATAAACCGCGTCAGTGAAGCAGAAGCAATTCCTCCCTCCTCCGGATAACAACACTATCTAGGTTCAAAATCTTCCGTACTACATATTTTTTAAACCAACCCATCATTCACTCAGATTACTTACAGTTAAAATCTTTTTTAAAAGATTTCTGCCACTTGGGCTTAAGCCTGATTTTGGGTAACATTGGCTGCTTTCCATTTGGGAAGCAATTGCCTCATGTATTCAGGAACTCAACAACCTACCACCCCTTAACTCATTCATTAAATCACCTCAACATGTAAGAGACACATCCTTCACTTTATCCCCTTATTTTTTTGTGTTTGTTTTGTGTCAGAATTTCGTGGGTCTCCTTTCTGCCCACAGATTCGAAAAGTTCACCCAAACATACATAGGTTTCCATTACTTGGCCTTGACTTTAATGACTACAAGGAAAACAATGGTCCTGGACTCCTATCCCTTCTCTTGGCTCAACGCATTTCCTCTAATCCTGCATTTCCTCTAATCCTTCTTCTCGTGGCAACCCAAATCAGAAGACTGGGGCAGAGATCCCACCTACTTTGAATTCTCTTTTAGTGAGAGATTTATGAGCAGATTAAAGTGCACTCAGAAGCAGATAGTAGGAGGATGAAGACTGGCATTCTAACATGTGAAATTTTAGCTTTCAGAGCGAGGAGAGACATTTGCCTATTACTGTTTCTCAGTCTTTTCTTCTTTAAAATGGAAATCATGCTACTTATATTTAATCATACCAACTACTTAGGTTACCAATGGTTGCTTAAAAAATATTTTGGAAGCTAAAAGAAAAATATTACAGTAGTTTGTTATACAGGAGGCAGAAGGATGTGGTAGAAAGAGGGAAACATCTAGATACAGATGGGAGTTGGCCACTTTTAGTTATTACATAGAACTAGTCATTTAACCTTTGTGCACTCTGTTTTCATATTGGTAAACTGAGAAGAAGACATAACTTGCAGTGTTGTTAGAATTAAATTGGAATATTTATTAGAGGGCTTATTAGCATAGTTGGCATGCTCAGTTTCCTTTTCAAAAGTGTTAAGAATTGCTTGGATGTGAGTTAAATTGGTGTAGGTTCTTAGGCAACAGGTAAATAACATCGAGGGACTTAATGCAGATTCCTGCATATAGAAGTACGTTTATGATATTAACTGTAAGAGAATCCAGGAGGTATTCTAGCTATAGTAGGATGGAAACAAAAAGCAGGTTCTTTTTGATGTAGAAAATATCTTTAAGGCATAAACCATAAAGTATCTTTTTAGGTAGAGATTTCAATTGCATGTTCAGATTTTCTTTTGACCATTATCTTAAAAGTGATACATCTGTGGGGTAAAAAATATCAGCATCATATAAAAGGGTACACAATGAAACCCGTCTCCTATCCTTTCACTTCCGACTGACTCCCCAGGAGTAATCAGCATTAATAAGCTTTGTGCATATTTGGGGTATACATACGAATCTATCTGTAGGAGTAATTCCTAGAAGGCAGATGCTGGTTCAAAGGCTATGTGCACTTTCAATTTAGAAAGATAGGTCAGCTTGTCCTGCAAGGAGGTCTTAGGGATTTGCATTCCTCTCTACAGTGTGTAAGAGTATCAATATTAAACAACTCTGTGTTTGGCAACCATTTTATCTTTGTTTCTCTAATAAGACAAATGGTACTCATTGTTTTTTCTAATTTGTAGTTTGTTATCAGGTTGGTGCAAAAGTTATTGCAGTTTTTGCAATTATTTTTAACCTTTTAAACTGCAAATACTTTTGCACCAACCTAATAGTTGTGAATGAAGTTAAGTATATTTTATATATTTATTAGCCATTTGCTTTTCTTGTTCTATGAACTGGCATTTACTAAAGCAGAGGCTGCTGTGCAGTGCTACCCAGATGAACCTTCCAGAGGAAGCGCCCCTTCCCTTAGTTGCTGCACAAACTATAGCAGAAGGAATCAGCTGTCAGCCTCTCTGGGAATTGCTTCAGCTGAAGAGAGCCCACTAGCCTAAAATCTCTCCCTTACCGGGAATACCTACACCCAATTCAGTCAGTATGGGACTGCAAAAGCTCAAACTCTTTGCTACCAATTTGGCAATCCCAGCCCAGAGCTGCCAGTCAAACCAGCTGAGGTCTTGGTTGTAATTTCATCACTGCCCAACTTCATCTGTGCAATCCTGGTTCCTTCAGTTCCCCTGTGAGGGTTGAGTAGGAGAACAATCCCCAGTAAGCCTCCTTTTCTAAATCTGCTTCCAGAGAGCCCAACAAAAAACGAACCGTACCCATTTTTACACTAGGTTCTTGGTCCCTTTCTAAATGATTTGAAGGTACTCTGTTTAGGAGAAATTAGCCGTTCCTCTTATGAATTGCCAATGTGTTCACCTCTGTCATTTACTTTTCATGTTGTTGGTACTCTTTGCCTTTCAAACATTTCAAATGCTGATGTAAATTTATTAGTTTTCTTTTATTTTATTTTTTGATTGATGGCATTAGGTTTTTTGTCCCTAGCCTTGTATGGCCTTTTTTATGTTAAGATTTTCTTTTTAATGTTCTCTTTTTTTGTTCTAACAATTTATTTTTTACATTTACATTTTTGAGCCATGTGGGACTTATTTTGATCTAAGACATGGGAATGGAAACACATTATTTTGCCGCCTAGTAACTGACCATTCGTACCAACATATTTATTGATTAATCCATCATTCTTTCACATCTGAAATGCCAACTTTATTATATAATAAATTTCAATATGCATTTTGTCTATTGCAGAACTATTTTGCCCCATTTTTCTGGCTGTTCTTTTGCTAGTAACAAACTGTCTTAATTATTTTAGCTTCATAGTATGTTTTAATAGTCAATCCGGTTAATAACCCTATTATTTCCTGATAATTCTCACAGGTTAATTTTCCACGTGCATGTTAGAATTAACTTTCCAAGTTTCAGAAATATTCTTATTGGCCTTTTTACTGGGATCATATTAAATTTATGAAATGATTTTGGGACCATAAACCTTTACAATGAATTTTCTGTCTATGAACAAAGTATGTCTTTCCATTAATTTGTCATCTTATGTCTCACTGTAGGATTTTAAAGTTTCTTGTGAATTCTATGCACTTTTAAATTTATTTCTTGAAAAGGTATGCTTGTTGGCTCTTGTACATACCGTCTTTCCCTGAAAATAAGACCTAGCTGGACTATCAGCTCTAATATGCTTTTTGGAGCAAAAATTAATATAAGACTCGGTCTTATTTTACTATAAGACTGGGTATAATATAGTATAGTATAATATAATATAATATAATATAATATAATATAATATAATATAAGTATCGGATCTTAATTTTTTGCTCCAAAAGATGCATTAGAGCTGATGGTCCGGCTAGGCCTTATTTTTGGGGAAACAAGGTAGTATCCATCTTCTATATATTAACTTTTGTTTGTATAAGAAAAGTTATTAATTGTTGTAGACTAGTTTTGTCATCATTACCTTAATTGTCTCTTATAGTTTTATTCATTTTCAATTGATTCTCTTTGGTTTTCTAGGTTCATACATGTATCATCTGCAAAAATAATAATTTTTGCTTCATTTCCCATTTTTATTATTCATGATTATATTACTGTACTTGGTCTGCCATTACAAAATACCATACTTGGGGGCTTAAACAGCAGACATTTATTTCTCACAGTTCTGGAGGCTGAAATCCAATGAGAGGGGCAGGAGGGGAGCTGAAGCATGAGCTCTCTGGTATCTCTTCCTGAAAGGACTAATTCTATAGGATCAAGGCCTACTCTTTTGAATTACAGAGTATCGGTAGTAGCCCTTCTTATCTTAATGGGAATGTTGCCCATGTGTCACCATTAAGCATGGTCCTGGCTTTTGAGTTAAGATTTATTCATATTTATGTTTCTGTTCCATGTAAAGTACTCATAGATTCCTATTTTATTAGCACATTAAATCATGGATTTTTATTTTATCAAATGTTGTTTTTCTTTTTTAGTATTTATAGAGATGAGCTAATGGTCTTTCTCCATTAACTTATTCATATTAAGAATTGTAGAAGTACAATTTCTATTCTTGAATGACCCTGGTATCCTTATAATTAGTCCTATTTGGTGGTTTGTTATTCTTTTATCTGCTGATGGATTCTATTTGTTAATGTTTGAGTTAATATTTTTACATTATTATAAGTTAGAGTGATCTGAATTTTTTTTCTTGGGTTATTTTTGTCAGGTTTGAAATCAACGTTAAAGCTATTTTGAAAAAATAACTTGGAGATTTTCTTTCCCAAATACATATTTAAGTATTGTAATGTGAATCAGCATGAAGTAGCTTATTAATAGTATCCTTTTCAGTGCTCCCTAAATATGTTTTTAGAGGAAAATATTTGACAAGTTATAATTATTAATTGTCAACGTGGGACCTGTCCTATTCAAGCTGAAAAAGGAAGATGGAGGTAACAGAGATACGCGCATACCTCCAGAGATAGGGTTCTAGACCATAAAGTGAGTATTGTAATAAAGTGGGTCGTAATCTTTTTGCTGGTGGAGGGTCTTGCCTTCCAGTAGTAAAAAATGCAACATCTATGAAGCACAAGAAAGCAAAGCCCCATGAAATGAGGTATACCTGTATTCCTGAGGAATGGAGAAATACCAGAGTTGCTGAGAAATGTGCCTGCAGGTGCTGTGAGAAGTTGGGGAGCTGTGGGATTCAGCTGGAACTCTCTGGAGATCCACAGAAAAGTCTTGGAGATATTTAGGGTAACACAACAACCGCAAAAGAAAAAACCCTTTATAAATTCGTCTACAGTGTGTGTATTCTAAAATTATGAATCTTTATATGTTTACACTGTTATCCTGTGGCAAAATGGGACAAAGGTAAATGCTCTCATAGTTCCCCTCTGCTCCCTAGTTTGTACTTTATTTGGAGTCTCCCCACCCAATACCTTAGCCTCCTGCCCCTTTCCCACTTAGCTTCGATCTACCTGGTGGCACTCGCTGGCTGGGTACCTTCCCCCCAAAGCCTACCTTTGTGTGGCTGCTCCTTGGTAAAGAACGGTTTGGCCAGTCCAAGCTCAAATGCAAATTGATGATGATGGTTTGTCTGTGTCTTCCAATGGTGACCTGTTTGTATCTTGCAGGACAATCGAACAATATTTAAACTCAAGGAGTAGGTGCTGACCTACCAGGCAGGCTTGCAGGGCCTTTTTGTGTGTACAGTGGAGACACACTCCCCGTTTCTAACTCTGGCTGTTAGGCGTAGGGTTGATCTTATGCTTATGAAATCTAGCCGTGATACCACCTCACTGAATCTCAGCAGTCTTACCTCTTTGAAGGTATTGACTCCTTTTTAAAGTCTTCTTGAGGTTACTCCTCCAAAAGATTTTCTAAAATTTAAAGAAAAAAAGTGTTTTTTTCCCAGGTTTCATTTGCCCTCTTTCTCATGTTGGACAGTGGCATTAAATTGGATCATTCTGTAGCTTTTTTAGATCTTTTTTTTTTTTGCTCTGCGGTTCTCTGTCTGCTAGTCCTGAGCAATTGGGTTAGACTTTATAACAGGGCATAAGATTATATAATATGTGTGTATTGGCTTAAAATTGTTCCGGTCACAAACTGTTCTGATAAAATCTTCATTCCAAATGCTGCGTTGATTCCAAACTTCACTAATCATAAAAATGGACTCCTAATAGCATATATTGAAGAACATGTTCTTCAAGTGTATAAGACAAATTTATTACTTTTGCTTGAGTCCCACAAGCCAGCATGCATCCTTTCCTTAATGTGTGTGTGTGTATGAAATATGAATAAAACTTTTTGAAATATGGCTCCTTGATCAGTTTTCAACTTTAGAAATAAAAAGGGTTTTGGGCGTGTCCAATTCACACTTTTCCATTGAGATACTAACAGATAACGGTATTGCAGATAGAATGGAAGTTGGTAAGATTTAGGGTTTTCATAGGAGATTTCTTGTGTGAACAACAGCTTTTCTTGACAAGCTGCTTGTCAAGGTTTTTGGCAGCCTCTCTTTTCATTTATTTGGTTTGAAGACGTTAGGAAGCTGTTTGGTGTATTTTGTGCTGGCAGCTCACCGTCAAAAACACAAAACTAAAAATATTCCCCAGATATGAATACACTATAGTTTCTTCTTCCTCCTCCCCACCCCGTACCAGTGTTAAAACCCAGACAAAGGGCTGACCCGTGGTGCAACTGCCATGAAGTGAGCCCCTACGCCTCTGCTCTTGGTTTCCTGGGCTCCCCGTGCTGGCCCACGTTTGGCTATTCCTCACTGAGATTTCAGGTTCTCCTGGGGGTTCCCTATCTCACCAGCTCCCTCCCCATGGTTTAGACCATGATTTTTGTATTAAATTTATTGGGGTAATGTTGGTTGATGATATCATTATATAAATTTCATGACATCTACTGGTGTAGATATACTCTGTGTGCTCACACTCAAAGTCTGATCTCCTTCCATCACCTTGTATTTCACCCCTTGTACCCCCTCTACATTCTCCCCTCATCCTCCTTCCCCTCTGGGAACCATCATTCTGTTGTCTGTATCTATAAGTTTGTTTGTTTTGTTTGTTGCTGTTTGTTTTATATCCCACATATGTGAGTGAAATCCTACAGTTCTTGTCCTTTTCTGCCTTAGCATAACTCTCAAGATCCATTCATGTTGTCACAAATGGCAATATTTCATCATTTTTTATGGATCCATCACACATATGTATCACACCTTTATCCAATCATCTGTCAAAAGACACTTAGGTTGTTTTCGTAACTTGACTATTGCTAATGCTGCAGTGAACATAGGGGTGCATATATCTTTATGATTATTTTCAAATTTTTGGAAAAATTCCCAGAATTGGGATTGTTGAGTCATATGGTAGCTCTAGTCGTAATTTTTTTGAGGAATCTCCATGTTATTTTTCATAGTGGCTGCATCAATTTACATTCCCATCAATAATGTACAAAGGTTCCCTTTTCTCCACATTTTCTCCAATACTTGTTATGTCTTGTTTTATTGATAATAGCCATTCTAACAGGTGTGAAATGGTATCACGTTGTGGTTTGAATTTACATTTCCCTTGTGAGTGGTGACATTGAACATCTTTTCATATATCTGTTAGACATCCATGTGACTTCCTTGGAAAAATATCTATTCTGCCCATTTATTAATCAGATTGTTTGGTTTTTGTGTTGTTGGGTTGCAGGCATTCTTTATATATTTTGGATATTAGTGCCTTATCGGAGGTGTTATTTGCAAATATCTTCTCCCATTTGGTTGGTTGTCTTTTTGTTTTATTGCTTTCTTTTGCTGTGCAGAAGCTTTTTAGTTTGGTGTAGCCCCAATCATTTTTCTTTTACTTCCCTGGCCTTCGGGGTCAAGTTTATAAAAACCCCTGAAACTAAGGTTCGTAAGTTTAATGCCTATGTTTTCTAAGTATTTTATTGTTTCAGGTATTGTATTCAAGTCGTTAACCCATTTGGAGTTAATTTTTGTGTAATGTGTCAGATAGAAGTCTAGTTTTGTTCTTTTGCCTGTGGCTTTCCTGTTTTCCCAACAATACTGACGAGACTTTCCTTTCTCCACTATGTGTTTTTGGCTCCTTTGTCAAAAATTAGTTGCCCACACATGTGTGGGTTTATTTGGACCATTCTTCACCTCTTCCCTCTACCATTGGAATTTATGTTTCCTGGTTCCATTGCTTTCTGCTGTTAAAAGATAAACTGAAGCACATTCAAAATTTTAAGTTTATTTGAGCAAAAATCAGTTTGAATCTAGCAGCACCAAATTGACAATGATTAGAAGCACTCCACCAACTGGGGGAAGTCAGGGGAAAGATTTACATAGAGAAAATGTGGAGGCAAAGAAGGAAAATTATGTGACTGGCTATAGTATAAAGCCTAATTGGTTGTTTGTGATTGATTGTCCTTAGCATTTCGATTTCATAACCTGGAGGTATTTACAGACTTAGATTTGTGTTTGCTTACTTAGGCCCGACACTGCGTTAGAGCCCCTTTAGTCTGATGGCCTCCTTGTTTAATTAATTTAACACTATGAAGGTCTTGTCTGGGAGTTGTAGCAGAGAACCATTCAAGAGTGAGGGAGAGCTCACATCCAGGTGGGAATATCATAGATTATTTGTTGAAGGAGATGACATTTAAACTGGATCTGTAAGATGAGTAGAATTTTGATGGGGGGCGGTGGGGATCAATCAGGCACACATTCCCATTCAATGTAATTCCTAATTTACGTGCAAAACCCCTATATCCAGAGGCCTTGAGGGAATTGTGGTAGTGCTGAAAATGTTAGACTGCTTGGCCTTCTGCCCAAACATAAAGTGAGTGAAGTCAGAATCAAGTTTTCTTCCTCTTTCTTCGTATTTTGGGAAGTGAGCAGACTGGTAAAATGAGACAATTGAAATGTTGAGAAATTTTCTCTCTCGAAAAGTAAGTTCGACATTGTACATTCAGTGTACTGTGAATGTGTATGCATACCGGTGGTTACATTTATAGCAGTGCGACTGAGAATGTGCAAATGAAGTCTGGAAAGTGCCAAATGGTGTCCTCCAGCATCTAGCAAAAGTTTTCTGGTGTGTGAAGAATTTTCAGTCAGGTAACAATTCCTTTTGGTCCAATTGAACAACTAACTATATTTTAAAAGAAAACCTTTTGTTTTTTAGGGGAGGGGAAAACAAAATGAAAGCCTTGAGGGAGCATCTTTTCTTTTTTAGGTTTTTTTCTCCCATCAGATATTAGGTTTCCTCTGTCCCATCTGGCCCTGGTGGGAGCCAGCAAGACAGGACAGCAGATATGTGCTGTCTTGTGGTCGAGTTTCTAGATTATTTTCAAGAGATTGGTGAGCAAAGGGTACAACTACACGTCTCCCTGCGGAATCAAACTCATCAGCTCCTCCAAAGTGCTCTGCTTCTCCCAGAGAGAATGCAGTCCTTTAAAGCCAGGGTTATTCTCAGGTTGCTAGCTTAGGTGGCCTGTTGGTTGACTTGGTCTCTTTTCCTCACCTGCAAATCAGAAAGCTTTCTATGAATTTATCCACAGGTTGACCTGTTAAGATCCTCTTCTTTCTTTTGTCCTAGTCTGACTTCATGGATTCAATATTTTTTATTCCTTTACGTCTTTGCTGGTATGTCTAGTTTGGTTTTCAACAAAGTAAACAAGACCTTGGGTCTTTTCGGGCAAAATGTACTGATTCTTCTCATCTATGAAGTTAGGCAAGCGTTCCCCAAAGTGAATTCCGTGGAACACTGGTCACTGGCGAGGGTGTCGTAGCTGTTCTGTGGAAAATACTTCCCTGGTCAATATAGTTTGGCGAAACACTGCCTGCTGTGTCTCTTGGATGTTGCTTCTCAGTGCACATTAGCATATTAAGACTGAGAAGTTTGGAGTTCAAACAGTTTTTAACTTTGTTTAGCCTAGCATTGGCAGAATTTTTTTTTTTACTTAGAATTTGCCCCCCCCTCCCCACATAGGACCTCTTAATATCAGGGCAACACAAGTGCCACAGAACAGTCTAGACTGTGCAAAGCACTACAGTCCCCACATCTTGTAGGAGTTTTTCTGTCTGTGCTTTGCAAGCTTTTTACTGGTTGGAGTAGTTTGATTTTGAGGCATGAAGGGATTTGGATTTTTGTGATATAAAAGCTCACACATTTTGCAAAGGATTTCCAAAGAGTTGTGCTTAAAACAGGCAACCGTTGCAATTTGAGCTTTTTCAGAGTGGTCTTCTTTGCCCCAGGGGAGTAATGACAGCTAACCTGAAGCAGTAAGTTTTCACATTGTGTCAAGTCTGCTCTCTGAATATTTTTATTCATATATCATTCCGCATACATGAAACCATCTAGCTCCATCCCACGTCTATGTGAGTCACTTTTTTAAAGTACTTCTTTTTTAAAAAGTATGTCTCATGCATATAGATAATTAGGAAAAAAGAGTAAAAATAGATCGTATTGTTTTAATTTAAAAACTCAAGTGACTCTTAAGAATCAAATACATATGTTTCTCACTTTCTTGGATTACCAATATTTGCCACCTTTGTTCTGGTCCTATTCCAAACATACGAGTTGGTATTTTTTACCAAAAAAATGAATGATATGGAAACAGCATGTCAAAATAGAGGTGATACTGTATTAAATTATTCCAAATGACGCAGTATAAATAAAGCATAGAAAAGTTTGTTATAACCATATGCTTCAGGTTAGGGCCCCTTGTATTTCTCTTTCCAGGGTAATTATGTTATCCTGATGGACAATAACTTTCCAATTTATATGCTCCCCTTTCAAGATTGTTGCCCAAGAAATGGGATGTTTAAAGTTATTCATTATTGTTGAGTGGATTTACGGATTGTGTGGTATTTGTCAGAATTGTAGCCTGTTACTACCTATTATTTCGTCATTAAATTTAATGTATGAAAAGTGTAATTTTATGGCTTCATTACTCTGTTGATTTAATGTAATGCAAATTGATTGTTCAGGAAGAGTGGCACTCATCTAAGCACAGGTTTTAAATTTAAAAATGCTAACTGTAGTTTAGCTCTAAAGGAGGTGTGTTTTGTAGCTCTGGAGAACGTCTGCATTAAGGAAAGGCCAGCCCACTGACAGAAGCTCTGTGATTCGCAGCTGCAGCCTAATGCCTCTCTCTCTTCACTGCGACCTCCATCAGGCTACGGGCACACACTGCCAGGGAAGGGGGCATTTTACCAACGAGAACAAGTCTGTGTGTGATATATTAATTTTGCAGAAAAGAACTTAAGATCTGTGTCTTTAAGCAAGTTAATATTCAAAAATAAACACAGAGGCAGTTGAACCTCAATCTCCATGTTTGAGCTGCCTTTCTTTCTTGAGAGAAAACTTTTTTTTTTCCTGTACTAATTTTTCTTCTTCTTTTTTTTTTTTTTAAGTTTCAGGTGAGAGAAAACATTTTTGAATGTTAGACCAGTAAGTACTGTTGCTGATATTTTCTGCATTGGATATGCTGCAGATTAAATGAATGAAGAGCTTGCAGAGAAATAAAACACATTGGAGTCAGAAGGCAGTGTTACGAGTAAATATATCTAGATTTCTTTGGAATCTTTTCATTTATATTGGAAAATGTTGGCCATGTTTATTTGGGTCTAGAGAGATAAGCATTCCTTTCGTGACTCTTGTTAGCTTTGGTGTCGTCGGGTCATTGGATGTTGGACCATACCTCCTTGGAATGGGTAGATGCCAACATGGCAAATCCCAGGAAATACGTATGCAAAGCTGAGGCCATTCTTGATGTTGGACTTAAAATAAACGTGATATTTATGAGTCTTATTTTAAGAGCATAAACTTCAGGAAGAGATGCTATCTTATACATGAAAGCACTGTAAACCACGTTTCACGTGCTTTACAGGGACATTGTGTTATAATTGCCAATATTACTATTATTATGATCACTATCCTCAGTGCCAGTCTTCGGTTGGTTCATCTATCCTGGTGTCTCTAAGTTATATATTAATTGAAACACTTCAATCTGAAGAACTGCCCATTTTCTCCTCAAATGAATCATCTCATTTATTTTTCCAGTTTTATTGAGATATAATTGATATGTATATATAGCATAAGTTTAAGGTGTACAGCATAATGACTTACATATATTGTGAAATTTGTTATCACAATGAACATCCATCAGCTCATATAGATACAAACTAAATTTTTTTTTAGTTTGTGAAGAGAACTCATAGGATCCACTCTCTTTAACTTTGAAATATACCATATAACAGTTGTTAATTATCATCACCATGCTGTACATTACATCCCCAGTGCTTATAAGTAGAGTTTTGTACCTTTTGACCATCTTCATCCAATTCCCCCTCCGCTCCAACTCTGGTAACCACTAAGCCGATCTCTTTTTCTATGAGTTTGTTTTGTTTTTAGATTCCACCTATAAGTGAGAACATACAGTATTTGCCTTTCTGTCTGATTTACTTCACTTAGCCTAATGCTCTTAAGGTCCTTCAGTGTCGTAGAAAATGGCATGATTTCCTTTTCTTTGGCTGAAAAAACTTTAGTGTGCGTGTGTGTGTGTGTGTGTGTGTAACATGCATATAAATATATATGTATACATATGCATATTATACACACACACAAACACACACACACACACAACTTCTTTATCCATTTATTTGTCGATGGACACTAACATTGATTCCATGTTTTGGCTACTGTAAATAATGCTACTATGAACATGGGGATGCAGATATCTCTTTGATGCAGTGTTTTCGTTTCCTTCGGATGGACTCCCAGAAATGGAATTGCTGGATAATGTGGTAGTTTTATTTTTAATTTTTGAGGGAACTCCTGTATTCTTTAGTGGCTGTGCCAATTTACAATCCCACCAACAGTGCACAAGGGTTCCTTTTTTATCACATCCTCACCGACAGTTATTATCTCTTGTCTTTTTTTATTATCAACTTTCTAACAGGTGTGAGGTGATATTTCATTGTGGTTGTGATTTGCATTTCCCTGATGATTAGTGATATTTGATATCGAGCACCTCTTCAGGAACCTGTTAGCTGTTTATATATATTCTTCAGAAAAATGTCTATTTAGGTCCTTTGCCCATTTTTAAATTGGATTTTTTTATTTTTTATTTTTTTTGCTATTGAGCTGTATGAGTTCTTTATATATTTTGGATAGTAACCACTTATCAGATATATGGTTTGCAAATATTTTTTCCATTCCATAGTTTTGTTTTGTTTTTTCATTTTGATGATTGTTTCTTTTTCTGTGTAGAAGCTTTTTAGTTCGATGTAGTCCCACTTGTTTATTTTTCATCTTATTGCTTGTGCTTTAAGTATCATCCAAAAATATCATTGATAAGACCCATGTCAAGGAGATATTTTCCTCTGTTTTCTTCTAGTTTTATGTTTTTAGGTTTTACATTTAAGTATTTAACCTATTTTGAGTTAATTTTTGTGAGTGGTACATGATAAGGAGCTAGTTTTATTCTTTTACATGTGAACACCCAATTTTCCCAGCACCATCTATTGAACAGACATTTTCCCACTGAGTATTCTTGGCTTCTTTGTCAAATATTAATTGATATACACATGGGTTTATTTCTGGGTTCTCCATTCTGTTCCGTTGGTCTATATGTCTGTTTTTATGTCAGTACCATACTGTTTTTATTACTACAGGTTTGTAATATAGCTTGAAATCAGGAAGTACGATGCCTCCTGCTTTGTTCTTTCTGTAGATTGCTTTGGATATTCGGGGTCCGTGGGAATCCATATAAATTTTAGGTTTTGTTTTTGTTTTTTTTCTGTGAAAAAGCCATTGGAATCTCGATAAGGATTACATTGAGTCTATAAGTAGCTTTGGATAGAATTACTTTTTTTTTAAAATTAAAGTTATTGTGGGTAGTATGACGTTTTAACAATGTTAGTTCTTACAATTCACGAACACAGGATACCTTTACATTTATTTATGTTTTCTTCACATACTTTCGCCAATATCTTGTAGTTTTCAGTGTAGAGATCTTTCACTTCCTTGGTTAAATTTATTCCTAAATATTTCATTGTTTTTGATGCTGTTATAAATGGGAATTCTTTTTTCCCCCAGATAATCGGTTGTTAGGAGAACTGCCTTTTTGACTGTGTTTTCATTTATTGTTTACAAGAAATAAAATCTCTTTCCCAATTTTTGTCTTGAAGCGACAAAGTGCCCATTCTGTTTTGTCTCACTGTAGCCTAGGCATTGTTTTCCTTTAATTAAAAAGAAACTAGTAACTGCAGTTAAAGTACATAAATGATTTTTCTTGGGTTGTCAATAATTTTAGGTTAAACCTCAAACATTAGATACTGGTTACAAGTTTAATCAACTGTGAACTTGACCACAAAAATGGAACCATCTCTAGGTTCAAGTGTAACCGCTGATTAACAATGCCCTTCAACATCACATAACCGTTTAAGAAAGTAAACGGAGGAGATGGTATACAGAAAGCTAATTAGGGAAAATATAAATTCTCCAAATGGTTGTGTGGACAAATCTTTCTTGGGGCAGTAAGATTCTTGGTGTGGGGATAAGAGCCACAGATTCTGAGCTTGTGTGACTAGGAAATATTCCACACTCCTTCGAGAATAGTGGCAAATAAATTCTGGAAATGGCGCACTAAGTCAGAGCTAATTCCTAAACAACATAGATGATAAAAATGTTAAAAACAAATACCACCTGGAATTTTGGTAGCCTTTTTTCTTGGACTTTTGACAAACAAGAAGCTATTTAGCCTCTCCCTTACCAAGCATTCTTTTTTTTTCTTTTACTTCCTCACCCAACTTATATACCCAACCTAGTGTTGATGTTATTAATGTTTCAGAGGTGGCAGAGAGATAACCAGCTGGGTAAAGATCATAGTGGTGCATATTTGGTTCTCTCTCAATCTGAAATGATGCGTCTGATCTGGCTCCCAGGGTTGCTTGGTGTCTATTAGATTTTCTAATGGTCAATTTATCACCTTGATAAACTCCCATGGATCTAATAGTCACGCCCTCTGCTTTTCTGGCGAAGCACTTGTGCATATGGATGTGCTGGCATTTGTAGCGACACCGATTTAGGGTTTGGTGATAGGTTTTATTTTATTTTTTGAAATGTGGAAGTAAGTATAAGTCTCTGACATTACAAATGTGAAAATAACATCAACGTGTGAGAAAAGCTCTCACACTTAGATATTATTCTCACACTTTGGAGAAAAAGACAGGCTTTATTGGTAGGTTGTGTCTCACTTGCTGTTAAATAGAATATATCATTATTCTGACAAATTTATGGTATAAACAGATAACAGCACAAAAGTTTTGTTCTAGCAAACACTTAACTTGTACATTTGCCTGCAATAAAACAACATAAAAGAAGAAAGTGAACTCATTGCTGTTAGAAAAAAAGGGAAGAGAGGGTACTTTTTGTGATTTGTAAGGATTTTTGATTTCATCTGCAAGAATGGCCCTACCCGCAAGAAATGCACAGCCAAATTGAGTTCTTCTCCTACTGAAGCAATGGAAGTTCTTATCACAAATAAACTCTCACCAAACAAAGGAACTGGTGACTTTCATCAAGGTGCTCTTGATGTAGATCATTCCCGATTGAAATGCATTGAAGATACTAATTTTTTAAATTATGTTTTTAACTGCTAGGTATTAGGTTTCAGCAAACACTTGACTCATTTCTCAAATAGATGCATTCTCCCTATATTTGACAGCTAATGTAAATAAACTATGTATCTCTTCATCAATTTATAGTTTCTGGTGTGGGTACCAGTCCTGGTGTCCTTTGGTTTGATTTCTGTTTTCTGAAGGGTTTTCATCTTTAAAAGGAAGGGTATTAACCAAGAGGGTTGACTTTCTGTGCACCCTGCAAAGGCAAGGAGAGAATTGAATAACTATACAGACACCTAAGAATAAAAACATGTACCCCTTGATTAAATAGGTAGGAAAGACCCAAAGAATAATTCTTTTTCTGTGCTTTTCCTAATAGACCAAAGAAGTGTTTACGTTTTCAACTTGACCGCCCTACGGAAAAAATAACCATACATGGTGTGTGCTCTTGAAATCTCTCAGGATAGTGGTATATTGGAAGCGGCCTCGTTTCTTGAGGCCATAATCAGTATACAATGAGGGATGTTGAGGAAAATGCCTGCTCTCCGGAAGGCCCATGAAACTCTGAAAAGTCTCAAGGTGTGACCACATCTGTGAGACAACTTCCCTGTCACACACTTCCTTATGTTACGTTCTTTGGGCCAAGGATAACTAGAACCAGCCTGAGTCAGATTTGAAAATTGTGACGTGCATTTGGTAATCTAAAATGAGATGCACATTTATGTTTTTTTATAAATCAAACTTGGGCCTTTGCATACAGTTGTGTGTTATTCCTACCCAAGGGGTTAAAAACAGGCATTTTTGCTCAATTCCTTAGGGGTTAATAATAAAGGCTAATATTTATTGAGTGCGTGCTCTTTTCCTTGCACTCTCCTAAGTGCTGTCCATGTATTCTTTTGAACCTGCTGTATTGAGTTTGTGAGGTACTATTATTATCCTATAGCCTTATCAGTGTGGAACCAAGGCACAGAAAGTTACACAGGTAGCTGGTAATCAAACCCAGCAGTAAGCTACAGAGTCCGTGCTCGGTGCTCACCGACTGCTCATTCTTATGTGGAAAAGGCAATCTTTTTCAAGCAAAACTGATGAGAAACTTGACATGATGTGTTAAAAGTACTAATCATCAGTATGTCCTCCCAAGTCCAGCAGACCATCCTTACTGGCCTGGCCATACCTTTTCTCAGACATTAGAAGGTTTCTGAGGGAGAGATGTGAAGTTTCAATGAGCTGTAAAAGGTGAAATCAGGGTGCTAAGTGTGGGTGCCAAATAAGAGATCAGATGCTGAAGGAAAGAAGCCTGGGGCAGCTCTGTGGTTCCAGAAATGCATGACCTACCTGCCCGAGCCTGCAAGAAATCGGGCATATTCTAAAAGAAACCAGACAGTGCTTTCTACAAACCAACTTGGCATCCACTTTCAGTTGCATTTTGGTTAAGCTGTTTACAAGAATTCGCCTTCCTGTGGGGAACTTTCAGTGTATGTTGTTACAGTTAGAGATTTATTTTCATTGAGCATAATGATGCAGTAGGAAGAAGGGTAGATGTTAGCAAAGGTGGGGTGGGGGTGGGGTGGAGGTGGAGTGGGGGAACATCAAGGCAATTGTTCTCAGATTCCCAGAACTAAAAAGGAACCTTAAAGAGGATACCAGAGCAGCCAGTCAATTTCAACAAATGGCTGCTTTTTTTCAGGTTGGAGGAGAGTAGAGAAAATGAGTTTATGTTGATGGCCTGAGAGTACGTCCGCTGGAGCTAATGGACCTTTTGTCTTGTCTGGGCTCTCCTTGGCCACTCTGACTTCTGACTCAGCCTCTTCCCTGGCTTGCATAACATGACACCATCTGCTGACCTTCTCCTCCCTCTCTGATCAATCAGCAGCCTTCCACTTTCTGCATTTCTTGATCCTGATATGTGATTCTCCAGATTCTTCTTGCTTTGGGTCATTTTTGTTTTAGTTTGTTTTCACAATAACATGGTTATGTAAACCTGCTGGAAGGGCAATTTTAATTTATTTTACTGTTCCTGCAATCATTACCTTAAGTCTTGTGAAAATTATGCAACGCAAATTTGTAGCTATCCCATCGGTAAAAGATTCAGGATGGCGTTTAAAATTGCTTTCTCTTTACACTCCCAGAGGGCATTAGCCGTCACCATGCAGAATGTTACATATCATTTGACTGCCATTATTTTATCTATACATTAATTATTCGGAAACAGTACTTGTTTGGGGGTAAAGAACAAAGCTATTAGTTTTACACATTTCCTAGAATTTACAGTTTTACTTGTATAGAGTTTACCTTACGAAGCATGCATCCTTACTACTGAACTAGTGTTCCCACGGTCGGGAGAATCTACTAAAAAGCAGGCTATTTTTATTAACTGCCAGATTTCACAACAGTGGATTCCACTTTCATACAAAGAGATATATAACAAGACTGATTCAGTGGGCTCTTCATATTTATAAAAGTGACAACAGTGAAAACAGCACTCATATATACAGGTCCGTCATGTAAAGGTACCAAGCCAGTGGTGGTACTAGACTTCCAGGCTGGGTCTCCCTTGCTAGCAGTGCGCTTTGACCTTATTTATAGAATAGGTATATTCGGTGTTTGTTCTTTCAGCTGTTTGCATTTCTGACAGCAGTTCTGTTACAACAGAATATACCCCAAAGCCAGAGGAAATTCTATTTATGTTTATACTTGCTAAAAAAACACGCCCTTAATTATTGCACTTCATTTTTTAGAATTATAATTATAGCATATTGAAATGTACATTTTCATTATTCATCTTTAACATTTTTTATTGCAGTAACATGAGGTTATTAAAGATAATACTGGAAAGAAGGAAGAATTCTGAACTGGGATATTCAATGCCTATAAAGTAGGAACAAGGATTATTATACATTATTATGGGAAAAAATTAAAAACAGCAACAACAATCCAAAACGCTTTGCTGAATCGTCTTTGTTTTGCCATGATGGAGGTCATGGTTTATTGATCATTCAAACATCTGTTAAGATATAAAAAATTAATAATTTTTCTGTTGACATATATATGCTAGCATTTAATGTGGTTATACTTTGGGGAAATTAAGATGAATTGAATCTGTTTTTCCAGAATGGCATAGTTTCTATAAACCACTCTGAATTATGCATTTCAATGAATTTCTACTTTCATTTTGTACACAGAATAGTCAGATTAGTGAGTGAATTCCCTCTTTTAAAGACTTGAATGAATATCTGATTTCTCTTTTAAGAAGAGAGGGAAGGCGGGAAGGAGAAAGGCAATGGGGAATGCCCAGAGGGACGTGACGTATACCCATGTGTTCCAGATCCACTAGTAATCAGGGTCCCAGCATCCACCCTCAGTTCCAGTTCAGTGCTATTTTTTCAAATCAAAATTTCTCGTTTTGCCAATGATGACATTTTACAAAAGTGGAGAAATGACTGGCCTAGATCCACTTGGTGGCAGAATTGAGGACTCAGGTCTCCTTTTTCTCAATCCCATACCCCTTCTCTTTGACTCCCCTGCTAGCCTTAGAGCTTGGGTTCAGTGCTTTTTACTCCCCCACTCTACCAAACCGGGGTTTGGATTTTGCAACTTTGACTTTCATTTCATATTTAATGAGTTAATATATGGAAAGTACTTAGGATGCTATCTAACAGACGCAAAACAGTAGAATATGTTTGCTATTAGTAATAGTACTTTTTGAAATGTATTTTTTTAATTTTTATTAAATCTATTGGTGTGACTTTGGTTAGTGAAATTATATAGGTTTCAAGTGTATAGTTCTATAATACGTCATCTATGTATCGCATTGTGTGTTCACCACCCAGAGTCAGTTCTCCTTCCATCCCCATATATTTGACCCCCTTTATCTTCTTCTATCATCCTCCCCCCCACCCTCTGGTAACCACTAAACTGTTGTCTGTCTGAGTTTTTCTTTGTTTGTTTATCTTGCTCGTTTGTTGCTTTCAGTTTTATGTCCCATATATGGGTGAAATCATATGGTTCCTGACTTTTTCTGCCTGACTTATTTCATTTAGCACGATAATATCAAGATCTATCCATGTTGTCGCAAATGGCAGTATTTCATCTTTTCTTATGGCTGAGTAATATTCCAGTAATATTATTTTTATAGCACAAGTAATTTGATCCCTATCTCTTGGGATAAATGGCCAAAACACCCTATAATCTCCCTTAATCCTTGTTCAGCAAGCCCTCAGCCCCCACTCCACCCACATAGCTTCCAAAGAGACTGCCACTGCGTTCCTTATAGAGGCTGGAGCTACCCTGCCCCAGCAAGCACCACTTAGATCTGCTAGAAGGCTCTTTGATAAAGAGGCTAGATTCATTTTTCCACAGATGAATCAAAAAGTTTCGTCACCTTATCTGTTTTTAACAGGTAAAGATGCAAATTGTGGAAACATTTTCTGAGATGCGATCAGGATCAGGTCATCTGGAGAGTTATTGAAACAGATCCTGGTAAAAACAAATTCAGGAATATTAGTGACTGTCATGGTCACACCTCATGTTCAAAAATGGTACGACCACGCTGGCCAAGCACGACATGCTAAGGCTTCCTGCAAAACATGCTAGTGAACTCGCTCTTGGGTGATTGAGTGATTTGTATTTGCCTCACTGGATATCATAGAGGGTTTGAGTAGTGGGTGCCTCCTAGGAACTAATTGCTGCATGTGCTAAGGTTATTTGTATGGATGGAGAATTGGGGAAATTTTATGTTTGGAGCCAGGAGAGCGATACCACTAATGATCCAGTTACTACTGATGAGCTGGTTCTTAGTCATCCATAATTACGTTGTGAAGATAGATGTCAGCCTTCTTTGTTCCTTCTTGAAGCCCTAACTTATTTTTTTAAATGAGCTTCCTAACACTTTGTTATGAACATGTTGAAACACACAGAAATGTTGAAAGAAATTTATAGGGAAAACCCATCCTAGAGTGTGTTTCGTAAGTTATATGTAATGCCACCAACAATCATCCTATATTGAGTATTTATGCTCCAAGTCCTGTGCTAACCTCTTTTTCTGTATTTTCCTCATGTAATCCTCCTAGTTATGCTAGAGATAGAGTTAACAGACTTGGGTTCGGACAAGTACATCTGACTTCTACGTGTCTCACCACCCTACTGCCAAGACATCTCTAATGACTAAGCTTTCCCTTGATTCTTCCATTTTCATAGAATCAAAATCTTTGAAGCCCACCATAAAATGCTGTCTTTTCAGATTGTTAGGTGCCTCACTTTACCTCCCCGAGCCTCTCTTTCTCCACCTGTGAGATGAGAGGGTTGTAGAAGATTTCAGGCCTCTTCCGGCTCTAAGACCATATAGAACCAACTACCATTACCAGCAATCAGATATGTGAACATGACATCCCTCCCAACACAAATCTGTGTTATCTTCATTTTATGGATAAAGAAACCAATAAATTATTATGTCAGTATTATTATAACCAATACTATCATGCTACCTCCGCAGAGCAATGGAAAAATATTAATTAGGCACTCAGGGTTCAAAAGAAGGTTTCTACAGATACTGTCATATCCCCTTCCCTCCATCCTCTTTCTGCTTCCTTTCCTCCCTTCCTGTTTTCTCCTTCCTTCTTGATAAGGAAGGGAGATATGATCAGGACATAAATGTCCAGAGCATTTTGGAGTTTGTAAGCAGTCATCTTCAATTTCCTGTTGTTTGCAAACACTCAAGAAATTAAATACATGTGAAACTTTGTCAGTTGACTTGGGTAGGTCACCTGCTCATTTGGACTCTGAGGATTTTTTGGCCAAGAAGGGAGGGGAAGGTGGTGGTCTGTGTCCTCATTTCTCTCTTTTCAGTCTCATCCCTTTCTGTTGCAGACAAATCTCAGAATTAGGAGGTTTAAGTGGGAAACCAGGTACATAGAGGCATTTCCTTCTCTAATACTTCAGGAAGCCCTGGCAGGTGAGCAGAGTGCCCAAGGTTTCTGATCCTTTGAGCCATCTGCCATTCATTAGAACCCAAATGTCAAATTTTACCATTTAAAGCACTGTCACTTTTTTAAAGTTGTGGTACAATACATATACCATAAAACTTACCATTTTAACCATTAAAAAATATACTATTCAATGGTGTTAAGTACATTCAGTGTTGCATAACCATCACCAACATCTAAGTCTAGAACTATTTCACCCACCCAAATAGAAACCATGTTCCCGTTAAACAATCACTCCCCATAACCCCTTCCCTAAGCCCCTGACAACCGATTATCTACTTTGTCTCTGTTTGCTTATTCTGGACATTTCATATAAATGGGATTATACAATATGTGGCCTTTTATGTCTGGCTTCTTTCACTTACCATATGTTTTCAAGAAAACACTGACATTTTAAATCCTCAGCTTTTTTACTCTTTTTTTGTTTTTTGGTTTGTTTTTTGTGTTTTTTTCCCCGCAAATCACAAATGGTACCTGATGTTTTAGCCTCTTCAAATACCTTCTGTAACATACAGAGAAGGAAAATATCTGCAAGTGAAGAAGATATCTAGAAATAGGAGATCACATAAAGAGGAGACATATTTCCATAATGACTTGTAAAACTGCCAAATGCAGAGTTTGATTTTCTGCCCAGCTGGAAAGTCATTTAGTGTTAACAAGACATGTGAGTTCTTAAATTATTCATTTAAAAAATTATTTTCAGCTCTTTTAATTCATGATACTAAATTATTATCTTCTAAAGGGTCGGGGACAATTGAAGAAAGGGATAGGACATAGGCAGGGACACTGTGGTGGCCAGCATTTCTTCTTGAGTGGCGAGTCAGTTCATGTGTAGAACTAGGTGGCGTTCCTCATTCCCAGGACCACTGTCTACTTGGGCTAGTTGACTTCCTTTCTCTCGGGATCATTGCCAATATTGGGTTGTCCCTGAGAGAAAGATCCCTAGTGATCTGCTTTGACTGCCCTGGAGGAAATCCAGAAGTAGTTCTCCTCTCCCCTTCCCTGACAGATATCACAGCATTCATATATGTTCCTGACAGTGGAGAACCAGCGAAAGAACATTGCATCCCTCCCATAAAGCTGGAAAGGCCAATGGAGCACATGTGACAAAATTGGTTGCACACCCCAGGATTTCTCTCTTCCGGTTTCCCTGAGTTCTCTAACATAATCAACAGCCTCCTAGGTCTGTGCTCATGGTATCTGTAATTATACTCATTTGTATGGGTGTCCAGGGAATTCCAGTGATGAGCCCTGTGAGTGGTTAACCACAAACAGGAGCCTGCTGGAATTATAGCATCATTTGGGGTCTGGCACTTTTCATGTCACTGATCCTAAGTTTATGGACTGTTTGGATTTTTTTTCTTGTGGATTTGTAGTTTTAAAAAAAATAAAGGTAAACCAGTCATTCTCAGGTCTGTTTATCATTTCTTCTTAGTGCTCTTTTTTTTTAAAGTAAATTTATTGGGGTGACATTGGTTAATAAAATTACATAGGTTTCAAGTGTACAATTCTATAATACATCATCTTTATGTTGCACTGTGTGTTCACCACCCAAAGTCAATTCTCATTCTATCACCATGTATTTCACCCCCTTTACCCTCTACGTCCCCCCTCCCCCCTTACCCTCCGGTAACCACTGAACTATCTGTGTATGAGTTTTTGTTTGTTTTGTTCATTTGTAACTTTTAGTTTGATACCCCACATATGAGTGAAATCATATGGTTCTCGACTTTTTCTGTCTGACTTATTTTGCTTTGCATGATAATCTCTTCTTAGTGCTTTTTAAGTGTACCCTTAGAAGAAGAAAAAAAACACCAGCAATTGTGATCTAGGGGAAATACAGGAGTCGATCCAACTTAAACAGAAATGACAAGTAAGCTGACTCCTGAAATTATGTTTCAGTGTGAAACCAAAAGCATTTTCCCTTCTCGTTTTTTCCTCCAGATTTAGAATCCTTTGGGTAAGCCTCTTCCACTCACTGCATAATTGGGTAGATTAATTAGCACCTGTCCTATCGCTGTAAGAAGTTGGTGCATACAGTGTGGACTCGTAGTCTATGCCAGACCACTTAAAAAGAAACGGGGTGGGAGGGGGGGTGTCCAACGTCTGGCTCTCTGACACATTCATAAATTAAAAATATGGAGAGCCAGCCCTAGCACTGTGTTCTTGCTGGATAGCCGGACAGGTGAATGGAGTTGTGCTGTGTGATCTGTCGGGATGGCCCATGTTAATGATGACAAATGAACTTAAAGACAACTGTTGAAAAATACTGGAAGCCTGAATTCTGCAGTTGAAATGTTCTGTCAAATTAAAGAAAATCAACTGAAGTGCCAGCAGTGCAAATCCTGTAGTAGGAAACTGGAAGGAAATTCTTGGATCCTCAGATATACTGCACATTTGATATTGCCATTCATTTGGTTTGTGAATTATATTTTAAGCAAAGAAAATATTGGGTAGTGGGGAAATGACCGCTTGTCTCTTTGGATAAGTATTTTCTAAACAGTTCAATTCAGTGAAAAAATGAGTCGTTTAAACAAAGGGCCTAAAGAGTGTGAAGGTCACACGTGGACCTTCTTTGTCACCCTGTTCTCTGACCTCACACAAAGCCCCATCTCTTGGATCCCACCAATTTAAATGCTGTGTTTAATTTGTTTAATAATCTGCATGAGGAAGACTTAATATTCCTCACATGTCATCCTCCAAAGTAAATTGGTAATGGTGTTATTAAAGTGACTCCATCATGAGAAATAAACCAAGTCCTTTTCCTCTCAGAGAAAGGTTGCCAAGCAATGTTGTACACACACTCAAGGTCAGAGGGCACAGTCAGAAGTACACATGGAAGCAGTTTGAAGACTGTGACACACTGCCTTTCAGAGAAAGTCCCCTGCTGGATCTTTCCTGGGTAGGTGTCTAATATCGTAATATATTTATAATTGGATTTTAATTGCAATCTGATTTTAGTGTGTGTACGTTCCAGTTTGCCGTTACCGAAGGACTATGCTCCAAATGAAATTATACAATACATCTCCCAGGGCAATTTGTTCTCCGCCAAAAATATATTGGAAGGATAAAATGCACGCAGTGTTATTTGCCTTAGTTTATTGACTTAACAACCCAAGTCACTTCATTCTTGCTCTGTAATTCAGCTGGCAGTACAGCGTGGTAGAGAGCGCATGGGTTGCCTTCCAGGCTATGGAGTTGCCATTGCAATTCTGCCCCTTCCTAGCTTTGAGTCCCTGGTCAAGTAAGTTACTTAGCTTCTTGAAGTTCTAGTTTTCTCATCTGTAAAATGGGAATAGCGATCTTTGTCAGGTGTGTGTGTGGTGGGGGACAGGGGTATGTTGTGATGATGACATAGGATAAGGCATGAAAAGTATCTAGCATCTAGAATAGAAGGTGATTTCGATTAATAAGTAATAACTTGTAAATTACAACTCTTTGGACAATGATAATTTTGTCATTTAGTGTTCATCACTGTCTCCGTATGTAAGTCATTAAAAATACTTTGAGAGCCTGTGTTGATTCGAGGCTATGGAAATTCAAGGTCTTGTTGACTAGAAGAGTGGTTAATGATAGTTAAGTTTCATTCCTTAAAGCTTTGAAAGAGAGACTTTCTAAACAAAAGTGACCAGAAATCTTCCCAGCTCTCATTACTCAGCTGCAAAACAATAATTTAATGTAATATGAGACTTCTAAAAGAGCACAGCATTAATACTTGTGTCAGTTGGTGTTAGAGTGTAGCTTCCCAACATGAAATTTTGCTTTTCTGGTTCCTGTGTCACAATTCCTATGGCTATTACAATATTGCTCACAGTAAATGTGACAGAAAATGCAGTTTTTCACTACCTTTTAACTAATTTTTTTTTTAATGTGCTCATGGGACTGATTATATTCAAATCAAAAGGATTTGATAGCAGGGCTTTGATCCCTGTTTGTAGTTCTGATCCAACTGGAAAAGGAAATGGGAAAGTACAGAAAAATCAGCAAAATTGTAATCGTATTTGCTAGACAAAACAATTAGAAACATTGTCAACTTAAAAAAATCTATTCATAGAAAAATTAATAAACTGGTATAATAAAGTTACTTTATTCTAATCTAATTTATACAAAAGGGAATATTTGGAATCAAATAATATCACACATTCACTATAATCTAACAGGTGAAATGATTTGATATAATTGAAATAAATATGAATTCAAACAAAATCAGTACACCTTCTGTGCCTCCTTGTTTGAACACCATTCAGAATAGTGGAGTATACATATTTTGTAATCTGAGAATACCAATCAAGAAACTGAGTGCTTTGCATGGAAACCTTAGCAACAATCCCCTATTTTGTAATTTGATAATGCCTCTACTTACAATACCAAGAATATTGCCAAAACTCTATCGGTTTACATAAATATATGTAGAATATTTAATGTCACATTTTGTAGTATCCTCAATCTTTTTTGTCTTCAAAAGATGCGCTTTTTGCAATAATGTGATAATTGGATTTCGATATGAATACTAATGTTCATAATTATAAAATATGACATTTGGGGGGGACAAGGAAATTCTATATTATAGCCAGTTTATTTTTATACCACCAATGCTGCAATAATAGGAAAAAATTAAATTCTTTTGATTCTCTCCCGCCACCAAACCCCCCCACACATTGTTTTTTCTTGGGTGGAGGGCAAGGTTGGACAGGAATGAGTTGTACAAGGGAAGATAATAATGTTTATGGCTGCTATGGATTAGATGCTGGAAGAAGACCTAAAGATTATAACGGAATAAAAAGGGTTTACAGTCGTAGAGTCATGTCAGGTCTGAATGAAAGATTAGCGGTCAGCTAGTGACATGGGATCTCCTTATCTGATGGGGAAACTGAGGCCCAGAGTGGCATTCAGTTACTCAGAGTTACAAGGCTCGTTAGCAGCAGCAACTGCCAGGGTTAGGGACAAGGTTTTATTGCTCCCGGGAAGGAATTGAAAAGTAAAGGAATTAGTGAATAGTGATGCTGAGAAGAAACAAAAGGAAGATTTAAAAAATGGTTGAATAAATACAGACAAGGCATTGCTTTTAAAGTTGCCTGTGTCAGAAACTATAGGGTTATTCTTCTCTTGAGATTCTCCGACTAGAAGGCCATGTTCAAGTTCAGCCCTCTTCTGCTGTTGGTCTTTCTGAACTCCTTTATGAGAAGCCAGACCGGTGAGGCGAACTCCACCCTCTGCTCTTAAGCCGGCAGAAAGGGTGTGCTGAATCAGCATCAGGGTGGGTGGGAGCCTACCCCGCTGCCGCCAACTGCATCCATTTTGTTCCTGCCTGGAGGGAGACTGCAGTCAAGATCCCAATATATGGGAAACAAAACCTACCAGCATGCATTATTATAAGCTGCACCCTTCGGAATATAAAAATAGTATTTTCCTAGTGTTTGCTTTATCTCTGAGCCCTGATAAGGGAACCGCTTAAAGGAAAAGGAGCTGATACCTTAATGGTGGGGGGTGCCAGGCTGTATCATGGGTGGAGAGGCGGGAGGCTGGCCTGGGTAAGCTGTGAGAGAAATGTGCTTTGAAGGGAATCAGCACAGCCAGCATGGTGCTGGGTGCTTGGGATAAGGAAACTCGCACACACGGCCTCCAGAGGCTGTTTGCATGTGCTTATGAAGTCTGAGGCCTGATAAGCATTTTATTAATAAATTAAGCAGAGACTTTGAGGACTTTGAAGCAATGTGAAGTGACTGTTTTCCTGTCTTCTAACCAGCATCCTCCCTAGAGGTGTCAAGTGCCTGGAAAGGTTGGCCCCTAGCATGGAGGGAGTAGACAGACAGTAGTACAGTCTCCCGTGTTCCTCAGTAGGGGTGAGAAGACATGGTAGGTCAGAGGCATGCTGGGAAATCTCGCTTAGACCCGGGGTACAGCTGTGTTTCTCAAAATTGTCTGCATATTAGAATCCCCTGGGGATGAAGGGCTGGAGTAGGGGCAGGTAAAACTCCCACTGCCCAAGCTGCACCCCAGGCCAGTTACATCAAATCTGAAGGGGCTGGAAAGAGCCCAGGCATCAGCATTTTTTTTAGACTATGTAGGCGCTTTCAATATGGATCTAAGTTTAAGAACCAGGGTCTAAAACATTCCCGATTTGCAGATAGCATCATCTGAAGAATTTGCGGGGGAGGCGGGGGTCAGTTGTCTTGGGCCACAGGAAACTTTAGGAGCTCATCATGTGCACCCTCAAATGGATTAGACACTCTGGTTTAGTCCAGGGGAAAGAAGAGGAGGAAGAAGAGACAGAGAAGATGCCACCTGCCTTTTTGCCATTTAGAGTGGTGTATTTGCAGGTTTTAGCTGCTCTGTTTTGACATACCCTATTTCCCCGAAAATAAGACCTAGGCGGACCGTCAGCTCTGATGCGTCCTTTGGAGTAAAAATTAATGTAAGACCCGGTCGTATATTATAAAACTAAGTTTACTTATAGTAAACTAAGACGGGGTCTTATATTAATTTTTGCTCCAAAAGACACATTAGAGCTGATGGTCCGGTTATGTCTTATTTTCAGGGAAACATGGTACATTGGTCTGTGAGTCCAGTGAGAGCTCGGTGTCCCCCTCCCCCCCAACACACACACACACACACACACACACGCTGGCTGGCAGGTAATTCCGCCTTTGGTGTATTAACAAAAATCCTCACTGCCCATATAGGGTGCAGTATCCTCCCTGAGAATAGGGCAGAGCCGAGACAGAGGAGTGGAGCCCCAGGAAAGAACTCTCATCAGGAGTCTATTGAAACCCCAGCCTTCTGACCTCCAATCATAAGTTCCTGGCCCTGGGAAATAACTCTCTGGGAAATAGGTGATACAGCAACAAGGCTGAAATTGAGGTTACATGAAAGCCTGATTGTCTTATGAGGAAAAATGTGCAAATGAGTGATGAAAGTGATGTACCTTTGTAATGCAGTTTCTCACCTGTGCCCAAACATCCTTAGCCTTTGTTTTATTTTTCTCTGTATGGCATGTGCCTGAAGCTGCGCAAATAGATTTTACTCGGGAATGCAGTTTGCCTTAACTAGGGTATGAGTAGCATGGACTGGCTTAGTTCCATTTGGGTAAATCAGGACTAAAGAAGCCTAGCCTGGTACAGGTATGTTTGCCTGCTAGCCACACTTAACACAGGCAGTTTTCTGGATACCAATGGAGTCCAGACACCTGGCTTCAAGAACTGCCCCTTACTAGCTGTGTAAGCTTAGGGGGAAAAAATCAGATTCTCTTAGCCTCAGTTTTCCCATCTGAAAAAAGGGATATCCTCAATAGGGTATTTATGAGATCATATCTGCGAAAGGGCTTTAAGCATTAAAGAGCCATATGTAAAATGTAAGTTTAGACTTTATTAGACTCAGTTCCTCCTGGAAGCCAGCTTTGTGACCTCAGGCAAATCACTTCACTGCCCTGAGCCTGGTTTCCTCATTTTAAAATCAGGAGTTTTGAGTGGGCACCTTTCAATACACTCCAGCTCTATAGTTCTGGTATCTAGTTTCTAAGGAAAGCGGTAGGTATATAGTTTTACAAAACTGCCCTTTTTCAAGTGCTTCCCTTAGTTCCCAGTCCCTCTCCTCCCCTTTCCATTACCCATTGTGAGATCTTAGAAACAGAACAGGGAGCTAAGGAATAATACAAAATAGCACCCTCCAGAACTTTTCAGCTCAAACCGCAGAGCCTGGCTTATGAAAAGTTCAGTGAGTGCAGAGAGCTGCTGAGATGCCGTCCGGAAACACTGCTCACTCTTTGCAAGCACTGTGAAAGGTGATCCAGAAATACCAAGTGAATATTTTCCCTCTTACATGCAGGTCTTATTTCCCTGGTGTTTCTAGGCAGTATTAGCCTTTATGCTTAAGCAACCCATCTTATATTGTCCGGGGTTTCCTACACACTAGATGACACTATGCTATTATCACTTCTAACGCTGCAGTAATTTTCATAACCTGCAGGATGTATGTGGGCCCTTTTCCTTTCTTTCTTCTTTTTTTTTAATAAGTCGTTTTCTTTTTTTTTCTTTTGGCAGCTACATTGCTAAGGGCTTTGAGGGTTTCCTTAATGCCGTCACTCCATGGGTGTGTGTTCTGAATTGTCATTTTCTGCTTTTGTGCGGTTTCTCCTGTTCCTATGAGCTTCGTTACCTGCTCATGAAGAATATGACTCTATGGAAGTATGGATTGCAGGCAGCCCCTACGATGCCCAGAGTCTTGTTAGGAGGGCATTTCTTCTTGCCCTCGGCATGACAGATTTGAGATGCTGGTGCAGACTGAAGCTGAAATGAATTGCTGAGATGAGACCCTAAAGACAGAGACATGCAAGTGGCTAAGGGCTTCAAGGGGCAATTTAATCATTGCTGACTTCAGGCTTACTGGTTTGCAGAAATTGTTCCTGTAGCAGCAAAAAGCTCCCACTTAAAGAAGTTATTAGAGCTGGAGTCAGAGACGGTGGTGGGCTCCCAGAGTCTTTTGGTGGTGTTTAGAAATTTCCTTCAGAAAGAATGTATGGATTCCTTCACTGTATACAGCCCCTCAGCTGTGCTTCTTACTAGCTGAGTGCCCTTGGACAAGGGAGTAACCTCTGTGCGCCTCCTCAGCTTCCTCGTCTGTAAAATGGGATTCTTATAACCTAGTTTACTTTACAAGGTGGTATTAAAGGATTGGAGATACTCGTAATCTTGTTTTAGGTTTTGTGGTTTTTTTTTAAAGCACTAACAGGACTTTCAATACATCTGCTATTTTTACTAATTTCTCCCTAGCAGATAGTGGAATATGAGACTTTGATTCCTGTTAAAAAAAGATTTGCTGCCTTCAAATGAGGGGATTTTTGTTGTTGTTGTTGTTTAAGTCTTCACCCAGGGCAATAGTTTTCACCTCTTGCATATTAGATTCTGACTTAGTTGGCCTAGAACAGGATCTGGGGATCAGTATTTTAATTTTTTTGAGATGTGTGATGTAAGACACTAAAGTACACAAATCTAGTGTATGAGTGGGTTCATTTTTATGCAGGAATACATCCATGCAACCACCATCCATAGCAACACATAGGACATTTAGCCTCTGTATTTTTTCCTCCAGATGATTCTAGTGGGCAGCCGGGGCTGAGAACCGCATCCCAAGTAGATGGCCATCCACACTGGATATGACCCTGACTTTTCTTCCCTCTCCAAAATGCCCCGTGTGTTTTCACATTCCGGGGCGCATCCTGTCCCCAGCACCATCTCTTTCACAGAGCTCTTGTCCCTCCCCGTGTGTGTGCCCCAGCTTCTGTACACACCTGCTGTTGACCTCAGCACTTTGTACCACAGAGTGAGTGGGTAGGTGTCTGTCTCCTCCACAGAGCTAACTAGGAGCTTCTTCAGCGCAAAGGCTGGATTTCCGTGACTCTTCGTAGCCCCAGGGCAAGCACACACAGCCTGCGTGGACTAAATGAGTCAGTTCTGGTGCACCCCTACTATCTTCGGCCATTTGCTTCACCCACAGTAATTAACTGTGATGAGAAGGAATGGAAGCTGTTAAGTCTAGTTTTTGGTAGTGGCCCTCATGGGAGCAGCAGTGGGACAACAAGCCTTAACTGCATATTACTTCTGAGGATGTCTCTGGGAAGTATTCTTCCCTGGATAAGCCCAATGCTTGTCCCTGCACCTTAGCTCATAGCGATTATTCCACAGTGGCCACTCCTCCTGCTCTGTTCATTGAATCTCCCCAGACTTCAACACCCAGCTCTACCTATACCTGTTGTATAGTGCCTTCCAAGGACCCCCCCACCCTCACGGATTCCTTTCTTATTTTCCTTTTATTTCCTTTTGCATTTGAAGTCTGTATCATGGTTGCTCACAACAAGTTTGTCAGACACAAGCTTTAGATGAGAGAAGAACTGAGTCTTAATACCTCCTCTGTCTGCCTTGGAAAGAAATGGAGGAAAACAAGTTGCTTCAGAAATATTTGGGGAGTTTTAAATGTGGATTTTGTTTCCTTTCTGACTTGCTTTTATGAAGGGGGGATGGAAATTAGAGAAAATCTCTTTCCGTTTTTGGCAGGAGGCCTGTCATCCTCAAGGGCAGTGTCATAGAAGGAAAGTGCTATCTCCCATCGTCACTGTCCCTACCATGGGGGTCTGGGCTTCTTTCTCCCCGACCTCTCAACTGAGGCTTTTTGTCGTTCCTGTTAGCAGAGTCTTCCCTAACTCTCTGGGCCCTGTGCCTAAATTTCCTCATCTGGGAAATGGAGATATATCGTCCTTTCATTTTAAGTCCTCTATAAAGACAAATAAGATTGAGAAAATCAGCTGAAACTGGGTTTTTTAAAACCCTCTTCCAAATCATGTTTGGATGTTGTCCTTAATAGCTAGAGACGTAAAAGAACTCATTCATTATGCTACAGCTTTCTGTTCCTCACCATGGAAAATAATCCCAGTCTAGCTCTTTTGTGCTTTAGTTCACGAAGCCCTTTCCCAGGCTTTATCTTCCAGGAGCCTCTCACCTGGCCTGTAAGCCAAGGCAGGGCAGGCGCTAAGACTCAGTGTCGGCACCGACTTCTTTAAGAAACCGTGAAACCCTGATATCTGCCCCCACTACCACCCATTTTCATTCCTAATACTCTGTGCGTGTCTTTATCAATTCACCCACAACGTTGTAGGATTATCTGTATGTTTTTCTCCCCTTAGATTATGGGCCCTTGGAGAGCAGAGACCATCTTCTATCATTTCTCTATAACCAATGCCTAGCATGGTACTATGCTGTCAAGTTCTGTATGTCTTTATTGAATGAAAGAATGAAAGAAAAAATGAATGAATAAGGTTTCAGCTTATCAAGTAGAAGAGGACTAGAATCCCAGAGTTTTGTGTGCTTGATGACTATTTGAAGACATTTAACCTAATTCTTTTATCTGATTTTTCTGGCTGTTTTATTGTGGATTTGAAATCTTTTTATATTAAAATTTATTTATTGCTATTGTATTTTACAGCATCAATAATTAAGAATACTTAGATTCGTCTTTTCGTGAATTGTATGATGCTTCAAAATAGAAAATTTACAATTTCAGAAGCCCAAGTACAGTAGCTAAACTGAAATTATTGACTCACTTTTTTTGTCAGAGGATGACTTCGAAAGATTCAAGTGATTTCAAAATCCAGCTTCCCCGTGTCTGAGAGAAAATTCCTCAACACATTTAGCAGTCAAAACAATTCTATAGCATATAAAAGATAGCATTTCTATTTCAAATTCAAGTTTGCTAATTCTATAAATGGCAAAAAGGTGAATATTTAATGGCAAAATATTTTTAGAAGAGTTTGCAAGGCATTTGGGCGTATTGTATTGTATTCATATACAAGAAATTCAGCAATTTATAGGAATAGAAAGAACCTGGATTAAGGTAAAAAAACAAAAACAACAACAAAAAACAAAAAACTCTTTCTCTATTAATATCTACATGTGAAAGTGGAGAAACGTCTGTGAATGTGAACTTAACCAAATCATGGTAGATAAACAGTTAGGAGAACAGTCTTTAAATGGTTTTATTTTGGATTTACTTACTGCCATTAACAGAATCCTTGTGCCTGCAACCCAGTGGAGTTTTATTTTGTCTTAATCGGATTTGTTGGCTGAGGCAGTTATGTCGTTAAAAAAAAAAAAATATATATATATATATATATATATAACTTTAAACATCCAGCTGCTTTTCTGAGAATTACCCATCTATGGAAAAAAAAATGTGGCACTATTAACATTTATGAGAAACAGACTTAACATTATCATAAATTATACAGTAAACTATCTTGGCCTTGGATTGAAAGGTGTGTGTTTGTCTTTGAAGCTGATGTATTTTGACAGCACACCAGGAGGCAGCTCACTCTGAATAATGGGCAAGATGAGAGCCTCAGAGGAAAGAAATCACTCCCTTAAGTGAGCATAAACCAGATAGGGGGTAAATGAACTTCCCCACCTGGACACATCGCAATCTTAGAAGCATTGATCACACAAGAAGTTTGTGCTAGCAGGGACCTAGGAGCCATTTAGTTATACTTTTCTATTTACAAATGCAGAATCTGAGGCTCAGAAAAAAAAAGAGTAATGCTCTCAGCTTTATCCAGTGTGTCAGCAGTGGAGCCAGGAAGAGAAGTCACCCTGCCGCTGAGGCCTGCCCTTGGAGACTGGGGAAACTGCATTCACTCGCCTGGCCTCTGCCACCACCTCCTTCATAAAATGAGCGCACATTGAGCTTTACTTGAACATCTCACGATTCAGTGATATTTGTAATTTTATGGGTGATTTCTCAATCTTACACCCTTGTCGTATCAGTTTGTATCCAAGGAATGGTGGTTTGGTGTGGGGTGTCGGGAATGGGGCGTCCAGGGACAGGTGACTGTGCTGTGATGTCGTTAGGAGAGAAGGAAAAGTGGGGGTCCTTCAGCTGCTCTTTATTATTCTAGGGTCACAGTAGGTCTTGCTTCAGGCCAGTGGTATGTACCATGGCCAACCCCTGTCTGGTTTCGTTTACTCCTAAAATCCTAAAACTGGATCCACAGTGGGTCTGATTACTTGCACACGAGGCCCTCTCTCTCTCATGGTGGGTCTTTCTTTGCCACTGAGCCACCTAACCAATTTCCCTTGTGTGCCCTACATGTGACTTACTTT
The DNA here is from genome assembly GCF_964194185.1 of Rhinolophus hipposideros. Taxonomy (NCBI): domain Eukaryota; kingdom Metazoa; phylum Chordata; class Mammalia; order Chiroptera; family Rhinolophidae; genus Rhinolophus; species Rhinolophus hipposideros. The sequence continues at coordinate 53,548,986 of NC_138051.1, read as the reverse complement.
TTTCCACCCTTACCTGGGTAGCTTTCTTTTCTGCCAATACAGAATGAGTTCACGACTACCCCATCATGAAAGCCCCCGCTTTGACTACGTCCTGACTTTCTGGCCTTTGGGTGCTCCATGTAGAGCAATCACTAGATTGTTCAGTTCTGGTACCCACGTTGCAGATGTCCTCTCCACTCAGAGAAGTTGTGGTGCTATCATTCCTGTTTCCTTCCTAAGGTTCTTTGGGTCCCGCTTACGTCTCCCAAACCATGTGGCACCTTAACCGAGGCATTTATCTTCCAGTTTCACTTCTGTGGGGAGGCTGCCTCTCTGAGACTGGTACTGTCTGAGGGAAAACGAGTCCATTTAGCAATGCCATCTCTCTCTAATAAAGAGAAACCTGACTTCACTCTGAAGCCACAAAAATGTACTCTTGGCTTTATTGGAGGGCGTCTGTTTTGGAAATTCCATGGTCAGAACCAGTAGAGCAGTGGCAGGACGCCGTGTGGCGTGGCGTGTTCAGGATCAAGTGTCCTGTCTTTTAAGTCAGCCAGACTCCCTCTAAAACCAGTGGTTTGCTGAGAGATCTTGTGTGGGTTTCATTTTAAATGGCGCCCTTGAATGTGGCTCCTGTTTGCATTTCATTGGAATATCCATTTACCAAGCCTTCATCATAGGGAACCTCCCAGTAAAAGGGGCAAAATTAAAAGACGTGAAAGCCGGCTCCTTCCTGCACTCTGGGGATACGAAAGAGAGTAGTGTCTTCATTGTGCCAGACCCAAGATACCACACGTGTGCGTGCTGGATCCCCATGAACCTCTGAGTCTTCACGAGGGGTGGGAATCCATAGACTGCCCACCATCAAACAGTACCTACCCACTGCACACATAGCATCTTCTATACTAAATGTCGATGTCTTGGGATTTATAACTAAATATATTAAAGCACTGGTAAATAACGTGTGAGAGTTTTTCATTGGCTGAAATTATAACTTGAACGGTGTGGTTAGTCTACATGAAATGTTAATGTCATAAAGGCGTTCTCTCATCTCTTGGGCAAAGAGCCCATGGACAAAGCCCCTGGGGTTGTCTGTGGCTATGCCCATGTTGGCCAAGAATCTAAATTAGAAGAAGTAAGTCTGTTGGGGCTCATTGCCATCACAAGAGTACCCTATAGGGAATATTATCCTTGCTGAAAAGCCAGTTATATATCCAACTTTATCTCAAGGTTGGTTGAAGACAAGCATGTTTTTAAACCATTTTATAGGTATAGCATTTGTCTACAGAACGTTTACTTAAGGAATCTCTGGTAAGTTCTTTCAGGCAACAGAGGCAAATATTAATGCCCAATTTCTTTTAGTTACAGCAACAAACCATTTCGTAAATATGGATACAGTGAAGAAAGTTGAGAACCAGGCCTAACAGCAGTGCGTTTTTCTGCTAAAGATCGTATTAATACAGTGGTTTCCCCCCCTTCATAGAGCAGATAATAACAGAGTAAAGGAGTAAATTACCTGGTCTTTTTCCTTACAAAGTTTTTTTAAAGCTGAAACTTACCTGAGCACTGAATGTGTTTGGAAGTGTGTGCCAGACATGGGATAAAGCTGAAATTTCAGCCCTTTGTCACTTTCTCCAGAGTTCACTTGAGTTTTGGGAGAGGCGAGTGGTGACATTGGATAGACAGAGCAGTGACATCAGTCTTCAGGCATTTAAAGGAAAAAGTCTCCCAGTTGCCTCTGCGGTGAACCAGATTTTCAGTCTCCCAGTTAAGTGTAAACCTAAAGCTGTATTGGCTGAAATCAGAACTTTGCGGAGTGACATTTCTGTTTTAAGGTCTTCTGTGGAGACCTTATTGCTGGTGTAGGAATTCAGCTTCATGAAGCAGGAAACGGTTTCAGGCCTCGGTGAGTCATGTTCCCCTGTTTCAGATGGAAAAACATTGAAAATCATGACTCGGGCCCTCAAAGATTAGCTCTTCATGGCTGCCATGGTGAACTCTGTCTCTCGTTTGGCTTTTGCCCTGACAGCTGATTTACTACTGTAACGGGGACTTTGATTTTATGGGGCTTGACACCTTAAAACTTGATGAAGTGCCTCACAAATTGGTAAGCAGTCCAGACAAAGTACTCCTTCTTATGTCCAGTATCTCAAGGAAAGGTGGAGGGGTGTATGTGTGTTTATATATGTAGGTGCATATATGAGTGTGTATATATATTTTAATATTATAAATTATACGTTATGTTTATATATTGTTATTTAATATGTAAATATAAATAAATTATTTTACAGTAGGTTCAGAAACTCTCTAGCTAGACATTTTAAGGCCTTGACTGCAAAGTGTGAACTTGGGAATGATTGCAGGTATCATAGACACCTGGTTTAGGAAGCATTGACTCTGTGTTTTCAGCCCCCCTCCCCCTTTCCCCCCCCTCAGAGGACCGTGACCTAGGGCCACACGAGTAACTTTGTCATTTCTGATAGTATTGTCTTGCTGAGCCAAAGAATATTCTTTGTGGAGGCAAAGAACCCCTCATATGACTTTCATGCTCATCCACACACATTCGCTCCCTATTGCGTTCAGCTCCACGTCCACACCCTGAGCTCATCCACCTCCTGGCCCCAACCTACTGTGCTAGCCTTGCTTCCTGCCGCTCTGGAGACAACCAGGCCTGAGTCTGAATCATCTATACAAATTACATCACACTTACTGAAAAGCCAGTGCAGTATTTCTATACTAACTGGTAGGAACAAAACATCTTGTAAAGTGTTATTTATTAGCCAGACGTACGAAATCTTGCCCATGTGATGCCAGGTGCAGCCCCACTCAGCAGAGCTTTCCCTTGCTTACTAAGAAGGGCACTGCCGCAACAGGGTTCTTGCTGCACCTGGGAAGCCCATGCTTGTTGCTCACCTGCCCATTCATCCTTGGGCTCACATCACCATTCCAAAAGAACCTGCAGGACAATTTTATGTCCTTCGTTTAAAGAGAACATGTACAAACCCAGCTCACTCCCACACCCTCATCTAGCCTGAGAGCGTAGAGATAGTGCCCCTCTACCTCTGAATGGCACCTGTCTCCTGCCTTCCCGAGGTGCACACTCAACTCTGATTTAATAACCTTCATCTGTTTGGGAATCATTTTCACAAACCAGTGTCCCTGCAGGTAGTTGGAAGGAACACATGGGGTAAGTCCCACCATATTCTCGGAACAGGGCCCGGCTTGCAGTAAGTATTCTTCCTATAAATGTTAGCCACTGTTACTATCATTATTATTCACCTGTCCTTTACAGAGATGTAAATGCGTACTGTATCCTATAAAATGCTTTATGTGTCCTGTATAATGCGTACTGTAAATGCATACTGTATCCTATAAATGCTTTACAGAGACATAAATGCATACTGTATCCTATGAAAAAAAAACCTTTCACTTTCCGGCCTCAACTTTCACTTTGCCTCAAAAAGCCTTTTCTCTTGTTTTCCTCTAGATTCTGTTGGCTCCATCAGGCTTTGCTCACATGCCACTCGCTCCGCTGCTTCCCTTCCCAGGCTGGAAGTACGTTTACTTTGTGGCTTTCTCTCCTAGACTCTATGCTGCGTTTCCTTCCCTCCAGCAAAGTCTCCTCAGACTTCTTCCACCTTCAGTCCATCATGAATCAATACTTTTGGAAGATAGAGTGAAAAAGAAAAAAAAAAAACAATTAAAAGATACAAGCCCTGATTTTTTCGTAGAGTGTGACCAGACATCAAACTACACTGTCAAATTTATGTGAAAGGTTGGAAAGGCTTACTCTCAGTTTCCGTCCAGACTAGCAATGACCAGGCTGAGGACCAGCTCTGCTCCTGAGACGCACTGGGAATAGTTTAGGGTTACGTCATCTGTCTCCCATGACAGGTATTCAGGTACTTGTTGACTCCAGTGCCGTCACCCGTCCACACCTGGTGGGAGCCTTGCACCTCGAGGGTGCTTGATAAATTAGTTGAACTGAATGCCTGAATAAATCAATGCACAACAAATATTAGTTGAATTGAGGGGGTGAATAAATGGTTGACTCTGCAGAGCATATTCAAAACTCATAATCCTCAGGAAGAATTTTCTTAATGAATGACATGCCAAAGGGATTATCACTTTTTTTATCTTTCCCTTGCATTGCATAGGGAGCATGACTCATTCTTTTTCCTCCGTTTTTCAAATTTTCTATCTCTCATAGATAAATGGAGATAAGGTTTTAGCTCGCACGAGAACATGAACAGATTTGATAATATCCTGAGAAACAAGACTTAGTTGACAATCTTAAGAGAACACATACCTTGTGCTTTAGTGAGTCAGAATTCCTGAATTTAGTACATAATTGCTAATTAGAGAGCATAAGGAAGAGATTAGATACTTACATGTGTATATAACTTGACAAGAATAGTTACAATTTAAGAACCATATTTCAATTAACGGAGGTGAAAGTTTATTTTATAGTATTGCCTTCAATCATCAGTGTTGGATAAAAAGAAAATCTTCCTCCCAAGATTTTCTTCCTCCTTGAGAAATGTCCTCTATTAATTCTCAGAGATGCGGAAAGGGACCAGTGCACTAGCTAGCAGGGATGCTTTTCAATAATCTCTGCTTCTGTCTCAGCAGAAGAGAAACGTAGCTCCACTTCCTCTGTGACCACTTAAAGGGGGTTTTAAGATTTGAGGATAAACTAGACATTCTTGTTTAGAAATCACGTACTGCTGTTGGTTCTTATCTTAAAAATGGGGGCGGGGGCAAGGATATCAAGATCCACAAACCATTCAGCTTTCTTCATTTTACTCTCTCACTACTTCTGGTCTCACCTCCCCACAGACTTTTCAAGCCCGCATCATCTCTCCTTCCTTCAGGGTCCACACTGCACAGTCATTCGGTCCAGAAACATTTATGAAGGTCTCCTGTATGTGATGCAGTAGTACAGCAGTAAACACACACAGAAGCAGGCCGCTATACACACGTGATTGACAGTCTGTTGCGCAAGTAATTATAGGAGTAATGCATCTGTGGAAAGGAAGTACAGAGTGCAAGAAGTATGGAGATTGCATGGTGGACACCGACCCAATTGCAGAATGGGTCGGTCAGGGAAGGTTACTCCAGGGAAGTGACATATAAGCTCAGACATGAAGGATGGATACAAATTAACCAGAAGTATTGGGGGAAGAGAGTTCTAGGATTTATAGATGATTCTGTGCTCTAACCATCAGCTCTACTAACACATGGGATTATAGATTATGGTAATGTATTTATTACTAATTGCCTTAGGTGCCAGTTTATTTTCTCAATGATATACTTAAGTAAATATAAGTTACTCACAGGTATATATTGTTACTATGCGACAAGAACTGTAACTGTACAACAGCCCTCTTAGATACTGTAATTTACCCCATTTACAGATGGGGAAACTGAGTCACTAGGAGGTTAAATAACTTGCCCAAGGTCACATAGAAGTGATGGAGTGAAGATGTGAGCACTGAGCAGTTTTTCATAGCTCACGCTTTTAACAACTGTACTATTCTGTATGTGCTATAGACAAAAAACATCCTGTTTCCTTTTAGTTTTTTTGTTTGTTTCTAATATAGTACTAAGTAAATCAACCCCAATAAAATGCTTACTATTTAATCCGGTTAGGTTTAGTTATCCTATTGCCAGAGGGTCTTCATTTAATTGAAAACGAGATGGGCTGGAGGAGGGCTTGCTGACTGAACCATGTATTAACAGAGGCAGTGAGGTATTAAAGAACTGAAACCATCTGGTGTCAGATCTCTACGTTGCCTAATAGCAGGACAAATCCATGGCATTTTTGTGAGAACGAACTTCATTCCTCAAATATTTGTTGGGCAATGACAATATGGTCCCCACTGTTCTAAGCACTGAGGATTCAGTAGACAAACCCTGCTCTCATGGAGCTTACATGCAGGTTACATAAAAATATGTGTAACATGTTTAGCACGGTGCTTATGGGTATCTATTTTATACGATACTGCTGTCTAGTGCTTTTTATAGGCAGTATTGTTACATTCCTAATGTTTTCATGAGGCATGTCAAATGACATGGCAAAATGGACTAGTATACGCTGATGGCAAATTAGGTCATACAAGGTGATTGTGGCTGTTCGGGGGTCTTCATAATGACCACTGTTGAATTAATCATACAGTAGTTGGCCTCCGTTTTTAAGATAGCCAAGGTGTTCTCAGGGGGCGTTAGACTTGTATTTTTGATACTGTGCATTTCATTGGTAACATTTTGGTGGCAACAAGGGTCTGCACACTTTTCTGTAAGTGGGTAAATAGTAAACATTTCTGGGCAGTGTGGTCTCTCTTACAACTCTGTTACTCAACTCTGCCTGCCACCATAGCAAGAATGCAGCCGTGGATAGTATGTCAACAAAGGGACAGAGCTGTGTTCCAATAAAGCTTTATTTATAATAGCAGGAATTCAGCCCACAGGTCACAGATTGCCAACCTCTGTTCCAGAAGAAATCATTCTGTTAGCAATGACACTGCACGTGGCATTTGCTTTTGAAGAGAAAAGAAAATGAACAAATATAACAAAATAACATTGACTCACTTCAAATTCATATACTCTTTAGACACCTTTAAGTTTGGATATAACTCTTGATGGTTTAAGTTTCCTATTTTGCATACATGACCTTCTTTCCTGATTCTAAGACCAATGCAGGGAAGAAGTTTCAAGACCCCAGAAAGGGCATCTTTCCTAGAATAGAATCACAGTTAAACTGTCCCATGGGATTTATGTTTAGTAGAAGGAAGATTTTTCAGCAGTGAGGGCTTTGCATTATTGAAATAGATTACTGAGAAGGGTTATTGCTGGAAAGGATTTTCCTTCTCTGGGTATTTTAAATTCTACAGAAGTCCCACTCTGGCTGCTTAGTCAACACAAAGTTATTAATCACTCACTGATTAAAAATCTGACTTTTACCTTATCTGTGGTTAGTTCCTGGTCTCACCAAAAGGCTGATGGTGGATGAACTTGATGTATTTTATGTTCTCTCTGGGGGATTTGGTGATCAGCTGTATAATATTAGCACACTAGAATGAAGTCTCACTAAACTGCAGTAAGGGACCGGAAGCCAAACTGAAAGAGAGAAAGGGAAGCATTTTCTAATGTCTTTCAAGAAATGCTATTTTATTCAAAAGGCCAGAAGTGCCACAGGGTAATGGGACCATCACCAGCAAACACCTATCCTAGATAAAAGTAAATTTTAATTAACATATCAATAGTTTGTAGATCTTAGGTGTTTCCAAAGTGCTTGAGGGTGTTTGACAACTTTTTCTTCCCTTAAGCTTTTTTGCTTTCTCTTTGAAGAACTATTTTAAACAAAGAGAACCCTGTTCCAATCTATTTTGATCTCAAGGATGTCTGATTTAATGTAATTTTCTCACGTTCCCACCAACTTGCCCAAGGTGAGGAATAATTTAGAGAAAAAGAACAAAGAACTTTTGGGGAAACGGAGAATGGCGGACTTCCTTTAAAAAAAATAAGAAAAAAATACTGTCGTTTTGTACATATTGACAAAACTGCCACGAATCATTTTTAAACTTTTACATTCTTGCGGTAGATGGTCTTACTTGCATTTTGGGGCCCTTGTGAATTTGTTCAAATAGGCAGTCATGCAAAAATCGCCTTCTTCGCTATGTGTAGTCTCCTGGGTATTTAGATTCAGTTGATGGGTGTATTAGGAACAAGCAGAGCAGAGGTGATTCCAGCCCATTGATTGCAGCAAATAGTTATTTACTCCCACGTAGGAAATGAATGTAGCTAAGGCCAAGGTGGCAGGTGCTGGCTGCTCAGTGACTGTGCTCTGGAAGAAGGGTGTAGGAGGGGAGGAAGGGTTCCAAGAAGACTCAGTACCTTCTAGGATTATTAGGACTGAAGTGGGTCTGAGGAAAGGACCTGGCACAGAGCTTGTTTTCCATATGGATGAATTGCCATCCTTAGCCCCTCTTTCTGCTGTTAGTCGCTCTTGGGAAGACCTACCTTGGTTCATATAAAAGTACATCTTTTCTAAATCTGCAGAAGATTTGTGGGCCTATAGCCTCCTGGAATTCGTAACTACATGGAGGATAGAGGGATAAAAAGTGAAATGAGAGCTCTGCAATAAAAGATGACTGTATTTAGCAGCAGAAGCCAACCAGTATTGAGTGGTAAAACCGGTATGCAAAGTAGAAAACTTTTAAAAGGTGGGTATGGGGGAAAGATGGTTTAGGAAGGCTTCATGGGGGAGGTGTGCTCTGACCAAGGCCTTGATGGGTGAGCAGGATTTCGATGGATGGGGAGGAAGGGATCAAATGTAGTAAGAGTTTTGAGCTCCTGAAAAACAGGTATGTATTGTTTGTTTTTTTTCTTTTTAATTTTTTTATTGGGGAACAGTGTGTTTCTCCAGGGCCCATCAGCTCCAAGTCATTGTCTTTCAATCTAATTGTGGAGGGTGCAGCTCACTGGCCCATGTGGGAATAGAACTGGTGACCCTGGTGTTAAGAGTTTGTGCTCTGACCACCTGAGCCATCTGGCTGCCCCCATGTTTTTTTTTGTTTTGTTTTGTTTCGTTTTTTTTAAATCATTGCCTGATGTTTGGTAGATATGTAATAGATGCTTATTAAATGAATGATTCTTTTGATTTTTTTCTCTTCTTAGCCTATACCACCCAGTTGAAAACTGAATTCTGTAGTCTCTCACATTATGGAGGCATTTCTTCTCTCTGTGACTACACTGTTGGTGCCTTGTGGGACAGGCCCATGTTTAGTATTTCTGCATCTTCTGCAGTACAAACTGGAATGTTGAGCATGGAGCAGATGCGGCCTCAACACTCCTCCTTACTCAACAACACAGGAAGCTAAGCTTTGATAGAAGCTAGTATTTTGTTGGGCACTTTGAGAAAGAAACCTTTATAATGTGAACTGTTTTGCTGTCACAGAGAGCAGGCCCACCTCGGCTTGACCCTCATGGGAATGATCCCATATACCTATTACGAAGGTCTCCATGCCCGCTAGCGAAAGTAACCCTTGATTTTCTTGGCAATTAATTTTCTACATAAACTTGGCCCATGCTGCTTCTACAGTATGTCAACTTTTAGGCATATAGACTTAGATGTATGATGGTCTAACTTGAAAAAAGGAAGTGTTTTCTTCACATTGTATGGTAGTTACCTAGTATCTATGATGTGCCAGGAAATGTGTCCAGTGCTCGAAAAACGTCATGTTACTTAATGCTCACGATAGCCTCGTAGATACTGCTTTTTCCATTTTATAACAGTGAAGCTCAGAGCACTGAGTGGGTTGGCCATGGTCGCACAAACAGTAAGTAGTGAAGGCTGAATTTGAACTTAGGACTCCAGTCCAAAGTAGCACACTTACAACTGTGTCATGCTGTCTCCCGTGTAACTGTATCTTCCTGAGTAACTAGGTTTGCATAGGCAGAGGGGAGAAAAGCCATTTCAGGTAAGGAGCAGTGATCAAAGCAGTGACCTTGGCAGGAGAGGAGAGTACGTTTGGGGGATTGATAAGAAATAATCTTGAATTCCTGGGATTTGGTGGGATGATGAAGGATTCTGAAAACTTCCGACTTCACAAAATGTCGTGGGAGCCACTAGAAAATTTTTAACTAGACGAACAACAAAACTATTAAACAAACACTTTGCACATATCATATGCCAAGTTCTGTGAGGCAGCAACCTTGTACATTGTTACTGCTCTCAGGAAACTTTTATTCTGATGGGGAAGAGAGACTTGAATTAAATCTCATAAATACTATGTTTAATTACCAACTGCGGCACATATTTCAAAATAAATGTGTAAGAGTATCAGAAGATAAATGTGAGGTCTTTCCGAGTCTGAGGAAGTGACTTTTGAGTTGTGACCCAAAAGGATGAGGAAGGGTTAACTAGGTGAGACTACGGCTCCGTGCAGAGCAATAGTGCATGCAAAGACCCTGTGGCAGATAGAACTTTCACCTGTTTGAAAAATTAAGGAGGCAGCCTTTGGTGGGGCTGAGTAGGATGGAGGGGTGGGGAGTAGGGTAAAATATGAATGGAGAAGTAGACAAGAGCTAAATCTTATCAGGACCTTACAAAGGATTGAAAGATGTTAGTCTTACCCAGTACGGTGGTTGTATGCTCCTTAGGTGGCAGTGTGAAAGGTGATAGAGGTAAATGTGAAAGCTGCTGGTGGCCAAATGCTGATACTTCCTCTATTTCAAAAGAAAAGGCAGAACTCAGAGGTGCCATCCTCCTGTTGTGTTTGCAAGCTGTTGACACAACCTGGAAAGGTTAGGAGTTTTCAACAGACTTGTCAGAGTTTGCGTTCTATGGAAACTGACAGAGCCCACAGGCTGAGGGGCTAATTTTACATAGAAATAACCTAGGTGGGTTTGCTAATTTTCTTCATTCCCTGGATGAACTGTCTGCATAGCGTGAAGGTGCTTTGATGTGACTAGGAGGACAGAAGGATATTTTGTGCATAGCCAACCGTGAGAGGAATGCTGGTTTTGCAATGGAAAAGCACAGGCAGATGACAGGTGAGTTGTGTGGAAGGGAGAGATTAGAACAGGTGTGGCTTTTCCCACATTCCCAAGTGCAACCTTGCTTATGTAAGATTCATCTCTTTCCTAGCACAGAATTCACTTTGATGAACTTCGGGTGTTCGGAGTTGCAAAGAAATTACACAAATTGGCGAATTATTTTGTAACTGGCAAGTGTGAGCATCAGGGAAATGGAATAAACCCCTCTTCTTTCCTCTGATTCACTCGTTTGTTGTCGTTCTCCTTTTGGTTCCATAAAACTTGTGGTGCTTGCAAAGGGCCTTTGAGGTCCAAGCCTCAGTGCACATTCTGCCTGTGTAAATGGGCAGGATGGGGGATGGCGTCTCCCCTGCATGCAAATGATCTCGGTGTTGCCTTTGTCGAGTTCTTTGCTGGCTGCTGTGTCTGGGATCTGTTCTGGGGGGTGGGTTGCCAGGACAGTGTGAATGCCATGGGAATTAGAATGGATCTCTGAGCCTCTGCACCCACTTCCTGTGGGTCTTTGAGATCCCCCCACAGTGGCGGGCAGAGTCTCCATAATGTCGACTGCGCCAGACGCTGAGGAAGGCCTGCATACTGAACCTTGCTGTTCCTTCTGGGAGTGCTGTCTGTGGTGGTTATGTTGCAGAGTCAGCTCGATGCGGGGAGGTCTCTGCTTCTGGGTGCACTAGCGTCTCTTTGAGGGCTTGGAGAAAGCCCTCAACCAGTGATTTCCATTGTGTGAGTAGAAACCATTACTCTCTCAGCCCTCAATTTACCAGGCTCTAGGGAAGTGGCAGAGACAAAAGAGGGTCTGGATAACCCCAAGTTTGCATCCAGTTAACTCTCAGTTCTCAGGCAGCTGGTGACCGTGGTTATGGCTGCCCCATGACGCTCGGTTCTAGTCCTCTACTGCTGTTACCGCACCCCTGAAGGGAGGGCAGCCGCGTCCCCCTGTGCCTTCCTGTGGTGAACGAGGACACTGCTTACTCTTCCCCACTCTCCCACTCCAGAGCCTGCTGTCTTCAGGTATGCACCTAAAATCAGTGGAAGGACGTAGGAGCAAGGGAAGTGTGAGGATGTTTGAACAGAGACATCTGTCATACAGACACCGCTCTGCCAAGCAGAAATCATTTTTGTCTAGCTTTAATTCCACTGAGCAAAAATTAAGAGATAGTTAGAGTACAGATTGAGTCTGAAGTAGAGGAATGGGGGTCTCTTGCTGGGGCTTTAAAAGGGCCTGGTGGTCCCTCTTAGGAAAGCATCATCCAGTCCATTAACTGGAGGAATCTGATTTTATAAAATACTTACATGGAGGAGGGAGAGTGGTCAAGCAGGAAAAGGCTGAGAGGACCATTTTACATTAACAGAAGAGAAAGCAGGTCTTTCTCTTTCAAAGTAGGAGTAGCACTGGAGAACAGGCTGGGAGATTGGGAGGATTAAGCCCTCGGCCTGGGGATGCAGGAGCCGAACCAGGAAGTGATGGGTGCGCAGCAGAAGAATTTGGATCTGTCCTCCAGCAAGAAAACAAAACCGTGCTTTTGACAGTAGGGGCCATATAAAAGGGAAATTGGATATCAAAGGCTGTTTTAAGAAGAGCTTTGGATGTCAGGGGAGTGGAGCCGAGGGAATACAGAGAAGAAACTAAAAGCTTGGGAGGCCAGAGGTCCTCAGCTGTGGCCCTGACAGTTGGGGCAGCCAAGGCCAGAACTCACAGTGGGAAGCAGAGCTTTTATTTTATTGTTTTAAAGGGAGGATGTTTACAGGCCACTCGAGGAAGAGGAGAGATGAGATTTCACTGTCTGTGTGATATTCCAGAGTCAGTCATTGGCAGCCCTGAGCATGTCAGGTCAGTAGGGTTGAGGAAGGGGCTTCTGTGGAAACCCCAAGAGTGGAGGTCTGTACCTTGCTTGGCAACTGTGGACAAGGATGAGTGTGTGGGTTCTCTCAAGCACCAACTTTATTCAGTGGGTCCAGGTTATGGACCTGGGCGTAGGACCTTGTGACAAGGGCTGGGAAAATGTATGTGCAGCTTATGCCGGAACTGGGATCCAGGGGGACAATTTAGGCCTTGTTACGGTCTATTCTCAACCAATGTTCCTATCCCAGGTGGGTGCATGGGAGATGGTTTGGGAGATGGGCCTGCTACCACTGCCTCCAGTGGTCTAGGTTAGCTTTGAGAATGCAGAAACCGACAGAGACACATTGGCCCTGCCTCATTCCCGTATTGAATCCATCACCCAAGACTTGAGAGTTACTTCCAACATTCATACCTGACGTATCCATCATCCCCACCCCAGTCCAGGTCCCGACCCCACTGACTTCTCGTGGACCCTCTGGCCAACCCCTCACTTTTGTTCTTACTCCCCACATTTTCCTCCACCAGGATATAACAGAGAGAACATTCTTTTGGAAATGCAGATCTGGTTCTGTTGCTCTCCTGCTTGGAGGCTTTCTATTATTACCCCTAGCACAGAATTAAAAACCTGTCAGCAGGTTTACAAAGCTTTGGTATTATTTTGTTATTTTAATGGAAGTATATTTTCTGGACACTCTTGAAAAAGGAGCAATTACATTTCCACAGTCATTCCTGCTTCACCTTCTGGTTGCTAAATTCTAGTCACACGGTTTGTTTTGAATGCATCAAGCCTTAGGGCCTTTTGCACATGTTGTTCTCAATGCCTAGAAAACTGTCTTCTCATTCTGTCTCCTCCTGGCTGATGCCTACTCATCCTTCTAGTCTCAGAAGAAATATAATCTCTTCCTCAGTGACTCGTGGTCTCTTGTTACCTTTATTTCCTTTACTTTTCTTCAATCACTTTGTCACAGATTGCAATTGGATATTTATTTGTGTGATTACTTGTTCAGTGTCTGTCTTCTCTATTAACCGTCATATACATCCTAAGAGCACGGGCCATGCCTGTTTTATTCATCTCCATGTCTACGGTGCACTTTAAATATTAATAGAATAAAAGAATGAATGATTGAATGAATACATTATAGCAGGTGGCTATGTCCCAGTGTGTGCTCCCATATAGTAGAATTTAAGCATTTATTCATTAATTTGTTCATTCTCCAAACATTAAATGAGCAGGGAGCGCGCGTGCAAGCCAAGAATAAGGCGCTATTTCCGGACTTCAAGGAGATTCTGGGGGAAGAGACAATCTTAGAATAAGCTAATATTCTACACAGTAGAAGAAACGTTCTGATAGTTATTGACAAGGTGGCCCGAGTGTGTAGTCTCTTGTTGCTGGTATTCTAGGTAGGTTATTAAGTATAATTTTCTGAAATTAAAGCTAGTAAGAATCAATGTACCAGGGAAGTGATTAACCATTCCCAACTCTCATCAGAAAGACATTAACCTAAATTGTAAGGAGTGTAAGATAAGCTGTGATCTAGTTCATTGTAACATGAGGGCAGATGTTGGTGACAGATAATGTGCTGGCTGATAAGGAATATTGAAAACCAGAGCCTGGGAGAGCAGCTGTGTGTCATCACCCCTCTCCCTCTGGGGCTCTCATTCCAAATGAATGGTCCCCCTTTAAGTACAGATAGCCCTGGAGTGGAGAAAGGCAATTCTGCTTCTTTCGTGTAGAACCCCAGTTCTTCTAGCTTTTCAAAATGTTACTACAAATTGGGAGAGCATTTAAAAATTGACCACTCATTACTACATATTGGTGGGGAGAAGTACGGAGGTAACTGCTGGCTCTTGTGAATTCTGCATTTAATTGAACATGATCTACTTTGTTGGATTTAGGAGATTAAAAGTGTTTCCTCCTTTTTAACTTATGTATGACAAGAGGTAATAGGACTGAATTCAAGTTTACTATTTCTGGAACTCTCCTCACTGTCTCTAGAAAAGTGACCTTTAGATAATTACTGAGAGAGTCCCATAAATGGGTTCCGTTCAGCTAAGGGTAGAAGGATTTGAACTTGATTTCCTGACTTGATGAGTATTTCATGACAAACCAGTTCTGGCCCATTAACTTCATTTCTCAAAACACAGGTTTCAAAAGACTGTTTCCTAAAGGAGTTGCCAGTAAAAATGGAATGAATCCAACTTGCTGGAAATAAAATGGTCAGAACTGAGCATGGTACACAATCTTAATGAACACAGTTTTTTGGTTTCCTTTTTTTTTGTTTTGTAGGTGTGTGTATGTGCGCACATGCATACTAATTTTGAAATGGTAAGTAACATTTTGTAAAGAAAAACAAACGTGTATCTGAGCAGCAGCCTAATGGCTGGGTAACTATTAGGTTGGTGCAAAAGTAATTGCGGTTTAAAAGGTTAAAAACAATGGCAAAAACCGCAATTACTTTTGCACCAACCTATTAGTAAGGAGACGTGTGAAGTATGAGCCTACCCTCCTATTCTTCTCGTATCTTTCCTAGTTTATATAGAAACATTAAGCCAGTGGTGTCTGCCTATGTATAGACGGGCTTACGCAGATGACTTTGTCCAAACCCAGCACAGGGAAGTGGTGAACGGGCACCACATCATGGAATTCCCCGTTGTGGGGTGTGGTCTCATTCAAGGAGTATCTGCAACTCCCATTTCAGTTTGAGGAAACAGGCAGATATGCATGGTCACTGGGGTAAACCATAATTAGGCGTGTTCTTGAGATATTTAGAGTGATTCTTTCATACCTTTTTAAAATCACCAATATATGTACGAGAGAGAAATTTTCCCCTCAGATGTTTCAGCTAATTGCTCCTTCTAGGTAAAGAATGGCCCCGTTTCTTGGTCTGTCTGATGATGACTTTTCATTTTCTGCCATAAACTAACCTAATTTGCAAATGAAAAGTTTCACTGAAGCATACATTGCCTGCAAGGGAATTACAGCCCTGCACCTTTGGAAGTGTTCCGTAGAACACACAATTGCATTTTAAACAAAAGACTTATGATCTTAATGCACAGTTAAAATAACAATTGCTCCAACTGGTACTTATATTTTTAAAAGTTGAGACATTCCCAAAGCAGTCAGGAGGACTTACAGGAGTAATTGTCAACAGTTGCTTAGTATGTTCTGTTTGTAGGGGAAGATTCTCCTCAAATCATACCACTTTCCCTCATTGATATATTTCACTGATAATCTTTCTAGATAACTGGAGACTAGCAGCCCTTTATAGCTGAGTGTGAAGAATAGGACTAATGATTCTCTTCCAAGCACGACAGATCTTCTGGGGTTTAGTAGAAGCCAATAGGATTTAGACCAGGCAGAGCACTCGAGTTTGAGTCTTCATTCCTACAGCTGTTGATTCTGTAACGGCCCAAAAGGTTATTTGGCTTGAGGATGAGTTTTCTCACCTGTGAAGTAAGAATTATATGCCAGGTCCTTTTGTGCAGCCTGAGATGATGTCATACGTGAGAGTTGCAACAGGGCCCTGTGAATGAAACGTCACAAGGTATCGAGCTTGCTACTCGTGACAGTCCTTGTGGCTTACGGCACCTGACATGATTATAGTCCAGACTGAGTTATTTAAAATGTAAGAAAAACAACAACAACAACAAAACCCAGGTGAGTTGTCCAAGGGAAGCTTCGACATTTGTTGGCTCTTTTCTATCCTCATTTAGAACTCCATTTATTTACTGCAGACATTTATTGAGCTACTACTATGTGCTAGGCACCGAGGATAAAATTGTGAGTGGGGCAAAGGTCCTGCTGTTTATCCTCCAGGCAGAGGGAAAACATCAGTAAAAGGTCCTGGCAGCTGGATGAGCTTGGAACACACAGCATGGCTGCAGTGAGGGGAGGGAAGGGAAGGAACCGAGGTGGGAGAAGGAGGCAAAATGGGAACACGTGGGTCTTGAAATTTGGGGGAAAGAGTTTGGATTTTATTTCAGGTATTTGGCAATTCCTTTTATTTACTTTGCATGCAGAAAGCCCTTTAAAGTTTGGATGGTTAGCCACAACTCCAGTGTGCCAGGACAGTATACAAAACAAGGCAGGCAGACACCTCCAGCACTCACTCCATCTTTTGCTAGTCAGTCTTACCTGTCTTTCTGGACCCTGCTCCAGTCTAATCTTTCACAAGATCCTCCCCAGTCTTCCCACCGAGAACCACTCCCCATCCCTTTTGCTTTGTCCTTTTTATAGTACTTCTCACATTCTGCCTTGTTTTAAATTCTTGAGGCTGGTCTCTCCTGGTAGAGAGGGAGCTGTGGGATGCTGGGGCCTTCTGTTATTTCCTCTTCCTTCTGCATCCATTGTCTTGTACATGTGCCTTCTACAAGGAGATGCCCAGTAAATATTTCTCAAGTGGAAATAACTCAAATCCAGATATCAGACTAGCAGGGAGCGGGTTTCCAAAGCATTGTACCAGAGAGAAGCTGATCCGGGAGCACAGGGGAAACATACCATGAGAACCCCCAAAAGGGTTTCCTTGTTTCATGTGCCTTTATTTTTCAAGGAGATTATAGATTCAAGGATGTTATAGTCTACTATAGATTGTTTCATTTGCTTGATGGATTTGAGAGGATTGTGAACCTGGAAACCTTTAGAATTAAATTCCACTTCAAGGGAGGACATTTTTATCCATTTTTAAAATTCCAAGCATAATACATACTTATAAAACTCTAAACACTAGAGAAAAAACATAAAGTTAAAAAAAATTAATTAAAAAAAATGAAAAAAAAAATCAACCTCTCATATCTCCAATGCAACCCCTTTTCAGAGGTAATTATTGCTAAGAATTCCTTGTGTATTTTCCCAGAATTTTTCACCTGATAGTCCATTTTCCTTTGTCCATGTCAGTCAATGTAGACTGTTATTCTGTTAATGTTTCATAGTCTTCCCTAATGTGGGCCTATTATTTACACTTTTCCCTATTGAGGGCTGTTTTGATTGTTTCCAGTTTCTTGCCATACAATGCACTCTTTGCGTGTACCCTTGTACCACTCAAAAGATATATTTTGCTGAGTCAATATTAGTGCTTTTTTTTTTTTAACGTGCATTTTCTTTTTCTTTTTCAGTTGGTTGAGCTTTCAAATCAACATGCATTTTCAGCTACCTACTGTATGTCTGGCACTTTGATTCCATCGTTTTTCTAGACCACAGAAACGTAAATTCGGTATTGCCTGTGCTGTCAAGGAGCTTATCTTTAGCTGGGGAGAGTTGGCTCTCTCTGAGTAATTGTACACAGTGAGTGTGGAAAGCTAGCCTAGAGGCGTGCTCAAGGTATCCTGGTGAGTTAGAGGGAAAATGGTCAGACCTGAGGGTGGATGTCAGGAAAGGCTTTGCCAGAGAAAGGCTGGGCTTTCCAATCGGAGGTGGGGAGGTGGTCTGGAGAAGACCATTTTGAGACAAAGAAGAACACTAGGAATGCTGCAGCTGGGATGTAGGATGCTAGGGGAGGGAGAAGGAGGAAAAGGTGCAATCCAATGGGTAGGACAACCAAGTTGCAGAGACCTTTGTGTTATGGTAATGGGCTTGAAAGAACACTGAGTAAGAAAGAGTTGGGAGCTTTTTATGAGCTTGCTTCTCACTCCCCTGAGTTTAATGCAACTATGCAGGAGATTGCTGCATATTCAAATCAATGCCTTAAGAAAATAGTCTCCTGCTATTTTAAAGAAACCTTCCTAAGAAGGCAGTTCAAGAGTAGAGATGTTCTTACAGTGCACAGAGCATTTCAGAAGGACTGCCCCTGGATTCTGGTAACCCTGCACCTGGGCTAACATTTTTCTTGCTCTCTCTTTACTTCCACCCTCTACCTCTGCCTGGAGTCTGTGTGTAAAAGGGCCGAACCTCGTTTGTGGCTGTGCACATAAATGGATAGGACTGGTCTCCAAGGATGTCAGCCTGGCAACCTTTAGCGTGTGAAATCCATTTAAAAGGGGATCAGGCCAAGAAAATCAGAAAGAATGGCGAAAGACTGTTTAGATGAGGTGCTTTATACAGTTAGCGGCTTTAATTTTTATTTCCTGGAAGGAATTTGAGAGAAAGACATGTGAGGTAAATGCTCTTGTAAAGTGCTTATAGAATTGCCGCTCTATCAGCAAGGAAACTGCAGACCAGGGCATAAGTACTGTGAATTTAAAGCATCCTTGGATTAAATTCCTCAGGTAAGCCTGCTGGTCATGTCTCCCCAGTGCATATTTATCCAGATGTCCTTTTGGGATGGGACAGGACCAATTTTTAATGACTCTGAACCGCCTTCCCTGGATACCCAGAGGCTGTGTTTTGCTGACTGAGGAAGCTCTTTGTGTGAGCTCCGCAGCCAGCTGTGTGTGAGGAAGATTTGGCTCTTGCCACCTCTCTGGGGGACTGCACATATCAGTTTCTCCATCCATGAAATGGGGATGATAACCTCTCCCATGGGGCCTTGTTGTAACAGATAATTTTGTGGGGGCTGTTTTGTTAAGAAAAATAAGGATTTATGGTATTAAAATATGCATGTCTAAAATAGCTTCCAGTGCTAGTTGGTTGTCTTTGTCTGAATTTCACTATGTCTGTAAGTGAGATTCAGCATTTTCTTGTGGACTGTGAATTGTTGCTACTAAATGAGCTTGTCAGTCTCTGCGCAAGAACAGAATGTCCTTGGATTTACCCCACACTGCATTGCTTTCTGTACTTATACCGACTGCTAGATATGGAATGTCCCCAATTCTGATTTTTCCCCAGAAGGCTGCAGCTCCATAAGGGACACTGATGTACACAGGCACTCCCCAGAGCCATGGAGAAGCCTCAGAGCCTCACACCTGGCTCTTCTGCCGACGTCCCCTGAGTGGGTGTGGGCCTGGGTGAGGTGCTGCCTCTACGGGCCCTCGATTTCTCATCTGCAGAATCCCAACTCTGGGACTTAAGCTGAGCCAGTCCTTTGTTACTCTCTCTTCTCCCACTTGTGGCTGAATTTTGGGGTGTTTCTTTGTGGCCGTGATTCATAATCGCAAGTGTCATTGTGATTATACAATAAGCAGCAGGAAGGAACAACCCAGAAGCCTTGGGGTACATCTTGTCATTAGGGAAATTGGGCCTTTGGTGTGAAAGAAGGGCCAGTTTGAAAGTTTTCCTGACTTTTGAAGAGTACTTTGTGTCCCAGGGGACTCCTGGGTGTTTGTTCAGTGCCTCTCTGGGCTGCCTCCAAGGGTGAGGAGGGGACAGAAAACAATGTTCTCTGGGATCCTCAAGCTCTTACTACGCCATCTCAAGCAAGCATCCTTATTTGTTACCTGATTTGCCTACTGGATTTTGCATAAGATTTTGAGGAAAGGGTTCTGCTGCTTAAAAAAAAAAGAAAGAAAAAGAAAAGTGTTTAAAACCTCTAGTTTATGTACTCTGTGATTTCGTATCCTTGCACAACCTTGGCAGCGTCTTATCTCATTCTCCATGAAATTGGAAAATGCATTTGTCACTGGGCCCAACCCCCAGACTGAGCTGATATTTACAAAGTTGCCAGGATTCCTCAGATGGAGAGCCACTGACCTTGCTGGGTTATACAAAGCCTTTTTACTAGTGGTTTTATATATGGCTTCCTTCAAAATTAGTACATGTTATTAAAAGCTCTTTCCAGAAAATAAGGCTTTTAAAAGGTGTTGTTTTTTTTTCTTTTACTATGTTTTAAAAAGTATCTTTCTCGTAAACAAATCCCTATTACAAGTGTCTGAAATACTTCTGGAAACTGCCTCCTGTAGTGATCTCTGTATGTCCCAGACTTCTCGGCCCTTCAGACCATTTGCAGCATTTGCACTCATCCCTGGACAGGCCAGCTCACTCCTACTCTCCAGACCACTGGAAACATCTTTCTGAAACAAGGATCCGACCAGTGACTCCCCTGATCATAGCTTTGCACCCAAAGGGCAGTCTGTCCATTCATTCCCTGAATTCTCTGACTCGTTCAGTACCTTCACTGAATGCCCATCATGTTTCAGGCACTGTACTGGGCAGTGAAGAATCAAGGTCGATGTAGGAAAAAAGAGCCCTCAAGGAGATGCAGTGCCCTTTCCCTAGAACCTTCTTCTCTCCTTCTCCTCCTCCTCCTCCTGTATTTTGTGGGTTTTTTTGGGGGGTGGGGCTGGTAAAATGTGGGCCAGCTAAAATACCACCTCTTGTGAATTCTTCTTCACTTAGGCAAAGGAACTCCTCTCTTGTTCCTGAGCCACTTTACAGGTATATCCATTCTTAGTCTACAGGAGGGTTATTGCAGTTAGTTGTGCATTGGGAGGACTATGTATGCCCCCGAAATGTCAGCACCTGGGTCATGTTTGTCATTGTGTCTCTAGTACCTGGCCCAGCCCTGGATACCTCCTGGTTGTTCAAAGAATGTTTCCCTTTCCTTTCTGATCTTTCTTATCTAACCAGGAAATAACTTATCCCTCCCTTTTATGACATTTATCTCTTTCCACTTTTAAACTGGTTATTTTTCTAGCTTTTCTCCTTCCTGCTGGAATGTAAGCTCCTTGAGGGCTGGTCCCTTGTCTAATTCATGTGTCTTCCCCATAGAGCCATGGACACAAGATGTGCTTGGTGCATTTGGGGGACCTTATCATGTTTTGTTTGAGAGAGCTGGTGTCATTGTGAGGAAGCTCCTTTTCTGGGAAGGTGAGCTGCATCCCTCGTTTGTCCTCTAGCCAGTGGATGGACATCACTTTGGGGTGGGGCAGAGAAAAAGCTGGGCTCTGCACTGGCATCCCTTAAAATAGACTAGACAGCAACTGCCGAAATATCTGCTACATGATTCTGTTTGTTATTCCCTTGTCGTCATATTTGATTAATTAGAGTGGTAAGAGGAAATATCACTTTGAGGCCAATTTAATGGCCTAGATCTTTCTTCCTGTAATTGGAGGGTGAATCTCGGCCATCTAAATTTATAGGTCTTTCCACAGGCAAGAATTCTCCATATTCTGAGATCTTCTTGGAATCTATGGAAATCACAGTATTTTTGTTTACTTACCTAAAGGAATAGTCACCCCAGGAATGGATGTCTCTTGATCCTCTATCCTTAGGAGAAAAAGGGTCTTTCCAATGAGGATCACACCTTGACCTGCCAAGTACATCAGCATGAGGCCCTCTCCTGTGCCCAAGTCCTACAGCGAGGCACATCTCTGGGCTATGTTGAAGCTCGGTAAAGATCTCAGGCCATCACGTGCCTCAAGGGAGTTGGCAATGGAAGCAAGGATATGTGGAGTTCTCTGGATGAGTAATCTCGGTCCTTTGTGGGCCCACGCGTGTGGTAGACATTGCTTCATCTCCAGTCAGTACCTCCTTGCTCAAAGCCCCTTTCATGGAGCTCTGGACCTCTGGCAACTGTGAGCATAGGATGACGGCACGTAGACCTCGTGAAGCAAAGATTATGCTTTGCTCCTACCTTGCCTTCTCAGTTTGTTAGCTTCAGAGATGGCTGTCAAGTGATCAGAAATGGTTGTCAAGATGGCATTCATGAGAAGAATAGCTTTGTTACAGTCATCACCTACCAGGGATTGATGTGAAATGTGCTCTTCACAATACTACAAGAAGGGAAACATTCTTGGTTATTGATGACCCATCTGTCGTCACCACCATATCATGGAATTCACTCTGTATGAGTCACTCTCCCGTAGGGTTTTCTGCATCGCCCCACAGTCCAGTGTAACTTCTGAGTAGAAGGATGAGAAAAATCAATAGCTCAGTCATTGGGGGTGCAGAGAAAATTGCATTGCTTGTCTAGGTCTCCAGACTTAGGGGATAATGCCCAGATAATCTACTGTGTGACTTTGTGACTACATCATTTGTTTGTCTTGTGCCCTTGGCAGACCCCACACCTGATGGCCATCTTGTGCAAGACCTCTTAAGCTGTGTGTTGGAGAAGCTTTGAGTCTGGAATGGTCGCTATTGGCTCCTAATCCTTTCATCTTGAAGGGAATCCAGTCATAGGAAAGGAAGCTTTTCTTTCTAGTTGGGATTGTAGAAAACTACGATAGCTGGAAGAATATTGCCCTTTTTTGTTCACTTATCTCTTCGTGGGATAACTGAGTAAATATTGTGACCTGAGTCCCTTGAGAGAGAGATTAGCCATCAGTCTAACCAGAGAGTCTGAGAAAATAAAAGTAGTACTTCTTCACAAGAGATGTCCAGGAGAATGAGGTGGCAGGGTCCACAGCAAGCAAAGAAAAAGGCAGGTGAGTGGTTCTGGAGGTGGGGAGTGCTTAAATGTAGAAGGGCTGGGGTAAAAATGTCAGAGTAGGTCTGCCCCTGCTTCATAATTCACCTACATACATAGTCGCCTAGCTTCCTCTGGAGTTTATGTGAAGAGAAGAGCTATAGAGAAGCCCCCCGATCTCCAGTTTGAATTCCCTACGCACATTGCATCGAAACCTCTGATGGTATCTGTTGACTGCAGGGGAAATAAGTTTTGGCTGTGGTTAATACTCACCATTCTTCGCGCAATGCCAACACCACCCACAGCAGTTTATAACATTTTAATTTCCTCCTAAAATGTGCTTTTGTTTCGTTTTGCAATGTGTTAACCCATCAGATTGTAGAGATTTAAGTAAATGGAGACTGTTATTTAAGTGGAATCTCATGGAAGACACACCCAGCGATCATTTTCATTCATAGTTTCCCATTTCTTTTGGCAGTATTTCTATTTTTCATTATTATGTAGTGTTATGGGGATATTCTTTGTGGGTTTAGATTCCAGAGTAGCATATCTGATTTATACTTGATAAAGTAGTGTTTGCCAAGTAATTTTGTTGAAAAGCAGCCTCTTAGGCAGAAATGGAAGAGCCTACTATAAAAAGAACAGAGCATATTATGGCAGTTGGGTTCATTGGGACCAAGAGACATTGGCTACCATAAAGTCTGGAGACTAAGTTTGTTTGGTTAGACTTAAATTTCAATTTTATTTTATTATTCTTTTTGATAATCTGCCAGCAGTCCTTTAAGTTAAGTGAGTTTCATATTTGCTTATCGACACGAGCTTGTTTATTTCTTCCCTGTAGGACTGATCACACCAAGCTAAACAATATAAGTGACTATACATTTCTTGTAACCGTGGAAACGATTGTCAATGATTTATTAAGCATTCTTTCTCCTATCCCACACAATATGTTGTATTGGCCAAAGTTCCCTGGAGGGTTGGCTTTTCCCTTATCATCTAGACCAGCATTAGCCTTATTTCTGACTTGGTTTCTTCAATTGTTCGGTGATAGTGTTGGCTTCTTCAAACATAAAAGCCAGTCTTGAGACCACCATCAAGTGTTTAAAGTGTTATTAAAAAGTGTTTCAAAGAAAATTTTAACACGTGCCACTGTACTAGAAACCAGGAAAAACTGATATGGAACCATAGGAACAGGACTTATGTTTCTAAGAATGGATGGATACAACAGTACGTAGCCATCCAGCCAGCCAGGGTACCACTAGACACTCAGCAAAGGTATGTTGACTGCTTCTCTTAAAGGAGTTCTCTTTATGTGAAGCTGCTTGTGGATCAGTAGAGAACATCCTCTGAATGTTTCCTGTAGTTAATAGACCAAGTCTGTCAGACTGAGGAAGCTGGGTGGGGTAAATTACTCAGCCCCAGGACCCTCATCCTGGAGGGCTTTGTAATATCCTTTGTTTGAGCAGGGTGGCCAAGGACTGCCCTTGGGAAGTGGGAGTCTTTGTGCAGCAAACCCCATTGGGCTTCCTTCATTAAACAAGCCCTTGAATCACACACAGGCAGTGGCACTCGTAGCTGTGCTAACGGACGCCCATTTTGATGGCAATTTGGCAGGGAGTCAAACTTTGGCCCTGAAGCAGAGGTGGTGCAATTAGACAGCTGAGATGCATTCTCTAAACACACACTTTTAATTGATTTCAGCTTGTTCAGTTCACAAAGATAGAGCTCTGACACATAGCAGCCTTCTTAGAGGAGATTATTTTTACTTTTCCTTTATTCAGCAGCGTAATTCAACAGCAACAGAAGCAACAATAATACAGAGCTCTACAGAGCGCGTATTTGGCACGGCTCAGATACAAAAAGTATTATTAAGAACTAATGAGTGAGATAGTTAGATGTTAACCGGAAAAGCATTAATGAGAAGAAGAGAATTCTGGCATAAACATCTGTTTCTGAAACAGATGTTACCTTGTAAATCTGCTGAAGAAAAGCCTGTGCAAATGGAACAGTGGACCATTTTAGGTAATAGGAGGGACAGACGATACTGCAAGGTTTTCAGACACTGTTTTTGGCTGGTTTGAATGCACAAATGGCTTTGTGTGTCGAGGCAGTGAATTTTGGGGGGCATTTTGGGGGTGACAGGAGGTATCAAACAGAGGCTAATTGTAGCGTCAGATCACACAGAGCTGTAGACCGCTTGATTCCTGCTTCACTGTGAGAGATTTGGGAATTCTCATTAACTTAATAGCTTGTCTCTTGCCCCTCTTGTCTAGTGCCCCATAGTTATTTCAGTATATATGAATTGTGGCTGCTGTCATCTTCCTGTGCTCGAGAATTAAGACCTGTTCTACCCCAACAAAAATTATCTAACCTTTGGTTGACTTATTGGATAGCTTACTGCATGTAGATGACAAAATGGCTGACAATGGCTCAATGGGCACACATTCCAAGATTATACAGTGAGTACATTTTAGCAGTTTTCAGTCTTTCATCCAAGACTCATGGGTGGCAAGAGTTTCAGGGATCCCCAATGGAGGCTTGGGTATTTTTTCAGAGCCTTCAAATGACACTGTGTTGGCAAATGCCTTATTCGTATCCACATAGGGACAACTTGATTTTGTTTATTTTTACTTAGTATCATGGAATAAACTTAAAGCTGGAAGGAATCTTTGGGATCATCTAGTTGGTCTAAAAACCCCCGGGAACAGACAAAAAAAAATATAATGTCCTGAAAGTGATTTATCCAGCATCACCCAGCAGTTGGTGGAAGGGTTCGTCTCCAGAACCCAGTCATGTCTGGACCTCTCCCTACTTCACCACATTACAGGGCAAAATTCCTTCTTCCTTCTCTGACTGGAAGTCAACAATGGGAAGTCCCCTCTAAGGGGAAAAAGTCCTTTGGGAGAAGAGCCTGGGCTTGCTACATTTAGTGCTTTGAAAGTTAGCAGTCAGGAGTGGAGCTAGAGAGAATTCCAGCCCCCAGGCTATACGGTTAGGGGTCACCCCTGGGTGGCTCATTTGTTTATTTAGATCAACCCTCAATTGGTCATACGCATGGTAATTGAAAAAAATTTTTTAACTGTTCATCTTTGGAGAGCTGTGTTTACCAACAAGGTGACAAAGAAGTAGCTCCCCCAGTGGCATACTTGGATCCCATGTCTTGTCACTGCCGATGGATGGCCTGCAGAGGAACCCCGCAAGGCAGTCCTGATCCCAGAGACCAGAGCCTGCAGTGATGGGTTTTGCTGCAGCTGGTTCGGTCTGCCTTCCTCCAGATAAACAAATAACAGCGATAGGTGGGTAGGTAGGTAGGTAGGTAGGTAGGTAGATAAAAAACCCAAACAAACTGTGGCTCTGAAACCTTTGAAGGAAAATTTCTTAATTAGGGGGATCGTCCCCATTTGTATCTATGCCCCGACTCTCTTCCTAAATCCCAGGGGCTTCTGCCTAGGGACTATTTAGAGGAAGCCTCCAAGAATGGCCTAGATGCTTAGACTTGTGACAGGCACCCCTTCCCCTTTGTATCCTGCAGATATGATGATCCTTTTTTCATTATGATGTGTGTGTGTACACGCACACATGCATGTACACACGTGTGCACACGTATGTGTGTTGTTCATGCAAGAAAGAATATGAACAAAGCCATAGTTGCAAGAAACAGGATGACTTCAAAAGTTAACAAGATCTGTGTTTGATTTGACTTTATTACTTTGTGTGGGAGAAAACAGACTACCATTCACTATTTAGTTGGTGAATAAAAGCTAAATGTATCCACTTTCAGTTTTCCTATTATATAATATATTCATAGTTAGGGACTTTTATTGGCATGACCTCTGAAGTTTGATTTACAAGAACAATTAACGCAGAATGATTGATTTTCAAGTGCAGATATTCTTACCTGGAGGTGGTGGAAGAGATGCTGGACATCCTGTATAAAAACAGACATCTCTGATTAGCCTCTAAAGTTATTGGAATAGTTTGGAGGTAAATATAGTTCCCTAATTACTGACAATAATTGGCTACATTGCTAGTCTTACAAACAGACATATTCCCATCTATTTTCCCTTTCTGTTTCTTATGGCATTTGAAATTCCACCATTAGAGAGGGTTCCATTTGGATCTTGAATTTTAATGGGAGGGGAATATGAGAATCTAAAGAGAAATGAGAAAATATTAAGGTAAACTTCTTTTACTAAAAAAAAAATTTGAAAGACAATTCTAATGAATAGGGCAATAAAATACATAATCAAAGAAGGAAGACGATAATTCAGATCTAGGAAAAATATAAGTAGTTTTAGTTACCTAGTTTTAATCCTTTAAAAACTTTTATCCCCTTTTATCTTCTTGAAATATTTCAATCTTGCTCTATCTCCACCCCCACCAAATGCTTTTTGGAGGCATCATATATCACATATTTTGGTCAACCCAATAATTTACCAATAAATTTTAAACTATATTTTCAAACTGTTAAAAATCAAATTAATATTCCCTCTTACAGAGGGAATTACAGAGAGTAATTCCCTCTCGCACAGAATTAAGGAAGGCCTTGGTGAAGAGTAGCCACTCGTCTTTGACTTTTTCCCAGGCATTTATTCAGAATCATCAGGGGCTTTTTATTCTCCCTGAGAGAAACTAGGAAAGCTCATGTTAACGGAAAATTCTAAATTAATTCCTTTTGTTATGCTTGAGGTGCTGATTCATTTCTATGGAAAGAACCTTTACATCTGTCATGTAGCTCCTGGCATGTGAGAAGTGGGTTTTGTGTGACTTCAAGGGGAAGTCTGTTTCGCACCCTCCAGTACTGGAGGGATACATGAAGCGAACAGAGTTTGTGTTGGGTTTAGACGTCAGGGAAGGTGCTCATGAGGCTGCCATTTTGAACACTGTCAATTGTATTTGTGATTCATCGTTTCCCTGACAGCATGTCTTTCACCTTCATGACAGTGACACAGGAAAATGAGAGATTCAAGCATCGTTGCTCTGCCTTTGAGTTCCTCTCTTAAATGACTCCATCGTTATTCAGTGCTGATGGAAGAGGCTATCCATAGAATTTTTAAAAATTCTTAAATTCTTTTTTTTTTTAAATCCTCTTACTTGCTCTAGAGAATGGGTATATTTCCTCCCTGTGGCTTTATTGTTAGTTTACCAGTTTTCTAGCTCTTTTTGCTCTCAGGACCCCGCCATTTTCTCCTTGATCTTTATATCAACCATCTAAGGTATAAAGGATCCTGAAGGTTACAGAAATTCTGGAAGTTACTCAAAGTCACACTGCTAGTAGGTAATGAAGCTAGGACTTGAACCAAGATGTACCTCACTCCCAAGCCCATATTCTTCCTCCACTACATGTGAGCCCCCCCTAATCCCGGCCATGTGATGCCACACCAGTAGTACACGGCATGGACATTCCAGAACAAATCATCCTGTTTCTTGCAACTGTGGCTTTGTTCATGCTTTTTCATACATGAACAACAACAACACACACAGGGAGCTTTCTTTGCTTTCATTCCTTATGTTGCTATTTCAAGCTTTGGTTCAGACATGACCTCCTGCAAAAAGTATTTCATGAGTTCTTGTCTATGCAGAACTCCTGTAGTTCTCTGTATAGCTCTGTTATAGCACTTCCCATGTCGTATTGTGTATGGCCTGTCACCCATCCATAGTGCTCTGTTACGGCACTTCCCATGTCGTATTGTGTATGGCCTGTCACCCATCCATAGTGCTCTGTTACGGCACTTCCCATGTCGTATTGTGTGTTGCCTGTCACCTATCTATAGTGCTCTGTTACGGCACTTCCCATGTCGTATTGTGTATGGCCTGTCACCCATCCATAGTGCTCTGTTACGGCACTTCCCGTGTCGTATTGTGTGTGGCCTGTCACCCATCCATAGTGCTCTGTTACGGCACTTCCCATGTCGTATTGTATATGGCCTGTCACCCATCCATAGTGCTCTGTTATAGCACTTTCCATGTCATATTGTGTATGTCCATGTGGGTGCCTTGAGATCACGGGCCTTGTCTCAGCGTCTAGCCCAGCACCTGGTCTTGCTAACTTCCTATAGACCTGAATGCAACCAAGTCAATAGTGGGAGATTTCAAACGTGGGTGGCATTGACAATACAGATTACCTGCGCTTCAGGAGCTAGCAAAAGCTATATCCTTAAGCAGGTCTGGAAATGGCCTGCTAACAGAAGACATCTGTGCCTTTCTACTTTTCAAGCACTATGACAATCTCCACAAGAAAAAGGTTTGAAGAACTATAACATTTATGGCTCCCTGGCCATAAATTCACTGCAGAACACATAAAAAATGCCATTCCCACAGGGTTATGGCAGAGATTCAGTATTGCAAACATCTGCAATGAGCAGTAAAGCTAACCTCTGGTGTGCAGCGCTCGACTGTTATCGACATATATTAACATTAGTGACAATCAAATGTGATTATCTAAGATAGCATTTTATTTGCCAACTGCAGATTTATAGCTTCCGAAACCCCAATTTACCCCCTTCCTTGTATGTTGTTTTTATATGACTCAGATTACATGCAGACATTCATGATTAGTATGGCTCTACTTTTTTTTTTTGGCGGATAATGGGGTATGTATAAATTTTCAGTACTTAGATTGATTTTAGTGGATAGAATGGGCTTTCAGAAGTTTGTTAAATAGCTGAGTAAATTTCAAAGCATTCTTACTTTACGTTTGAAGACATTTCTGAGAGCCAGGAGAAAGGAATAGATGCTGATATTGGCAGATAGGCTTTTTGATCTAACAGGTTTATAGTTAATTTACAAGGTAATCGGTTGAAGTATACGTGTTCCGCGTCGCATCTTAAGGTTTAAATCGCTGTCATAATTTCCTTTCTATTATTTAAACAAGGGTTTGGCAGAATTTTTCTGTAAAGGACTAGATAGTAAATATTTTAGACTTTGTGGGTCATATGCTCTCTGGAGCAACTACTCAATTGTGCCATTGTTGTGGAGTGACAATGGACAGTATGCTAACAAATGACAGTGGCTGTGTTTCAGGAAAACTTTATTTACAGAAATAGGCAGTGGGCTTACCCTCGATTCAGAGAAATACAGATTTTTCAAATAGCTATTGGGAAATTTATGGAAAAACATTTTAGACCTTTTGGGACTGGACCTCTTTATCTGTCTCCTATTGTATTTGGAAAGTTCTAAAGTGAACACATCACATTTTAAGTAAAAGTATAAAATTTTAAATAAAATTATTTTTCATCCTCATGCAATCATTTTTAATATTTATTTGATTTTAGTTAATCTAATGCATATGATGCATTCTTAGTAACAGCAGCTTACAATAGCAAAATTTTTCAAAAAGGAATGGATTTGAGAAACACACTGGTTTGGTGACATTACTCTGAATTCTTTTCTCTTAAGCTCTCTTTTAAAACTCTGTCTTAGCATGAGCTCTATTGCATTGGAATAAGTAGACTTTCAGATGGAGAAATATTTAGGCATCTGAACGCAGGAGCTTAGAACCAGAATTCCTTCTTAGACAATCCCACCATCACTAGCCCAGTGCTTTCTCCTTTTCACATGGGGCCATGCAACTCTGTGAGAACGGCCATAATGCAAGAATTTGCAGCTGTCTCTTAGGTGAAGGTCACATTGCTGAATGGCAGAAAGGTTTCTGATTTTGCAGTTTGAAAAGGTTTATAGAGCTAGGAGCAAGGTAAGTATCTGAGAGTGTACTTTATAATACTTCTGTTTCTATTGCTGTGGAGTTATTTTTTATGCCGCTCCAAACAGTACGTAGGACCACCAAATGTGCATTGCACTGTTCCGGGTGATTTATGCAGTTGGCAAAAATTTGACCCAAGATAATAACCTAGGCAATGGAGCCTATATAGTTTATCCTTTTTCCTTCTTGGCTATTTCAAGTTGTCTCCATCTTGTAATTTCAAATGATTTCCTCAGAAGTGTAGCAACTACCGACAGCTTACAGTGAAGCCAGTGGCACACCTTTCTCATATCTTTGCTTCTTGTTTTTGCAAATGAGTGAGTAGAACTTGGGGGCAAGAGGAAAATGGTGTAAGTATGGGAGAGGCCTGTGACTTTTGTAGCCCTTTGTGGAATTCTTCATCAGACCAAGGCCAAATAGTTCTGGCTTCTCCTATGGCGTTGAATATGGGGATAGAGAGGGATATCCGGGGTGGAAGATGCTGTGGGCCAGTGATTTTCCATGTGGGGCCCTCAGACCTGCAGCAGCAGCATCGCCAGGAAGACGGTTAGAAATTCAAATTCTCAGGCCCAAAGACTCTAACCTGTTAAATTAGAATCTTTGCAGGTGGACCCAGGAATCTGTTTGAACAAGGATGCCAGATGATTATTCTGTATAGCGAAGTTTGAGAAGGACTGCTTGAATCACCATCCAGTCAGACCTGTCCATTTTTATGGTTGTGGAAATTGAGGACAGGGAACTTGCCCACCATCAGCGAGCTGGGGGCAGGGGCCTGTCCGAGTCCTAGCCCAGAGCTCTGTTCAGTGTCAGCACCAACCTAGGTGGACTGCAGGGAGGCCAAGGGCCTTGGAAGCAATGACTTGGGACCAGTGTCTGCACACTGCCATTCATGCCATGGTGGAGAGATGCTGGGGACAGAGGGAAAATGGAAAGGTTTGGGACTGGGAGCTCTCCTACCCTGGGCAGCCTCTCCATTTAAAAGCCTGGTGACCCTGCTGCTGAACTTCCTATTTTAAACAAACAGCTCTCTAGAGCATCCTTGGCTGAGCTTAGCAACAAGGGGAGAGGGAGCAAGGAGGGGCGGGAGGAGAATGGGCTCCCCCGTTATCATCACATCAGTGCAATCACTGGGAATTACAGTTGAGGATTAAGAGTCACTTGGGGATAATTCAGCTAGGCTGGAGAGGAAAACACACACATGCACACACACGCACGCACATGCGCGTGCACACACAACATAAACAGATTGCTAAAACTCATGGCAGAAAACAAACAGCACAGGGAAAAAAAGCTGAATGGAACTAAAAGGGCCTGCATTTTGAATTGGTGGTATAGGCTCCAGAATGATCTGTTTCCTAAACACTTTTGGTGAAGTTGGATACACAGTGACTGGAGCAGAGCAGCTGCTTCCCCGACTCTGTGCATTGCTCTGTTTCAGAACTCCTAGCATTCTTCTCCTCCAGGCATCTGTTCCTGAGAACACTTGAAGGTTCTGCCAAGAGAGCTCAAACTGGCAATCGAATCCTTGCAATTTAGAAAATGACACACACACACACACACACACACACACACACACACACACGTATGCACACACAAATGCTCCTAACATGATACAGCAAGTCCCAAAGGCAAGTGTCAGATATTTCCCAATATGTAGGCACCTCTAAAAGGGGTCAAATGTGTTATCCATCTCGCGTGATTATCCTTGGGCTTGAATAAGAGATCTCAGCAAGTTAGGGGTTTGCTTTTCACAGAGAGGTTGTGGAACTTGCTTCCACTTTTGGACTTTGGGTCCCTCCGATCAGTACCTAGATGGTCTTTTCTTGCCATTTGGGGTGAATGTCCAGCCTGGAAAACTTCTCACAAGCATGGTCAATGGAGTATGGAAGAACCCTGTGCTTTCCCAGTGAACCCTGAAAGGGCTTAATAGACCTGAGCACTTTGAAATAGAGGAAATAATTCTCTGCCTTCACTGAGAGGCGTGGCAGAAAATTCAAGTGAGAGGAGTGGCCTAGACAGTCCTCATGGGCTGTCTTAAGATGAGGGAGCTCCCTTCAAACCTCATGTGTCTCCAACTTTAGTTGGTGCCAAGTAGGGTTTTGAATTCCCGCCTGTTCTCAGGAATGTTTTTCACTTTCCTGTTCCTGAATTCCAAGGTATGAACTGTTTTCTGTTCTCCACGATGAATCATTTACACAAAGTGACAGCCGATACTACCAGACCCCTGGGTTCAAGGAGCCGATGTTCCCGATTTCCCGACCCCCTTTTCTCGGGATTCAGGAATGGGAAAGCGAAAAAAAATCCTGAGAACGGGCGCGAATTCCCACCTGGAAACCCTACTGCCAAGGCACTCGTCTCTGTGGTGGAGTGTCTCTTGCCCACTTCGCCCAGCAAAGGCCTGGGCCGTAAACATTGGTTATACCAGGAAAGGGTGGAAACAGCCCCAGGCTTTCCATACAGGAGTGGCTTGGGGTATTTGCCTGTGCTATTAATATCATTCTGAGCCAAACAGAAATGACTCTTGAGTTAGCCTTTAAGTTTGTGTTCTCTATCTTCTCCATGCTTTAGACAGACTGGATAATGGAGAGGTCTGTGTCCTCCCATTTTCTCTTTGTCCTACACTGGGAGGCCAAAGCTGTTTTACTTTCTGGACAGGAGCAACCCCCATCAGGGAGAAGGGGCTTGAGAGAGGTGGGGGGGGTAGGTGCGGGCCGAGGGGTCTTCCTTATCCTTTCTTACGTTTCCCCTTTTGTGGTAGAGCACTGCAGAATCCTTTTCCAGATGAATAAATACTGCAACAGATGTGTATGCAACCATGTATTCTGGGTTTATTTGGGTCTGTTTAAATTGGGCTTTTCCTGCACCAAAGGATTTTGTGAAATATGTTGGGTTTTTGGACACAGATTTCTAGCCTCAGGTTTGGAGAAGCTAAGAAATTAATTACCCTAGCTCAGAACATCCGTGGGGGTGCATGGCTTTGTTCTGGGGAGCTACCACTTCAAGTCCAAATAAGCTGAAGGAACAAGTCTCCTCTGTTCTCTGATACCTCTGGGAACTAGACATTTCGTGATCTTGACCTTCCCCTGTGGATTCTGCCTGGCATTTTAATAACATGGTCACTATTAGTGAAGCCAATGACCCACCCATTCAGACGCTGGGGGGAGGAGCGGGAAGCCCTGTCAGGCCTCAGGAGGGGACATCAGTCCTGTCCGCCTATTGTGGAGGTACAGAGAAGGGACCCTGCCGTGAATGGTCAGGTACCACCCCCACGCGCCAGACACAGCTCTCAAAGCTCTTCCACACCTTTAGGAGAGGGATGCTGTTGTGGTCTCAGATGCTGGCTTCATGTGGAAAGCTGTAAAAGGAAGGTTTTGTGTCGCAGAGGGCACTGAAGCACCGAAGCAGTTGGGAACCCTTTTGTCTAAAGCTGGTTCTGTGATTCTCTATGTCTTCTTGGGGAATTCCGTCAGCCTCTCTCTGCCTCCCTTTCCTCGTCAGTCACACGAGGGGGTTGGATTAGAACTAGATGCTTTTTAGGTTTCTTCCAATGACAACAACTTTGTGATTCTTTGACTCAAGGTTAAACTGACCAAATCAATTATTTGTATTCTACTTCTTCTCTTAGGATTCTAGAATGTCCTAACCAAAAAGAAACCTGAATAAATAATTGATAGAGATTTATTTATAAATATGATTTAACAGTAAAAAAAAGTATGTTGGTGTAACCTTTTCCCTGAAAGAGCAACCCCATTGGCATCTGCCCTTCAGTCCTGGTGAGGAGCTAGGAAGATCTGTTACTACGAAGAAGTACAGCCCTTTACAAAATGATTTTACATGTGGTCATCACGGCAAACCTGTGAAGCAACTGTGTGTTACCCCCACATTTTAGAAGTGATGAGGGCGTGGTAAAGCTGAAATCTAAATAAGGGTCTTTTGTCTCCCAGTTTTCCAGAATTCTAATTATTATTCTCAGGGCTAATTCTGAGTAATTACTGATTGTAAATCCTGGTTACTC
Organism: Rhinolophus hipposideros; assembly: GCF_964194185.1. Lineage (NCBI taxonomy): Eukaryota > Metazoa > Chordata > Mammalia > Chiroptera > Rhinolophidae > Rhinolophus > Rhinolophus hipposideros. The sequence continues at coordinate 53,514,676 of NC_138051.1, read as the reverse complement.
TATTAATCAAGTAGGTTTTTAACACCTGCTGTGGGCTCCACTGAGTTTTTTTTTTGAAAAATAAAATATAACCAAGGAAAGGTGTATACACTGAGAAGTAATTAATCAGATCAGTTCATATTTAGATTCATATATATACACACACATATATATATATGTATATATATATATCCATTTTCCCAAACTTCTAAAAAAATTTTTTAAATGACTCACCCTCCTGCCTTTTTATAAGCTGTATCTAGTTCGTTTTCCCTTTTCCAAATATAAATCCCTAAAGGTTAAGAGTCCTCTTATTTTTAAGGCAATAAGGAACAGACAAAGTTAGCCTTTTCAGGTATTTTCATGTAGGCAGGGAAGCTCGCCAAGGGAGTGAGGATAAGATGGCTCAGTGCCCTCGGGACTTCAGAAAACATCTCGTGGGGGATAAATGCTTTGATTCCCAGCAGTGCAGGAGGTAACAGATGTGAGGCTCTCCATGGTGCTTACCAGAAATATGTATGTACTGTGGGACAGAACAAGGTACTTTGAAGATTGGAGAATTCACTGGCCCTGTGACTGTTCACTTTATTGCTTTCTTCCTGTGCAAAATGTCTCCAGACCTAGACGGTGAGTCAAATGACAAATTGACAAAATGGTTGTAATTCTAGAAGCTGCAGTCCCATCCCATCTTCTTTATGCAGGGATGGGGATGAAGCCAAAATCTGTAACGGCTCCCAAGGGAGCAAGAAGATGTTCTTACTCATGGTTGACCAACCTGAATTCTTTCCACATTTATTTACACCAGGCGTTGGAATAAACATCTGAAGTGCATCCACATTAACACCCATACCTTGCAATGGCGAACTTATTACCAGTCAGCCAGCCAAGCCTCATAACCTACTCTGTACCCACCGTGTGAAGGACCAGCAGCTGATGTGCTAGGGAGGCCTCCCCCTCACAGCACAACCATCGGTACTTCGTATCCGGAGATTCAGTGACACCAGGCACAAGATGGGACAGCAGAATTTGATGCCACATTTGAGCCATGCACGTTTATTAAGCGTGGATTTGTGCAGGTTTAGACATGGTATCTATTTGTGTTCATTTATGCATCTTCTAAACAAATAGTGCCTGAACACCTGCTGCTGCCCATCATCATACTAGGAGCTAGGGAGAGAGCCCTGGCACATGGTCTCGCCTTGCAGTTTCTCACCCTGTGGCGGGGGTGTAGGCAAGACAACAGGACTCTCAAAGGCTAGTGACAGGTATTGGGATGCAGGTAAGCTCAGGTGCTTTGAGAGCATGTGGGATGATCACTCTTGTGCTGGTGTGGGAGTTTGGGAAAGAAGTCGGAACAGGGGTTTAGGTTAGGCTGGAGGATGAATAGAGGTGAGCCAATTGAAGCTTGCATGGGGTTCAGAGGTAGAGAAGTGGAAGTTGCAACCAAGAGAAGGACCTCTAAGCCCTGGAGAAGACGTAAGAGGGAAGCTCTGAGTAGCTAATGGCTTCTTGAGCTATGCCAGAGCCTCCTACTCAACTGTGTGCTCTCCTGGCCTTGAATAATCCTTGCTATATGCTGGTCACGTGCTGTCTTCTTTATATACTAGATTTGCTTACTTTTTTCTGCATCCGATTGTCTCCATGTACAGTTAAGGAAACTGAGTCCTCACGAGATTAAATCACGTGCTCACCGTTGCACAGTAAACAAAGCAACAGAGCCAGGTTTCAAACAAGGTTGGATTCGGAACATCAGCTCTTCAACACCCACATCCAGAAGTGCCCAGGCCAGAGTGAAGCTCATGGAACCCATGATCAGTTTTGTATTGTGTGAGTGTCTCCCTTCCCCAGCCCTCTACCAGCAGTTTCAGGATGAGGATTGAGGTTATTCTTCAGGCAGCTCTGCCATGAATGACACAGCAGGCACATTGTACCTTCTCAATAAACACTTTGCTAACCGAAGTGCTACTCTACCTCTCGGTTCCCTTTTCTATCCTTGCACAAGTTTAGAAAGAATCCAACAGTGACATTTGGATTTCAGCATTTTTACATAGATGATTGATGAAAAGATGACTAGTTGATATATGGGAAATTTAGCTACTGAGAGACCCTTGAAATCCTCGTATACTAGTTAGTTACACAAGTGCGATGATAATTGCTTAAGAGGGCGAGCATATCCTGATGCCAGAGAAATAGTCAGTCTATGTCATGAAAAACAATTTTACAAACTTAAGGACAATGTAGAACCACATCCAAGATCTGGTAATGAAATAAGTCACTTACCTCTCTTTAATCTATGAATAAATTGCAGTTTCATTGCTTTCTTTAAAAAGTGAGCACCTCTATATGAGAATTTGAAGGCCATGTCTAAATGAATTGGTGGCATCATTTTTGATGCTCAGAGTGTATAATACCTTCAAGAGTATGGTCTTAGAATGGTCCTGGATTAAAGTTAGTGTGTGTGTGTGTGTGTATTTATAGATATATTTTTTACTAGTTAGGGGGAGCAGAGTAATAAGTCTGTAATTGGTTAACAAGGGGACCTTGGACAAGTGGAGCCAAGAAGGCAGAGTGGGAAGTATGTGGGCTTTGTAAGTTAACCTCCTCTACCTACCACCTGTGGAAGTGTAGGCAAATTTTTCAGTCACATGGACTCAGGATTTTCTTGTTTGTTAAGTGCGGCTAAAACAGCTCAGTTTTAGAGTTGTAAAGTTTAGAAATCGCATGTGAAGAACAACAGCTCATTGCCCAACGTGTAGTGGATATTTGAGCCCCTGATTCTGTGGTAGATGAAAACCCATACCCTTCTTCAAATTGTCCCTGTGTAGGAGGTGCCGCCATTATGCCGCAGTTTCTGGCCATTGATAGAGTATAAGAGTGTGGATATTGAACTCAGAGATGTGCATTCAAATCAGGAGTTGACCACTGTCACTGTGCCTTCTGTAATTTATTTGTTCTCGCCGTGCAGCTGTTTTCTTCTCTGTAAAATGGAGAGCATGATAGTATCTACCTAAACAGGGTTATTGTTGGGACTGAATGAAAGATGCTGTTTAAAGCCCTTGCTATGGACTCGGCGCATATTGCGTACCCACTAAATGCTAATTCTTACCAGCTACTTTTCATTATCCGGTGGGGGCTTTACTGGGAAGGGGGTATCAGGCTCTTCCCAGTGCAGAGGGCGCCCTCTTCACTGAGGCTTGTTTGCAAGTTTGGTTGCAGGTCAGTGTTATTGAGGAAGTGGCCATTGTGTGGAGGACGGAGGTGGGGGCCTCACTCCCCAGTGCAGGGATTGTAGGACAGTCAGGGGAGAGGGCCCGTCTGCGCGGGAGATACAGAAATGGAAGGGCTGCCTCGCAGGGTAGTGCAAAAGGCATTTAAGAGGAGAATCCTCTGAATGGAGTGGGATGGGAGCTTCAGAGACGTGTTGGACATTTATTTTTATTTCAGGGACCTAACAGCAGAACAACGTACAAAGACACATTTTTGAAAAGGAGAATTCCTTGGAAGGCATCTTTAGGTAAACACAGAGAGAAATAATTTACAGAAGACCTGTCGTTTGCAGTTGGCTCTCCGTGGCTGGCATCTTTTTTCTAGTCCCTGCCCCGAATGCGGCCTATATGGAGGTGGCCATGACTTTGCCTGGAATGGCTGGTGAACTGCGTTGTGTGGACAACCAGTTTCTGCCTCTCGAGGTCCATGCCCCTTTCTAGCAATGTGCGGGCTAGACTGAAGGAAATGATTTAGACTTCTCAAGATGTGATGTTGTACCTGAGACACGGTTGGAGAAAGATGGTTAATAGCAAATGACCCTGTGCAGAATTCTTTGGTTTCCTTAACCAGGGTCTTCTACGTTAGAAATCTGAATCTGCTAGGTCCTCTATCATGCGATACCTTTCTAAAAAAGATTTCTGCCCATTTTCCCTCCCTCTCTTTCTCCTCGTCACCCTTTCCCCACTTAAAACATGTAGCCCCCTGGATCACACCTGGTGTCATCTCTAATTAAAGATTACTTTCAACTGCTGACAGTATCCCAAGCTGTTCTCTAATACGCTCTCATTCCACTTAGTGCCCTGTGCCTGCCGATCCTGCTGTCGTGTTTTCTCCATTTAAGACATTGCCTCAACAAAATCTGTTTTAGAGTTTTCCTTGCTTCTCCGTGCTGAATTACAGTCACAGTCAACGGCCCACTTGTGTGTAGTTCAAGAAGCAATTAAGGGCTCTTTTCTTTGAACAAGCAAGGGAGGGGGGAGAGTGACAAATGATCATTATTCTGATGATTCCTCTGTGTAGCTGAACCGTTCACAGATCTTTGATGCCGTGAGTCCCTCACATTGAAACCTCTTTCTGTCACCGCCTTCTGCAGCCATGCCTGCCTGTCAGAGCGCCTTGATGGCGGTCAAGGACTTCCATGTCATCCGATTGGAGCAGCTCACTCGGACTTTAGGATTATGATTAAATACAGTGGAGACAGCTGCACGGTGACCCACGGCATGATGTTAGCACTCAAAATTAGAAAGCACGAACTTCGGAGGTGTCCCAAAGAAGCTCGCTGTCTCCATTGTCAGCCTTTTGTTTTATCCTGGGGGAGAGGGGGATTTATTATAATCACATCTTTCTATGCCTGTCTGCATGACTTGTGTCAATCTTTAGAGGACAGGGACTTTTATCTAACTTACCCCACACCAGGTCTAAAACAGCTGAAGATAGAAGCTGCTTAAATCTTTTTATTAGGATGATCAACTGATGCCCTCATTGATGTTTCTCAGGAAGTGTCTTCTGAATGTGGAGCAGTGAGCCAGACCCTGGGAAGAGACAGGTCACTACACGGCATTGGTCCTTAAGGGTCATCCCTGAACCAGTGGCATCAGTATCTTGGGAATATGTTAGAGATGCACATTGTTTGGCCCTGCCCTCAGAAACTCGGAGGGCGACACCCAGCAGTCCAGTCTGTGCTTCAGCAAGCCTTCCAGGTGACTCTGTGCATGCTCACATTTAAGAAGCACTGGTCTCCATGCCCCTGGGCCCCCTGACACCCCCACAGACTTTCTTCTGTGAAGAGGAGACGTCAGGTATGAGTGAGTCTAGAGGGGTGGGGATTGAGCTTCCTCGAGGTGAGGAGCAGCTTTGACATGGCCTCCCAGCTGCTTCCACAAGGTGACAAGATGATGACTTCCCTCCTTTGGATGTCTTTTAGGTTGCTTGGCAGCTCAAGTTGCTGGGCAGTTCCACAAAACCATGTGGGTGTGATGTTGGACCATTCTTACCTTGAAGACAATGTCTTCTTACCTCTCCACTGAGTATGCATGTTGAGGAGGAGAAGGGCACTGATTCTTGCTCAAAATGAAAGCAGCTGTGGTGCGATGAGAGGAGGTTTAGACATGGGAGACTCGGGTCAAGGCACAGCTCTGTTCCAGTGGCTTTGGGACTCGGGGAAAATCCATTAACCTCACTAAAGGCAGATGGACCTGAGTTTCCCCATCTCAGAAACGGAGCTAATTATGTCTGCCCTAGCTGTTCTATAGGACGTTCTGCTCCATTGAGATAGGGGCTGGGGTGGGATTTTGCCCAAACTTAATTCTTCTCGCAAGTTCTGGGATGAAGGTGCCCTACCAGCAAGAACCACAGCTCAATGCAGACAACGTACTTTCTTCATTCATTAAACGCATGTGTCTGTATACACACGTGTGTGTACAGGGGCGCACACTGTCGGCCTTCAGTGGTTAGAGGTGGTAGAACACAAAACGGAGGGATATCAACCTAGGCGAAGCATCCCATATCCACCTTGTGGCCAGGCTCTACGTCCAGTTGCCCAAGCAGCCCAGGAATGAGTAGCTGGAACCCCAAGGATGGCCAAGCTCAGGGCACGATGACCGCACAGAGGCAGGAACCTGAGCTGAGCCTGCCTGGTATAGATGCCAGAAGAAGGGACGGAGGTGAGCCTAGAAGGCTGCCTGAGTTGCAGATACCTTGCCCCTTGTGATCATGGCCCAGTGAGGGCCAGGCTCCAGCCCAGCACTTTGGGCAGCCCCCTCCCATGGGAGAGCTGACAAGGAATATAGGATCGAGGTGCAGGTCTGAAGCAACCCCGGTAAGACTCCCCTCAAATAGGAGAACACTCAAACTTTCTTCTCTGTAGGGGAGAACTTTTCCTTCCTTATAGTACAAACAATGAGAGAGAATGGCAGAAGTTCCCTCCTTCTTCATTAGCTAAGCAATCGCCCTGTGCTAACCATTTATAGGTGTGCAATTTTCTATTACTTTAGTATGTACTTTCTTCAGTCCCTGAATGTCACGACGAGCAGGAGAACCTGAAGACCCTCATTGGCAGGCAGAGTTGGCTGTTCCCTACCTCCTGGTTAGGGCTGGGACTTCCCAACAGGAGTGGGTAGCAAGCTAGCTCAGCTTGGTTGCTGAAGCAATTCCAAGGGAGTAGGAAGAATGGAAGATAGTGTGGGAAGGGCGGGGGGTCGAAAGGAAATATGAATGAGAGTCATCAAATAGGGTGAGCACACATTGAAACAAGGTGGGAGGGGACTTAAGGATGAATGCCTTAAATGGGGGCTAGTGTTTGCTACTTTTAGGAGCCAGCTCGAGCCTATCGAAAGGGTGGATGTGCTAGATTTAAAATGCTAGGGGTGTAACACGTTTTGGCCTAACCTGGCAGCACCTCAGAAGCACTGGACCAATTACTAGGTGGTACCTGAAGTGTGTCTTGGTACTGCCCCCTCCCCACTCCCACCCTCAACTTACACACTGTACCCACCCAACACTCTGCTTGTGTACCTGGTCCTCACAACTGTTCTTCTGCATAAACTGTAATGCTGTGCTACCTGCCAGGGCTGAAGGCTGTTTTCCACCCCAGCCCGCATACTTGAGTGAGATCTTGAGTGTCCTCTCCCATGGTGGCCTAACCCTGGCTCTATTGTCTCAGTGCTGCCTGGGTTCCCATTTATACTTGCCTAGAGGCACTATGGGAACACTTACCCAATAATGGACATGACGGTTGGCCAGAGACACCCATCATTATTTTCTGTCTATCAGATGGGATTTCAGGATACCAAGCAGGGCGGCTGCATAAGGTTGTGCAGGTTGTATACTAGACAACTTGAGATACTGCCTTCTACGTGGTGGCCTATGTATGTAGTATGTAAACACATCTGGCAGTGCTCAGTGTCACCGATAAGACCCGGATTTGTCATACTTCTTTGAATATTGTAACTTAGACTAACAAACTTAACTTTGCTCACTTCCATGGCTCCTTGCCAAAGATATGCTCTTGGGGAAAAATGAGAAAAGAATAGATTCTGACAGATTGCATTTTGTAAGTCAACTAAATCTGGTTGGAGATAATAGTCACAACCCTCACCATCGTCCACCCCCCACCCTCTGCTACTACTACCATTTATTGAGCACATGTTACATGCCAGGCTCATACATGGTTGTGGGGTATCGCAAGGCTTCTTCTAACTGCAAGGACCATCTCTTCTTCCTAAACCCGAAGTGACATGTCACACAGTGACAAAATCCATTAAGTCTCCCTTAGCAGCTCCCTTCAAGGTTGAAACGTAGAAACACTGGTAAGCCTGCTTCCTGAGGACATTGAGGTCCGATGGAGAGAGCCTCCTTCCTCCATTTCCCTAAGATTCCCAGACTTGCTCAGCTCATGGTGCCTTTTTGGCGCAGTAACTTTTTCACTCCCTAGACCAAGAGAAATACCTAGCAGTTCCATTTATTAATAGTTAGTTTTAAAGAACTTAGTAGTAGTCTCTGCTGTCTGACAGATAGAACTCTGTTGTCCTGGAAATTTTAAAATATCCCGTGGCTTTCCTGTGAATTTGTTTTAGCCCATAGCATGGCAACCACGGCCTTAACCTCACCTGAGGCAAAGGAGATGGAGCTTAGAACATTGAGACACATTTCCAGGAGTCTACCACCTTTGTGACACTTTCCCCTGGAATAGTCCAGTAAAATAATAAGAATTTTTATCCATTTAATGGGAAGGAAGATAATTTGGTAGAAGGAAGGTGATTTTGGTAAAGTATAAGGAATTAGTACACACATTTTCATTTTTCCTTAAAGGCATTTCAATATCAGAATCAATTTCAGGCCAAAGAAGAGCATTTATAGCCAAGAATGTGTTTGGACCTATTTGCAGATGTGCTGCCTATGGTTTCATTTGAAAAGCAATGCTTTCTTTTTGGAATAACAAAGTGATTGCCCGTATACCATGTCTATTTCTGTGTCTGTATCACTCACTGGACTTGGGCTGTTCCAGGGCAGGGTCTAGTACAGAGTAGGTGCTCAGTTGCTCAGTGTATGTATGTTTTTTTTAATTACATAACTCCTTTATGGATGGCGTACAAATAGGTTTTTGTTTTTTTTTTTAAGTTCTAAACAGCCATCATAAAGACTTTAATTAAGTCACTCTGACACAGAAAATGGCTTCAGTTGGGTCAGAATTTCTCATAACTTTTTAAGTTGACATATAGTTGACATATTAGTTTTCAGATGTACAACAAGATTTGATTTGATATTTATGTACATTGCAAAATGATCAGTGAATCTAGTTAACATCCATTACTACGTAGTTACAAAAAGTTTTTTCTTGTGATGAGAAATTTTAAGATCTATTCTCTTAGCAAATTTTAAATATGCAATACAGTATTATTAACTATAGTCACCATGCTGTACTCGTGCCTTACATCCCCAGGACTTATTTTATAACTGGAAGTTTGTACCTTTTGACTCCCTTCACCCATTTTGTTCACTCCTCAGCTCCCTTCACCCCCAAATCTGGCAACTACCAATCTGTTCTCTGTATCTATGAGCTTGGTTTTTCTTTTTGTTTTTGTTTATTTTTTACATTCCACATGTAAGTGAGATCATACAGCATTTGTCATTCTCTGCGTGACTTATTTCACTTAGCATAATGTTCTCAAGGTCCACCCATGTTGTCACAAATCACAAGGTTTCTTTCTTTTGTATGGCTGAAAAATGTTCCTGTGGGGTGTGTGTATGAGATCAGACAGTTAAGTTTGCGAACTCATCCTAGAATGAGTGCCACATACCTCATTGCTGAATATCCCTATGGTCACCTTCGAAGTACTCCCCTTGGGAAGCTATGCACCGGCACCAGTGCCTAGTTCACCCTTCAAAGCAATTTTGGAACTCTTTTTCTGGAATGGCCATCAGAGCTGTCGTTGTATTACCCTTGGTGTCCTGAATGTCATCAAAATGTCTTCCTTTCAATATATCCGTTCTCTTTGGGTAAAGAAAGAAGTCATTGGGGGCCAGATCAGGTGAGTAGGGAGGGTGTTCTAATACAGTTATTTGTTCACTGGCTAAAAACTCCCTCACAGACAGTGCCGTGTGAGCTGGGGAATTGTCGTGATGCAAGAGCCATGAAGTGTTGGCGAAAAGTTCAGGTCGTCTAAGTTTTTCACACAGGCTTTCAGCACTTCCAAATAGTAAACCTGGTTAACTGTTTGTCCAGTCAGTACAAATTCATAATGAATCATCCCTGTGATATCAAAAAAAGCTTAGCAACATCATTGCAACAAGTTCGCAAACTTAATTGTCTGACCTTGTGTTTCCCAAGTCAGTACCTGATGAATTGCAGACGAAATAAAAGAAGGCTGCATTTCAAGGCTAAGGTTTATCCTTACAAGAGTTCCAGAGGAGAAGTGACATCAAAGTGTGTTGGCATTACTCGGGGGAGGGTCCTGGGATCCTTTGTACCTCATGATAGTAGCAAGCACACGCTTGCCAATTTGTACCTAGGCTCCACTCTGTAGGTGGCACTGTTCTAGAATGGAGGCCAGTAGAACCTCACTGCCAATCATCTATAAGGGTCCGGCTCAGTTATGAGAGGTAACAAAGCTTTGGTGGTAAGAAACTAAGAAACATTACCTATGTTCATTGAAATAGACTGCTTGATATTCAAGAAAACCATGAGTCTGATACCAGAGAACACCTTTGGAAATGTAACAGTGAATTTGGCGATGGTTGGCATTTGTGGTGGGAACAAATTCAGTAACTGCAGAAAACCCCAACATTTTTTAATTGGAAGTAGATCTACCCTTGCATTGCCTATCCCCAATCTGAAGATGGGTGAAGCATAATTGTGTTGACATGGGAAGTAGCTTGCAAAGGCAACATACCCAGTTTGTTGAGATGAGTTGAGATGAGAATTTTATTTTATTATTTGTTTTTTTAAAGATTTTATTGGGGAAGGGGAACAGGACTTTATTGGGGAACAGTGTGTACTTCCAGGACTTTTTCCAGGTCAAGTTGTTGTCCTTCTAATCTTGGTTGTGGAGGGCACAGCTCAGCTCCACGTCCAGTTGCCATTGCTAGTTGCAGGGGGCGCAGCCCACCATCCCTTGTGGGAGTCGAACCGGCAACCTTGTGGTTGAGAGGACACACTCCAACCAACTGAGCCAACCTGGAGCTCAGCGGCAGCTCAGCTCAAGGTGCCGTGTTCAATTTTAGTTGCAGGAGGTGCTGCCCACCGTCCCTTTTGGGAGTCGAGGAGTTGAACCGGCAACCTTATGGTTGAGAGCCCACTGGCCCATGCGAAAATTGAACCTGGCAGCCTTCCACATTAGGAGCACGGAGCTCCAACCACGTGAGCCACCGGGCTGGCCAAAATTTTATTTCTTGACTCTTGCCACAAGTCCATTGCCCTTTATCCACTAGGCCAGCATTATTGAACACCCTTGGGTTGAGGCCAGTCAAGCCCAGCAACATATATTGCTAGGCAGTGGCACCATTGTTAAGCAGTTCATGCCATTTGAGAAGCTAAAGCAATGGCAGTGCTGTGAGGAAGTGGGCCTAGACAAACTTTCATCTGTCCCACCCTAAGAGAATCCGTGCTGTTGAGATGTGAGCTTTTCATCATTGCACAGGGTCCTTGAATGTCCTGGTTTTAAATGAAGCAGGAGCAGTAAGGAAGCTCGTTGTGAGAAATAGTATACCTGCTCACTGCCCTCTACCTTGTCTCACACTCAAACAAAAGGCCTTTAAGCATATGAATCTCAACCAAGTGCTCAGAGAAGGCATTTACAGCACAGAAGCAAGGGAAAGAGACTACTACTTCCGGGCCTTTGCCAGTTGTAGTTCAGAGTAGACATACTCTTGCTCAACTTCTGTTCTGCAGAGAGTTAACCAAAAGGTGTGTTTGATGGTGGTGAGAAGTGGATAGGAAGCCACACCTTTCTAAAAGTCTTTATTTGCTGCAAAACCACCTTGGGACTAACCAGACCTAAATTCTTGGATCTCACGTTTCCTAGAACCTCCAATGGAATGAAAACACTCACTTTGACCACTTAACATTGTTCTCTAATGGTTCTATTGTCATGCCCCGTTCTGAGTGCTTTAGATGTACTACCTCATTAATCTTCTAAACAATATTAGAACCTATGAGAAATATACTATCCTTGTGATCTTTCAATCCTCCTTAGGGTCATGTGGTAGCCTGATACATATATATATATATATATATATATATATATATATATATATATATACACATCTACATATATATATACATATATATGTGTGTGTGTATATATATATATATATATATATATATATATATATATAATATTTGTAAACATATATATGTTTACCAAAACAGTTTCTTGGAAGAGGACTAGGTTTTATAAAACAGGAATTATATATAAGGAAATAAAAAGAGTCTAGCTTATGGTAACTTGCAGTTAATGAAAATGCACAGAGAAAAGACCCAACCTTATATAAAACTTAATTTCAGTTCTTTTCCAGTTCAGTTTTTTTGTTGTTAAATGGTACACCTTTTAGGCTAGATTTATTTGAGGGTCGTAGCTTGTGTATTTCTTAGGACAGATGATCTCGCCATTTCAGCACCTAAGTTATCATCTTTCTGTTCTAGTGATTAGAGTAGCTTGAAATATGGAAACGTGAATGATTGTATATTTCTACCTCTGGATATTACCCCATGTTCTAAAATCATAACATAAAAATGTAAACTTATTGTTGTATTTCTTGTAGGCTTATCAGTGCCAGTGTCCATTGAGGGGACTGAGAGAAGGGGGCAAGCTGCAGGTAATGATATCTTTTTATAAAAAGAAAGAAATGGAAATGTTTGGCTTTTGTTCAGTAACATATAATTTGTAATGTTCTTCCCCTCATTTACAATCCTGTCCATGTATAAACAGTAATTTGCTCTTATAAGCGTGTACTGTACTTAAGAGTTGTGTTGGGAACAATTGGTGTTCTTTATCTGTGCCATCATGAGCATTACAAAAAACAATAATTATAAATATCCTCTAGGGTTAAAAAAAAGAAAAGAAAAGAAAAAGGGAGAATCTGTCTTGAGACTAATTGCTCTGTCTCGGTGTCCTGCCCCCAAACCCTTCTACCACTCCCATCTCTAATGTTTCAAAACTCAGTGCAGATGTTACCTATTGCAAAGCTCTGAAGATGTTGTTACTGTTTGGAGAATTGTATTTAGTAACACTATTTCCTTACATCTGAAATAACTTGTTAACACTGATCTTCCAATTCTGAAATTTGAAAATGAATAAGCCTGGATTCCTTTGATAGACACAGTGAATTGTGGGTTGTGTTTTTTTTTCCTTTTCAAATCCAGGGATGTACCAATGAAGTCAAGGTGTGTGTTTTCCGAATGGTTTGAATTTAAAAAATATCAAGACGGGTTAGTGCCATGAGACACTAGCATTAAGTATCTGGTGAAAAGCTTCAAATATATCAAAGACATATTTCAATTTCTTAAAAGTTGCAGTTACAGTGTTGTTTCAACTGAGGAGACCATTAGATTACTAATGGGGTATTTACAGAGGGAGCAAAGCACAGAGGAATCTGAATATATAAACAGCTTATGTTCTTCAAGTCCAATTTATATCCAGTTTTTTTGTAATTTGCAATGTGTTTCCCCGTAGGAACTATACTTTGCATGCTTTGGGCTTCCCAAACTAGCGTATGAAAATCTATGTCAAGCATAATGTAGTAACACGTTTTGTTAGAAAGAGCCCAGAATTAGGTGGTATCAGATAGCTCTGAGTTTAAGGCCAAAGTGTAACACTTACTAGTTGTACAGACCTGGCCCTGGGCAGGTTGCTAAACCTTCCTAAGCTTTGGTTTACTCATACACAAAATTCACATGCTGAAATCCAATGTTTGATATAGTTTGCTGAGTGAATGGACAAATAAATAAGCATGTATCTTATTTCTGTGGGAAAAACAAAATTCGTCCATATGATAAGGGACCCCTACAGCCTCTTCAGTCTTGTGGTGGAGATTTCAGGCCAGGATCTATAGAAATGGATGGAGACTTCTTAAGGTTCCTTTCATGGCCATTTGTATGGCTTTGGGATCTCCTCTGAAGCACATGGTGGCTGGATGTCTAGCAGCAATAGCTTCCAAGGCAAGGCCAAGGTTTTGTGTATGTCTTTACAGTCTGCTGTACAAGTGATGGGCTCATCGGAGAGGTGTGGTGGCCATTTGTATGTTTGACTCATGCTCAAGTTAGATGTTTGCAAATTAAGGACTTTGTGTATACTTCTAGCTCTATGAAATGTAACAAAAGGAAAAAAAATGTTTCTTTATTAGAAAGTATATTAAATATAGCTCATTTAAAGGCCCAAAGGAAATAGGTTAAAACATTTAAAATAATGAGAAAAAATATATAAACGTACGTAAAAAAATATAAACGTACGTAAACAAAATATAAACCTACGTAAAAAAAAAAAAAAAGAAATGCATAGTGTTACTTTTAGCAGGGGGCAAAAAGATACAAGGTATTCCAGACTTTGAGGCTGTTGTGTGATGATTTTGGAATGGACTTTGGGTTTGTTTTTGTTTTTGTTTTTGTTTTTTAAACGTGACCCCTACTTTTCTAACAGTTCTCAAACACGGGTAGGAGTAGTTTTAAATTGATCTTCTATTTCAGTCGTATACCTTCTGAAAAATCCCTAAAGTTTCAAGAAGAGCTTTTCTTCTTCTTTTCTTAAGCAATTGCTGTTTTTTGAGCTCCAAGGGCTGACAGCTGTTCTAGTTTTGCTTGGGGACTTTTTCACATTGTGGATTAATCAATGTTATGAACTGGGTCCGTGGGGTTTTGGGAATGTAATTGGTTTCAGATGACACTTTGCTAGTCAATCTGTGAAACAGCCGAATGTTGACACAGCTGAACAATTCCAGCTGTTTCCACTCGCCCCTTCCTCTTTCCTTGGACACTACATCCTTTGCCTTTATTTCAGTCTGCCCTCTCTCATTGTGACTTTGCTAAACTAATTTATTTTCCTTTCTGAAATTTCTTTTTGTTTTTCTCCCCTTTGGGATACCACGGCTCCCCGTGTATTATATCCTCCACCCAATTTTAGTTTGCGAAACTTTTTTCCGGACCTGCATCGTTTTTGAGGAAATAATAGTTTTACCATTTAAGTTTCCTTTTATTTATGGCAGTCATGTAGTTTGTTTATTTAAGGGCACACAGCAACAAATTTAGGTTGTACAGAACTGCTTGGATTCTGCAAATATTTGGTTTCGCAACTGCTTGATTAGTCTTTTTAAAAAAAATAAAATTACCAAAGGCATCCACTTTAGTAAACAAGACAAGCTATTAGCTTCGTTCAATGCATAGGCGTGTTTGCTACTGTATATCCCTCTGAAACAGTGAGTAACAGAGATTCAGGTATCAGTATTGCTGTTAGAAAGATGTATGATTAGAAGAGAGTAATCAAAAAAAGACCAAGCCTGAATTATGTATAGTATATTAAGAGTTTATATACCGTCAGGGGAATGGTTCATAAATTGCTTTCAGTGGTTTTTCATTATCAAACTAATTTCTCTTTGTATTTTCGAGAGTACTTGTTTCTGCATCTTACCCAATGGAGGAAAGGTTTTAACTGCTTGTGCACCCAATAAAATTTTGCTGTTTTATTGAGTGATGGGGCTGCAGATCTAGAGTTAAATGAACTAAACCAAAGAATAGGAATGCATAAATAGACACATGTGTGAATGTGGTCATTTCCAAGAGTGGAGACTCTTGACGTGGGCAAAGTAATCCCATTCTTTCCAGAATGATCTGCGTCGACTAAATGGATTGCTCAGCTTTACAGGACAATTGCGCAGCCACCTACTCTGCCTTGCCTGTGTAGACTTAGAGGCACTCACAATTAAATATTTTGAAGTCGAAGCTTCGTCTATGATGTCAAAGCACGTGGAACAATTCGACAATCATCACGAGAATTCAGCAAATAAATGCAATTGACATTGTGAATTTTTCCAGATATTCCCTCCCACTACAATTGTTTTGTATTTGATTTTTTTTAAGTTTTCAAATTTTTCAATTGCATTTGACCCACTACAATTGTTAATGAACATGCTATCAGAGGAAACTGTCTCAGGGATGGACACTGTTGTAGAGACAGGAAACAACGGGTAGATAGATACACAGTGTCATTTCTCTGAATAGAGAACTATAAACAGTACAGGCCCTTAGGCATTGGTTAGGGGTGATCCAGTTTAACACTTTTATATAATTGTCTCTGTAGTGAAACTTCTGGGTATTTCTAACAGTGAAATACGAAGCTGTGGGCAAGTGCGCTAAATAGAGGCAGAAAAGCATCTGTATGAACAAAACATATGGAAAAAATAGCTCAAATTGCACTCGGAGATGAGCAGCCAGAATTATAGGTGATAACTGAGTACATAGGCTTGCAAATCATTGCAGACAGTTTTCCGAAGACTGACCCAAACATAGTTAATGTTCAAAAAGGGAGGCGAAATACTAGATGTTATCATGGACAGTGCTGGAATCAAAATCAAAAGCCCATCTCTGGCCATTTATGAAATAATCTGCAGCTAGACAAATATACCTTAAGGATAATTTGACAAAACCAAGGAAGTTTCTGAGAGGGATAAAGTAGCAAAAGGATTTGAGATGTCCCACCATGCGGGCAAACAGATACAGCTAGTACCCGTTGTTTATGAAGTTGAGAATGGATGGGGTGAAGATCTGTAAGATCCCAGAGGGTAGGACAGTGGCCCCAAACATAGCAATGTGTGTGTATATGTTGAGCGTGACACTGTAGTGTGTTGAGTAAGAACACCAGTGTTCAAATCCTCTGACCATAGGCATTGTACCTAAATGATAACCCTGTAATGATCACACTACTGGTAACTCATGAAACATCCTGGAGCCTTAAATACATTGTTTACTCAATTACTTTGGGCTCAGACTCTCCATGCTTGAGGTACTTGGAACACTGAGTGATTCTTTTTTAGTCTCTGTGGGGGGAGACTGGAGAGTGAGTCACTAGCTCAGGGCAAGCAGTGAGGCAGCATTAGGTATGGGGGGACAAATGCTGGGGGCGGTAACTTGGGGAATGCTTATTCTTCCCAAGTCGGCTTGCATCTTAGAAACTCTAGAATTGCACTTCTGTCGCATGACAAGAGATGGGCAGATTGGGCCTTCGTTTTTCTTGCTGCGTGGTGACAGAAGAAGCATAGAAACCTCAACTCAGGTTATGGTGGTCGCTCAGCCGTCCGTCTGGTCTTCCCAAAGCTATCCATGATGAATCTCAGGGAGTGGTTTTCACAGTGTGGACCACTGATAGCCGAGGAATTTGGGGAGGCTGTGAAAATGGTATATCCCTGGGCTCCACAATAGACTGGCAGCTTCAGTATGGAAGGGGGAGGGTCTATGTTTTTAACAAGCTGCTTTGTTGACTCTCGTGCATTCTAAGGTTTGCACTAGGATTTCAGGCTGTGTGGGAGTACTGGGTTAGAGCCCAAGTATAATGAGATGTAGCTTCACCAGTCTAACGTAAAGCCAGTAAGAATGAACCATGTAAATGTACCCTTTGTATTGCAAGGGTTTGCAGGAATGAAGTGCTCTTCAAATATTTGGTGCTGAGAAGGCACAGACTGAAAGTACCTGGGTGACTTTCTTAGGTGGAAACTGTGACTCAAATGAATCATAGTTGTTCTTCTCAATGATTTGCTGTGACTTGGTACCTTCCCTTCAGAATGTGATTGCATAATTGGACACAGGTCCTCCCTGGAGGCAGAGGGCTAATTACATAATGGGACCAACAGGCCCCATCACTCTGTCCTCTAATTATGGTTCATAAAATGTACCGTGTTGACCTTTGCCGTCACAGTTGCCCTCCAGGTTGACTCCAGAATGTTATGGCTTGAAGGGTCTTACGACATTATCCAGCATGAACTCTACCAAAGCTTTATTCTGAAGCACGTGGGAGGCCAGCCTGGAGAAGTGATGTGACCGAGGTGTCCCAGAAAGGCAGTTCAGGGCCAGGACTAGTGCTTGGCTTTCCCTGTGTTTTCCATTGTCAGTGGCTAGGGCAAATATGTTCTTTATTCTGCGACACTGACTCATTTTTCACAGAAAACTCGATTTGGACAAACCTGGGATTTTTAAGTTGAAAAGCTGTCATTTAATGTTCTTATTCTTTTATAATCACAACGGCTAATATTTATTGAATACACACGCTGTTTCAGAGAGTGCACCAAAAACTATGCACACTTACCATCTAATCCTCTCAGCACACCTGTGGAGGTAAATGTCCCATTTTAAAGATGAGGAGAATGAGGCTTTAGAAACTTTTAAGAACCTTGCCAAGGAGAAACAGCTAGTAAATAGGAAATCAAAGATGTCAACCAGGCCAGTTTGATTCTAGGATATTAGTTTATATTTTATTAGACTATTAGCTGATCATGTTGATATACAAAATTCCTTTTGTACAGATACAAGATCTGGTAACCTTATCTGAAGGGCTCTTTACATTTAGATACTGTGTTTCCTCGAAAATAAGACCTAGCCGGACCATCAACTCTAATGCGTTTTTTGGAGCAAAAATTAATATAAGACCTGGTCTTATTTTACTATAATATGGGTCTGGGAATATAATATAATTAATATAATATAATGTAATGTAATATAATATAATATAATATATAATATAATATATAATGTAAAATACCAGGTCTTATATAAGACTGGGTCTTATATTAATTTTTGCTCCAAAAGACGCATTAGAGCTGATGGTCCGTCTAGGTCTTATTTTTGAGGAAACACAGTAGTAAGAGATAAAGTGTATTCAACGCTTACTCTATACTAGGTTCTAGATTACACAACTTTATGCTTTTATCAAGTTACACTGATAGAATATAAATACTCCAGCATGTTGTCTCTGGGCAGTGGCTGTCTTTTGTCTCTCTCCCCACCCATATTTTTCACAAGCTTCCTTTTTATAAAATAAGATAACCCAAGATGAAGAGAATCTGTATTTTCTGTGACATGTGGAATTATTAGTTAGGAACAACAGCAGCTCCACAATGTGAAGACATCAAATGTGATTTCGTCACGTAGGGGATTGGTAGTGCCATTGAATGATGGACTTTGGGAGGCCAGCTTGCAGCTGTGTCCTGCGGGTTGGCAAGCACACTGGTGGCCGTGTCTGATCTGAGTGCCCACTCTTCACACCTTACGTCACCATCCATTTGTGCTGTGGGTCTTAGTCTCCGGCAATATACTCAGACTAAATTCTGTCGTTTTCAGATGACTGTGATAAATTAGAAATACCAAGTATGGAAGAAGAGCCCACAGGAAGTGGGATGGCTTATTCTGTGTCATACTTCATCACAGGCTTTCCATAGGGAGCGTGCCCCTGGCCCTTGAGAGTCAGCATGTAAATATCCACACCGCGGGATGGAGACCACATGGCCCTGTAGGCACAGAGCTCCTGTCACATCCCTATGCATTTGGGAGATGAAAAAGTGGTACCTTCATCCCCATGTATGAATGCCAGACACTGAGTGTATATGTTAATAGACATATGAAATGCAAATACTGCCCAGGGTCCCTTTGAGGCTGCTCATCTGAGAGGCAGTAGTCACAAACATGCCAAGCCTTTATCCAGGCTTTTCCCTCTGCCTGAAACACCCTCACTTATCTTCTCTACTGGGCTCACTCCTCCTGTTTTTCAACACTTGGCTCAGCTCCCCTCCACTGAGACCTCTTCCCTGACTGCAGCCATTCTGGGAGTGCCCCACTGCACTGCTCTGTGCTGACCTGTCAGCTTCCACTCTGCTTAAATTTTTTTTGGTTAAAAGATTTTAACCTGTGGTTTAACCTCTGGTTAAAATTTTTTTATCTTTGTGGCCAGACCTGATTTTGAGGGTTCCCAGAGGCCTCTCCCAGGAAACACCAGTCCAGAGAAACGCTCCTTTCCAGACAAGGGAGCAGAAGTGAATTCTCTTCTTCCTTTCACTAGCGTCTGGGCCACTTGCTTGGGGTATGGGATCTGAGACCATAGTCATTGCTGTCCAGGAGCCACTGTATGGCTCTCTTGGAGCTTATCACCTAAGTGGGGAGAGAGGGAATACTGTCAGAAGGTAAAAGGGGCCGCTTACTCTACTTTGTAAGTTCCAGAAGAAGTGCAGAATCAACAGTGCAGCAGCACTGCAGAAAAGAGGAAGGGTCCTGAGAAGAGGAGGGCTACAGGAGGAGGTCCTGAGCTGGGTCTTAAGGAAAGGCTAAGAAAGAAACAAGAAGTGGGAAGTGTGGCCCACGGCCATGCCCTCAGTGCTGCGGTTTGGTGGCAGATGCCCTGTGTGTGGGCATAGGCCTTTGTTCCTCTTGAAAGTGTAGTGTCACCTGGGTGCGCTGTCAGGCCTAAGGAGCTGAGAAGACCTAGTGCACACGTGGCAGTGCCCCTCAGGCTGGGGGTGCTGGCTTCACCTCTAGCATTTCCATTCAACTCATTAACATTTAGTGAGCACTTACTATGTGCAAGATGCTGATACAGTAATGCATAATACCCTACTCTTTGCAGGCCCAGCAACTAAAGCACTACATTTCCTTTTAAATCTTGTAATTAGAAAAAGGCTGTATAAATCTGAGTTACTGTCAGTATAGCTGGGATGAATAAATCACAAAGGGCTTTAGGGCTTGTGCGTAAGAAAATTTGAAGTCTTGGAACTACTCTTCAGAGTGAGAGACGAGGCCAGAAGCTTGTGTACCGTGTGCCACCAACACCCACTAATATCAACCATACGTCACATCAGCGCACAGCAGATATGCCTGCCACCTGCACCAGCATCACCGTGATGTCAGCACGTCCTGCCATGTCTTTAATGCCAAATTCTAGGGGGGGAAGAAGAGCAGCTCCTCCCTCATAAAGACTTTGGGGATACCTGCTTTTAGATTTAGGCTGGATATTTTAAACTGTCTTTGACTCCAGATTCTGACCATTTTGCTTGTTTTAATGAAAAAATGAGGTGATATGTGGTGGCTGACATGTCCCAAGCGACTTTTCCTGTGTGTTCTTTGGGTGAGACAGCAGAAACTCCAGTGACAGCATCCCGTATTTTACTGAGTGGCTTATGGCCAAGAGAGATGTTACCTGTGGATGGGGTCGTCTTGCTTCATCCCCCACTGTGAGCCTCAGGGTCTCCCACAGTCCCTCTTGCCCTGAGGTATATAGGAAGACCCTTGTCATATGCCTGCTCTTAGGGTGTGTTGTTATGGCAACCACCTGGGCCCAGGCTGGGGAGAAGCAGGCTCCTATAATGCATTGACTTTAGCTGGAGCAGAATGGGGAGGAAAAGGTGAGCCAAGAGGACATGTGAAATGGGAGTCTGGATGCCACATGATTAGGAAATGTAATTATCAGGTGCCTTAATTTTGCCCAGCATGATTCCAGATGTGGTGGGGGAGCCTGGGAAATGTGAAATCTGTCTCTCCTTGCAAGAAGTTACTTTACAATTTACTCACTTACCAAGTACTTAGTATCTCTCTGAAAGCATACCCTGCACAAGGCGATGGGATTAATCAGATGATATAGACACCCCTTTGCCTCCATTGAAATAATTGTTGGGTGACGCTTACCCGAAAGTCATTGTTTTTTCAAATGTGGGACTGGGTTTTTATCTATCTTTTACATTTTATGAATTAATTCATCAAAAGTAACTAAACCCCTTTTTTCTTTTTTTTAAACCCCCTTTTTTATTAGAGCTGTTGGCGACCAAAACTGGGGAGCTTTGAACCCACTTTAATTTTTCTCTTCCATACTATCTGTCCTTGTCCCAGCTTTTAGACTGATCTCTACTTAGGGACAAAATAGATAAGGAACATTGAGAAGAAGAATCTTTTATTATAGTCCATAAATAGCAGAAAATCTTGGGCTTTAGTTTCCCCATGAGAGGAAATGTTCTGTTGATATGTCACAATAGTGTATCTTACAGCAGATTTTGAATGGAGTAAGAAACATTTTTATCAACCTTTATTCTTCCGGAAACATGTGTAATTGCTCATACAGTGGTTTTTATAATAAATAGGTGCATTTGAATAACTCATTGGTAGGCAGAGAACAGAAAGTAAACTATCCTTCAAGGAGTGACAGTTAAATATCATTATTTACAGTTGAGGGAACAGCACGCTAAGGTACGAAAAGACCATTTTCTAACTGAGGTCATCTGCTGGTGGCTCAGATGGTCTGCGTTTATGTGTCTCCTTCAGTAGGCAAGAGTCTTGATTGTTCTGACTCTATTAAAACAACAGGGAATTATGTTTCTCTTTCTCCTCCTGCTGCTGAGATGGAGGCATCCCCTCAGGTTCAGTTACTGGTTTTCTTGTCTTCTCTCTGCTCGCTCTCTCTCTAGGAGACCCATCCCTCCTGAATGTCATCGTCATAGCATTCATCTGCCGGTTGGAAAGGAAAGGATGTAACTGATAGATGTTAGGAAGGAAGATACACGAGTAACTGTATTTTGTGGGGGGGATTCGTTAAGGAAGAAATCAAAGATGACCCCTCTCTCCCCAGTGTCCACATCGGTTGTATCTATGAAAATGCTTTAATCACCATGAAGTCACTGGATTTTCCAGCTGACTATCTCATCTACCTCACAAATGGAGCCTCCCCACACGACAGCTATTTCCTGAACCCCTCTTTTATGTTAGGTATTGTGCACCAGGAGTTTGGAGCACATAAAGGAAGATAAGACACAGGCTTGGTCCTTGCCTAGTTTATAGTCCAATAGGCAACACTGAGTGATTATAACACCGTGTGTTTGATGTGGTTGAAATACATAGTGGTAGGTCCTGGAAGCCTGGACAAAGTGTCCCTGAGTTCCCTGTCTCTGTCAATGTGGTCATCATTCTTCGGCCATCTCAGCATAAAGAACTGGTTATCAGGCATTTTGTCTTCTCTTCCCCAACTCACGCTGTGGTATTCAATTAGTCTGTACCCTTCCCGGCATTCTTCAGATTCCCTTCCACTACCTGAACCCCAGGTTCTCATTACCTCCTACCTGTATCATTTTCCTCGCTTCCTAAGCTGATTTCTTTGCCCCTGGACGGACTCCCTTCAAATCCAAATCACACCCTGTAGCAAGATTACAGTTCTTGAAAACATTCCTTCCTCCTGAGCTTTTATCTCCTGCACATTCACTCCTTCAGCAAATGATTAAGAGGTGCTCAGTATCACTAAAACCTCCCAGGCTTTGGGGGATGAACTCTAAACCTTAGCCTGACCTTCTCCAGGCTGGCCCCACCCTGCCTTTCTGACCTACATCTCCCCTCTCTAAATGTGACCTCCTAGCTGGTGCCTTTTCTCACGTCATGCCTCATATGTTTCTGTCTCCTCCTTTGCTCTTGTTCTGCCTACCGTGGCTTCCAGATGCCCCACCGTGGTCTAAATGATGTTCTTTCTCTTCCTTGAGGCCTCCCTGACTACTAGCCATACGGAGATAGAAGTGAACAATGGGAAACACCCTATCCAGTCAGTAGCAAACTATCCCCGTGTGACAATAGCCCATGCAACCCCAAGTACCACTGAAGATGTTATCGAATCTGTTCTTAAACTTCATTCAGAACTAAATGCCTATCCTTTCATTTTCCCTTTCCAGTGGTCTATTTTAATAATTGTTTTTTTTTTCCCCTGAAAGGATGGATTCCTGAATGAAGAGAGAAGTGTTGGGAACCCTGGAGTCCCAAGTCATCTATTACTAGCTTAATGACTGTTTTTTAATAAGTCTGGGTGAGACTCTCAAGTGTAAGTGATGGGTCCTGAAGGTGGCCTTGTGCAAAGACAGGTATTTTATATGTGGTTTATCTTCCCCTAAGTTGCCTGTTTGAAGGCAAGTGGAAGGGGTTAAGAATCTGGAAGTTTCTACGGATGTCTATGCCTCATAGGTGGCCATTAGACACTGAGTATGGGGGCGCAAAAAGGCACGTGCCTTAGAGATGAGCGTAATTATTTTGTCGTTACTTTGATTATTATATGACAATGTTGTGTGCTGACTAAATTTCATGTGCTTTCAATTTAAAAATACTTCATGGCATCTAAAGAAGTGCTGAAGGCACTTGCCTTCCCAACAGAAAACAGTAAACATGATCATGCTGAGAGATGCTGGCAGGAAGATCAAGGTTGAGTGTGTAGGGGCTAGAAGCCACATGTTTATGTATTTCTGCATTTGGGGGCTTGGCAGTCAGAAACAATATTCTTTGTCTTTTATCCTGCCTTTCTCTCTTATACTGGAATATTAAAAAGCTAGGCGTAATCAAGAGCCTAAGATTGAATTAGAAGTGAGTTGAAATGCCTTCATTTTATGGAGAGTCTCCAGTGAGCTTGCTCCTGCTGCCTTCTCTCTTCCTCTGCCTGTCAAGTCTAAGGAGACCTCAGAGACCCTTGGGTGTTCAGGGAGATCGTCAGAGACAGGCGCCTTTGATGTGCTCGCCTACCAAAAATGTCACATCACCACCGGTCTGTTGTTTCCCATTGAATGTGAAAGATTCCCTAAAAGGTTAATTTCAAGTCTGGGCCAGCGTAGATCGTGCAAAGCATTGCTTCTTCCTGGCACACCTAAAAAGTCAGGGGCAAGAGGGAAGGCCGGTGCAAAGGTGGATCAGGATAATACTGTCAGAAGCCCTTCGGACAACCACCTCACGGTATTTTTATCTCCAGTCCACGCAAGTAGTGATTAGTGAGTATTTGCAGAAGGAAACCCGATTGATGTGCGCCTTTTTTAACAGTAAAATAGGCCTAGTCTACTCTAGGACTGATTTTGGTAACTATTTTTCATTTTTTGACCTTATTCCAGGGTAGAGAGGGCCCATATTTTTAAAAAAATAGTTTTTATTTGTTTTGATTTCTAGGACCATGTTTAGATCACAAAAACACCAGATTGAAAGACGGCCCACCTGGCATCTTTGGCTTTCAGAAGAGCCAGTTTTGAATCACATCATAGTTGATCCAATGGCTGGAAAACACATATTTACTCAAAATATGGTTAATTCAGTGTCTCTGAATAATCCTGGAGTTGTGTCTTCTTAGGTGGGTCAGGCTGCCATTTCTCCCTGTGTTTCTTTCTTCGGGAGGCATTGGGAAGAGGGGAAGGAATATGGGATTCCTTCCGAGAGACCCAGATCAGAGTTCGAGTTTTCCCACGTTAGAGTTTTTTGCCCTTGGGCAAGGTCCTTAACCTCTCTAAACCTCCATTTCTGTATTTGATATAAATATAAGGATGTTAAAACCTACCATAGGATTTAGGCTGAATCAGAAAACACATATAAGAGTATCTAATTAGGAGCCTGCAAATTAATAGTATGTAGTCCAAAACAGGTATCCACTGTTGCTATTGTTGATTAGTCCTTTTACTTGTTAACTTGCTTTAATTCTTAATCTTTTTTCTTTCGCTTAAAAAATAGAAGTATATGGGTTTTTCTTTTATGCATTTGAGTTGATAACTCATGAATTGAATATTGAAGAGTTCTTTTATGGTTTTCTAAGATACTATATTTAATTGAAGTGTGCTTTTCAATAACAAGATAGTTACTTCGAATAGTGTAGAGTTACCTGTCAAGAGACATTTGCTTTACTGGCTGAAGAAGGGAGAAGAGTGCATGATGTTAATTATTTAAAGGCACTTTTTTTCTGACAACGTTTCTCAAACCCTGATGATTCTGTTTGTTGCCTATCGACATTAGCAAATGCTGTTGTAAGCTCTGATTGAAATGGTTCTAAAAATAGAGAAAGGGAATTTTGATGTGTGATAAAAGTTCACATGATCAACCTTTTCTGCCTGTGTGCTTTCTCTAAATATTGCTTTCAAACCCCAGCTGGAATCTTTAAAAAACAGCTGAAAATAGTTTTCTTTCTAAAATTATTTTGTATGGTGGGACAAACAGCAGATGACCTGAACATCTATCCGAAACACCTCAAGAAGCTGAAACACCTGCACAGGCATTGCCAGGGAGCTGGTGTGAGGAGTAAGAAGGCAGATGTGTTTTTCTTGGGGAAGTGAAGTGATTTTCTGCTGAATAGATTAAGATATTCTATAAACATTGGCTGCAAAATATTAATCCCCGCGGTGGCCCGGGCCACTCAGGGAAGCCATGCTTACTTCATAAACTGCTGTGATGAAGAGTGAGGAGAAATCTGAATGAAAATCAACGCATATTAAAACCCACAGCACTAAATTTCACTATGGAAAGGCTGAATTAAGATGTCAGCTTTAAAAAGAGAGAGAGAAAGAACTGGGGAAAAGAAGAGAAGGCTGATTTAGGATGGTCAAGGTGGCGTTCCTTAGCTGACCTGTGGGAGAGCTCGGAGAAATGCAAGACTGTGTTTAAATGTAAGAAACTTAAAGGGAGAATCCACCATTACTTCATTAGCATAGCTCAGAGAATATGGCCTTTTTTAAACAGTGCACTATTTCATGATGTCATTTGCCCATACTATTCATATGCCTCCAGCTCCTCAGAAATAGAATATTTAAAATAATATGGTTAATGATAAGAAATATAAAAATACTCATTGAAGGGACTTTATTGGGACACTGAGTATTTCTTGGAGCCTAAATCAGAAGGCCACATGTTTCTTATGTCTCAGTGGGATGAGAAATACAAAAGCCGTGAGTTCCAATCCTAATACTGCATCTCCGGCCTCATTGCCGGATTTCCATCTCTAACGGAAGACCACCAGATATCATTTGAGACATTTTAGAAATAGAGTTTGGCTGTGGCAAGAAATGAAGATGAACACTTTTGCATCTATGGGAGAACATTTGTCTGGAAAATAAAAGTTCTTTTTAGGAGCTGTAGGGAGACAAGACAGCTGATGGTTACTTTTTCTTCCTGCCTTGTTCTTTGTTCCTTACATGACAATGTATGTCTTCTTACCTTCAGGAGAAACTGCATAGATGTAAAAGCAACAAGTAAGCGTGAAAATGGTAAATCTATCCTTAAAACTTTCCATTTATTCATCAGCCTTCCTTTCGCATTTTTATTTTCGTTTATGTTCAACTCAAGTGGGTTTGCAAGTTACACCTACCACCTAACAGCTTTGGGGTAAAAATATAATGTAGTCCGTTTTACTTTGAAAGGATTCCTTTTAAAGAAATATCTTTGCAGGAAACAAAGAAAATAGCAAAAGTAAGCTGTCCCCCACTTCCCCTTTTCCTTATGAATGCAATAGGTGTATTGTGCTTGGGGAATGTTAAAGGGACACATGAAGTGTAAGCCTGTGTCACTGCTGTGTAGATTTGACGTAGCACCTTCACAGAGCACATTTGTCTGCAAACGTGCCCATCTCTTTACTTGTTTTCTGGCTACAAAAATAACCATCAAGCTGCGTTGTCTCCCTCAAAATAAGACAAGCAAGAATTTGGTTTTTGAGAGGCACTCTGAAAGACTGCATCCCCACCTTTGTTCCTGGGGCTCTGCCTCTCTTCCCGGGCTCAGCTCTTCCCTGGACACCAGCTTCAGAGCCAACAGGGACAGGGGCATCATGAAGGTCGTCCTGGCGTCCGCCCATTTGTAACTAACTGCTCAACACCTGCCTGATGGCCGCCGTGATGCTGTGTTCACAACAAGGAACCATCTCAATGAGCTTTTTCTGCTGCTCAGGGGTCACCTACCTGTACAAGGCCTCAGTACGTCTGGACAGGGAGGGAGCAAAGGGAACCTGTGTCCTTTTTATCAGTGTGACTCAGTAGGCCACCATCGAGTCTCAGGGAAAGAGGGGCAAAAGCCAGATTTTGGTGTCCAAAAAAGAATGTTTCCACAGCTGACAGCTGTATGCAAACAGTAACTGTTCGTTGCGATGAGCATATTTTAAAATACGGGGAGTTGAGATTATTGGCTCTGGGTGAAACCCAACTGATGCAGGATCAAGTGAATGAGTAATTCCAATCTGGTCTATCTCTTCCTGACAAAACAGGCATTGGTTGTACCGGGGACAAAAGCAGGAGTGATGTACCTAGTTAAATCTTTAATCATATAAAGTAAATTAATGAGCATGAATACGAGATTTATTTTTCTTTAGGACACTTTATACTATGCTGCCATTTGTTTCCAGAAGCCACTTTCAGTGCTTTAGAAAAAAGTGTCCCTTCTGTAATCCTGTACCAGGTACACAATTAGGTAAGTAGGATACTTACCTAATTAGGTGAGTAGGATACTTTTTGGCATGCTGCCTGAATTCATCTTAATTTCTTTCTTCCCTTTTGGGCTTTTTGTACACCTTCTGTGCTTGTGTCTTATTGATTAACTGTATAGAGATAATCAAGAGTGCATGGAAATACCTATGACCTAGAGTAGAAATAATCAGTGGGGAAACCAACTACCCACTTTCAAAACATATACTCAGAGTATCTGAAATGGCTCCTCCTGCTGAATTGGCAATGATGTGTAGAAACGGGCTGTCTTTGATCTAGTGAAGCAAATCCGTTTCCAGAAACTACAATCTGGTAAGTGTCATTCACCTTCCATTTCTTTCCTGGACTGATGTTTTCCTTCCTTATGGAAAACACAGTCATACCTTATTATAATAGTACCTTACGATACTAAAACCACTATTTGAAAGCTATGTTAGTGGTACATTTACAGTTAGCTGCATTTTGAAGGATGAAAATCATTAAGCATGAGGTTTTGCCATCTTGTCTTCTAGAATTCTAGCTCTTCAGTAGACGTCTTGCAAGAAATCTGAAATGGGTGTGTGTGTCAGATGTATAGTCTTTGGTAATTAGTGCTGTATAGCATTGGGCTGCTCCCTCTTAGCACACAATCATTCATGTCCTCTGAGCCTTGCAAGGAATGGTTAATGCAGCCCCAAGGAATGTTTTGAAGTGAAGACGGAGACTTCAAACTTTTTTTTTTTTTTTTTGCATGTGGAAGTATTCGACAGAAATAGCAAATGCCAGGCCTCCCCAAAGCCTCTCCTGCTTTCTTCAAGATGAGAACAGTACATGCAGGCATCACTAGGTGGCATAGCTGTCTTGGTGTATTATTCTCATGGAGCCAAGCTTGCGACTGCTGTGGGATGCTTTGATGATACCTGGTAGGAGTCCTATCCAGAGGCACCAGTGCAATCCATTCCGGTCAGGTTGAAGATCCCATCAGCAGTGGATCACTGGATGGACTCCAGGAGGAAGAGAAGCTACGCGTTACGGTCCGTCACCGCAAACACCTGCACACCACAATTCATCCTGCCCAGGCTGCTGCTGAGACAGAGCTGCTGAGTGGTGCTCAGGCTTTCAAGTTTATGGTAATGAGTGCTTGAAATTAAAAGACACAAATCAGTATTCAGCAAACACATCTGATTGGACCGCTAACCGGTTTCCCTGCACCACACTTTTATCATTCCTGTAGCTCGAGTCAGAAAACCACCACCCATGGGGCAAATCTGGCCCCTCGCTGTTCAGTTGTGCTGGAACAGCCAACCTCATTCGTGTAATCATTTATTGTCAATGGCTGCTTTCACATAACAGCAGAGCTGAGTAATGAAACAGACACTTCGTGGCTCATAAAACCTAACATATTTACTTTTTTGCCCTTTACAAGAAAAAAAATGGACAACTCCTGCCCTCTGGAATACAGTTTGAGAATCCTACTTCATCCCTGGTATCAATATTTCTTACAAATTTCTCAGTCATCATTGAGACTTAGCAATTTGTGGTTAGTAGAATTTAATAACTACGCTGAATGACTTCCTGGTTGGCTATTAAAGCATTTGGGGCAACATAGAAAGGCATTGTGCGGTTATATATGGTCTTTGGCTTCAGGGAGCTCACGAGCTGGTTTGGAAGGATTTGGTAAAAAAGATAAAGCACAGATAAGTGGGTGCCCATAGGTGTTTTAAACAAAAAGAGGAGGCCGTGTGGTCGAGTGGAAAGAACACAGGAGTCTGAAAGAGTAAAATAAATGTGGGATTTAGAGTCAAAAGAGTTGGGGTTTAGTGGCACTTAGCTGTGACACTTTCTCCCGTGATAACAGTGAAACCTACTTTGTATTGAACACTTACCATGTGCCAGGTACCATTCCAATCGCTTTACATGAAGAATTTCTTTTAATTCTCATCACAGTGAAATAGGTACTATTTTTATCCCAGTTTATTAGTGAGGAAACCAAGTCTTAGGTTAGTTTGTCGAAACCAAGCACTACTAGGAAGTGGTGAACAAGGACTAAAACAGGCAGGAATGACAGGTAACCACCATGTTGTAGTGGCTCCTTCTAAGGGATATCACTTAATCTCTGCATTTCCCCAGAGGCGGCAGGATGTCAGAGCACACACTGCTCACAGACACCGTGCAGAATGTAACGTTCTCGAAACTCTGACATGCAGCTCATGTCCACTGACTGAGCAACCTCACAGCAAACACGACAGCATCTCGGGGTCGGAAGGTTAGTGTGGGCTGGATGGTTCTTGCAGAAGACCACCTCTGAGCTGTGTCTTGAAAGATGACAGAAGGGAGGGCGGAGTAGGGCATTCAGGGGGGTAGAAAGTGATAGTACCACATCTTCAACTTCAAAGGAGTCAGGAGGGTTTGGGGGAGAAAAAAATACATGCCCACATGTGTTATTCACATACATACGTATGTACGGGGGTGCCAAAAAATGTATACACATGACTTGTGTTCATCTTTTGTTATCGGTATTTATTATTACAATTTTAGTACAGCTTTTTTCCTTTCTTAAAATGTGTACACATTTTTTTGGCACCCTCTGTATATACTGAATTGAGTCTTTTAACTTCAAGGTACTCATTACAATATTGATAGCTCTGAGATGTCCTGCAATTAAACACTTTTCATTTGGTTTAACCTACAGCTTCCCGATTTCTGTGAGCATGGAGTACGTTTTTCATAGCCTATCAGTTAACATCTCACAGGCCAGTATTTCTCATGTCACCAGTTAGAAATGCTGGATTTCTTTATGTTGACTCACTACTGTCAAACCGACTGTATTTTTCATGATAATTTGCATTTACGAAATTGTTACTTTTGTTTGAGCACGTGGACATGTATGAGGACCACTTCCTGCAATTTTGTCTTTGTCCATGGAAAGAATTTAGTACCTCATCAGAAATAAGCCGTAGGCACTAAAAGCCAAATGGGAGGGTGTTGGAGCAGGGGCTATCACAACGCTCATCTCTGTGTTCAGCTCCAGAAGAAGTGGGAATTCTTAGAAGCCGTGTGGTTTAATACATCTGTCTCCGTGGCTGCTGTGCCAGCCTTTCATGACAGTGCTTTTCATCATGTGCAATATGTAATTGCTTTTGACGACAACAAGAGAATTGTGGCAAGAGAACTCTCCACAGTTTCCGAAAACACTGAGCCTCCAGCCCTTCAGGTCCAGTCAGCTTCAGCAGATGTGGTTTTGGGACAGGAAGGTTTCAGATCCAGAGGGGTGTCCAGGGGAAATGCCTGCGAGTAGCTGCCTCGGTGGGCATTTTGTTTCAAAGTAAGGATTTATGGGTGGAGATTCATCCATAATCTAAGGGCATGATGGAAAACGGACATGAAAGATGGTGTGGAGGAAGAGGTCAGAGGTGATTCTGTGTTTGCAGCGAGAGGACCCTGGCTGTGGGTGAGGCCAGAAGTGGCTCTCAACTCCCATTAAGCCTCAGGACTTGGTGTGTGCTTAAAGAGCCAAGTCTTAAGTAGAAGAGACCATAATAGGAAGTCCCATTCCCCCTCTCCATGCCAGCCCCTATTTAAAACCTCCCCTTTGGCTTCCCACACAGAGGACAATTGTTCGAGGGGACTGTATGGGTCCTGCTGGAATTAATGGCCAAGTCTCCTTATGTCCTGCTCTTTGGAAATTTCTAAAACTGCACATGTCAATAGATTGTTTCCATCAAGCCAACTCATCAGAATCAGGTCTGCTCCCCAGTCACGGTGCTCACTGGGCTTTTGGGGCAAGGGCTACCATGAGGAGATTTGGGGTACGGGGCCAGAGGGATATGGTTCCCTCATGGAAAAGGGTCTTGTTCTTCTCTCCGTGTGGCTCTTCACGGAGGGCAGAGACCCTGGCATCACTTTCCTGGTCTTGCTGAGCTGCTGGTCTCCCCAGAGGCCTGGCTAACGGGAAAGAGGAAAGCGGGACACAGTGTTAGCTCTCATTTCCTGGGGTAAAGTGGACACTTGGTTCAATGAAACTGGGCACCTTTAGCAACATGCTATCAAAAGCTTATGGACGAGAGCATATGAAGTTGAGCTCATGAAATTTAACCAGTGACACCAGCATACTTTTCCTTTCACATGTGTTGATGTTATTTCGTTTTAATATAAAGGAAAGAAGCTGTGAAGGATCTGAGTTAAAATGCACATGTCAAGATGACTCTCAGTACAGGTTTGAACATGTGGGTCACATACTTTGTTAAGATGCAGGAGCCCCTTATAGGCCCGTGCTCTCTTTTCCAAAGCCATATGTAAATCTATGGTTACATAAACACATGAATCATTTCTGCCTCCTGGAGAGTTTCACAGTTTTATTATAACTCTTTTTTGTCCCTGTGGGAACAAATATCTTAGTTAGGATGGTTTATCCTGGAAAATGGGCCTGTAAGAAATGCTTGCGGAATAAATAACTATGTCCTCTTTTGACTGTTGGGGAAACCAAGAATAAAAAGTTGTGGCCAGAGAACCACGCTTCCTCTGCTCTTCCTTCCACGCCTATTTAGGATATGAACAAGTATGGTGCAACAAAGGAGTAGGACTTTTTGTGTATTATCAGACATGCCCAAAGGAAAAATGTAAAACTGTCATATTTTGCATGGAGCAATGCAGCCAAAAGATAGAGTTGCCTCAGATGTTTCATTGACGTTTTCTCTTGACCTCTCCTAGCACCCTCATTCAGATGCATTTCTTGAGAACAAGGCAAGAGACACTCAAAGGAGAAGTTCCAATTGCCCTTTTGAGAAGGTAGAGAATACATTGGAGGCTGTCATTACCAGGCCCTCTAGAGGCACTTCTGTGGTCTTAATGCATTTTATTCCTTCCTGCTTGCAAAAACCCAAGTCCTGTTGTTTTCCTCTTAAGGAAAAATGTAGGTATAGAATGAGAAAAGTGGTTTTCCTTTTGAAATCCTTCAAAAGGCGGAACACAAGTCAGTCCCCGGGTAAACCAGCCTTATTTCCCAGTCCTGTGCAGACGATTCTCTGGGGGGACCCAGGCCACGTGCCAGCTGATGGCTGGGATGTGGTTCAGATCCTGAGCGTGAAGACAGACAGAACCCACTCACTCACTGCGTCACAGAAGACCCTCTGTGCTGCCAGGATGAGGTCATGGGGTGTCATTTTCCAGCACGCTAGAGCCTCCTACCCCTTCTAGGATAAACAGAAAATGTTTACAGGTACACACTGTGGCTAGCTGCCCCATTCAAGGTGAGCAATTCAGGGCTGCGTGTTCTGGGTGGAGTTGCCTAGAAGGAGCACATCAGGCTCCCCCACCAGTCTCAGTCAAACCAAGACAACCGCTTCGAGCAGAAGACGCTCTCAAGGAAGGACCTCGAGCTTAAACATGTCAACTCCACCTTGACAAGATGTGCTGTCTGGCCAGGGGCTGCCTCTGAATACCTTAGAGGGCCCTTGTTTTTTTGTCACAGCAGCCTCGATGTCACAAGAACAAGGAATAGTTCGCCCAGACGAGGTTGTCCTTCCCTCTCCACTGAAGGCCTCTTGGAATCTCTGCTGGCGGTGATGTTGGCTCTTTTGCTCCAGTTCAGTGCTGTGTCCTGCTGCATATTACCCCATCAAGTCCAGTCCAGCTGGAGTTGTTGGTTTTCTTAAAAAACAAAACAAAACATTGAGCAACAACTGGCACAGGATCTTGCTGCTTGGTGTGGGAGCCTGGGAGCACCCCCCACTTACTGCATGAAGACGTTTGTGGTGACCTCTGGCTCGCTCAGGTGGAACTCCAAGCTGCTCCAGGTGTCAGCAGGCAGGATGGCTGTGACATATGTGCCGTGTGTCTACCTTCCCCGTCACACAGAGGTTTATCACTACTAGAAACCTACTGCTGTATCCCACAACCTCCTGGGGGAGCCTGTCCCCTTAGGACAATTGTCAGAGCTAAGAAAGAGCTGATAATGTTTTGCTAGAATGGGGTGGAGGAAGGTTGACCTTGCCTAAGGATCATTCCTATTTTGTTATGTCCTCTGGTCACACTTAGATGCCTCTTCTTCCCCATGCTAATCAAAAGGGGAATTCATTTAAGGTTTGAAGACACACCTTCATATTCCCCCTCTTTCCTTTGGTTTCTCTCCCCCGGCTCTCCATACCCAGGCACACACAGCTTCTGATGGACTCTCCTGGACCTGGCTCCTTCCTGTCCATTCCTCCTCATTTTTCATCTTGTTCCTCGATTTCTCAGTCTCTGCTGTCTTTTCCCTCTACCCCCGCCCCCGACCCTCTAGCCCTCTGTTTTTCTGTTCTGAGGTTGACTGCATGGGGAGTTGTGGATGTCTGGGAGAGATTGCCAGGAGACAGAGACGGTAGTTGTGACTGTTGCTCTCTGCATGCCATGACATCCTTTTCCCTGAGCATTTGCTTCTGATTGAAACAAAATCCGCTGTGTATTTCTTCTGTGTTTTTATAGCTAACGTGATCAGACCGTCCATTTGTTGAGGATGGTAGGTCTAGAAAGGAATGAAGTGGAGAGTTGGGGCGCAGAGGAATCCCTTTGTCTGATCTTTGATTTGCTAGGTCACTGTGGTATGCTGGGGTGCCAGCCTCGCCCTGTCTTCCTCCTCTGCTCCAGCTGCTCTGTCTAAGGCCTTCTCCTCCTGTGTACCTGGTGCTGGATGGTCTGGGGACCTCAAGATCCTCAAAGTTCCCACCTGCCCCATCCTCTGGGCTGGTCTCAGCCTTCTTGCTTCCACGGAGCAATTGAGAAACCATTTCTTACACTCCAATTTCTAACTCAACATGTTCACGATTCACTTGGGGGTCTATTTATAGTACAGATTCCAAATCAGTAGGCCAAGGGAGGGATCCAGGATTCTAAATTTCTAACCAGATCCTGGGATATGGACCACACTTCCTCAAGGACCACAATTTCTCAAGGCCGGATTTTATGGGTCTGCTAAAATGAAGGGTGATTAAGCTAATGAGCACACCAATATTAATGAGGTAACGAGAAAGCCAGGGAAGGGCCTTACCCTATTTCCAAGTCTTTTGTGTGAAGAAACTTCCTAGAGATAACTCATTTGTTCATTCAACAGATAATTCCCAGGTGCCTAAAGAGTGCTGGGCAAAGCTTCTCAAACTTTAGCATGCATGCCGATTGCCTCTGGAGCTTGTTCAAGTGTAGATTCTGATTCAGTAGGTTTGGGGTGGGATCTGAGGGGCTGCATTTCTATCACGCTCCCAGGTGACACTGATACTGATGGTCGAGGAAGCCTTTCGCAGTTGTCAAGATTCTAGACTAGTGTTGTCCAGTGGAAATACGGCATGAGCCAGCAATGATAACCACTTATGCAATTTTATTTTTTTATGGTCATATTTAAACAAGTAAAAAGAAACAGGTGAAATTAATTTTGAAGAAAGGTGTTATTGAACACAGCATGTGCAAAATATTTTAACATGTAATCAATATAAACATTGAGAGATTCACAAAGCTGGTGTGGCTTCTGCACTTACGATACATTTCAATGTGGAGTAGCCACATTCCAAGTGCTCACGGCCACGTGTGGCTGTTGGCTACCATATTAGACAGCACAGGTCCAGGTGCCCTCATCACTGGGTAGCTCAGCAAAGTGACTGGGAGAAGAGCAGAAGGTGCCACTCCAGGGCCTAGGACTCCAGTGACAGGGCCACCTGGTCTCCTCGAGTGAAGAGCAGCCCTCATGACATGAATCTTAGACCAGTTCACTTCCCACCCATGTGTGAAAAAATGAAAGAGAAATCTCACAGCTCAAGCACAGTTTCTTCCTTCCAGAGAAAACTGACTGCTTTTGGGTGGGTCAGATTTCCTTTCCATCCCAAACGTTGTACCCATCCTTCATTACAATGGAATCTCCATAAACTCCACTGGTGAGTTGGGGGTTGGGGGGGAAGAGCCTGGGGTCCATTCTTCTGGATCTTTCCAGGTTTGTTTCTGACATCAAACCCTTTAGCACAGCTTTACTCTAGGAAAGAAATTCTGATTCGTGTATCATTGCAAATTCTCTTGACACTAGTCTGCTCAGGAAAACTGGGCAATGAGAGCAGGCTATAAGGTACTTATGAGTCACCACTTCCACCTGTCCTACCAGCCAATCAGAAGTAAGGGACCAGGTTAAAGGATTGGGGATATACAAAAAAATAAAATCCTTTTGCTTTCTTGACTTTCTCCTCTTCTATTTTCTCTATGCCCTCTACTCGGTGCTTTTATAGTGTTTAGAAGGTACTTTATCCTTGTTGACAGTGCATTGGGATGTGGCAGATGTGACCACCTGGGAGATAACTGTGTGACAAGCATAGACAAGATGCATTTCCATGGTAGGTGGAGTTTGCCCAGGCCCTGTGCCTTATGTCCAAGTATTGAATGGCTCTATTAGAGTAAAATAAATTTTCAAATAGAGTTTGAAGGCTTGTGTGGTGATAACAGTTTACATTTATATAGCACTTCTTACTGTATGCAGCTGTCTTACCTCTCATTTCATTTTTACAAAGTCCTGGACAGGTGTTTTCTGGAGGAGGAAAAAGGACTGAACTGGAGTCTTCCATCTGTGAGATGAGGAGGTGGGAGGCACGGGTTTCTGCTGTCCCATTTGTCTCTGACGTTCTGTTATCTGGGGTTGGTTTGTGCATTTGAATGGCAAAAACCTGTGGGTGTTGGATCTGGGTCAAACTGCCTAGGTTGGACTTCAGGCAGAGTTTTTTCCCTAAGTCTCAGTTTTTCCATCCCTGAAATGGGTATGATAATTGTACCTGCCATATAGAGCTGAGAGAACATTAAATGAGATGATCTATGTAAAGCACATTGTACGTTCTTAGAAGTGTGTTTTTTGATCATCATCAGCAATATCTCCGTTGCCCATGGCCTGTTCTCTGTGTCTGACTATAGTTGTAATCAATGTGAAGGAGATGCAGGATCTAGATAATCTTGTTCTTGCTCAGTTTTGGGTTTCCCTGCTTGGCATGCACCCCAATACCCTGATTCTTCCCTGTATCGCTTTAGGCAGGGAGTCTGGGTATCTTTACTAGTATTTCCATTTCCAAAAGAAAAACAGCCCACAAGGAAACTAAAAACTACAAGTGAGAATTCCTGCAGGCAGGCAAAAATGAGGTAATTGAAGGGTTTGGCTGGCAATTTCCAAAGAAGCAGGCCTGGGAAGGAGGGAGGGAGGCTTATGTAAGAGAACATGTTGGCCCATGCACAGCCACCAGCCGCTATTGAGTTATCACGGTGTCTGCCCAGCCAGCTCAGTACAAATTAATCTCTTGTGGCTGACCAATTACACGCAGTCATTTGTGAGAAAACAAGTTAAAAGAAATGCGTTAGGTAAAGAAAGGGCTAGTCGCTTTTAGGATGAGAGGAAGGATGGAATTGCACAGTGTCAGAAAGCATTTAATGACACATCTGTAGTTCAGCTGATCTTATCAGAATGTGTCTGAAAGTGACTGTATCTAATCGTGCGTGTATGAACCACATATTTATTACTCGGCTAACCAGGCCACCTTTTTCACCTAGGACAGTTCCAGGTTACAACAATAGTCCTTGGGTAATTATTCATTGTGTGCCCTTTCACTCTCAGATGAGCCTTAGTTTAACAATAAATTATATGGTTTCCTTAATTATAAACACATAGCATATCTGTACCGGGGGTGTCAAAAAAATGTATACAAGTGGACACTTTGGTCAGCGTTGTTCAAGCAGTAGTTCATGGTAACCAGAAGTGTCTGGAGGCTGATGGTAACCACTTTAGCACCTCTTGTAATTGCAGAAGTCACATGTGACTTGTCTTCATTGTTTGTTATCAATGTATATTAAGTATTATCATTTAATGCAGTTTTCCTTTCTTAAAATGTTAATACTTTTTTTTTACACCCTCTGTATAATAAAAAAACATGATTTATAGTGTGGAAAGAGTCTAGTAGGCTATTGTTGAGGTGTGGCTCTTTTATTTTCTCCAGAAATATAAATCAGAGTTGTATCCTGGAAAGAATCTGGCCTTTGGGAAAAACGCCAATCTAGAGCCTATTGTAGAAACTGGTTAGGTGTGTTAGTTAAGAGGCTTAGATCCAAAGCTGGCAGTCTGGGTTCCAGCCCCAACTCTGCCACTTACCAGGTGTGACTCCTAGGAAAGGTTACTTAGCCTCTGTGTTTGTTGTATGGTCTCTAAAAAGGGCATAGAGGTACCCACCTTATAAGGTTGAAATGAGGATTAGATGAGTTAATAGTTAACACACATGAAATAATGACTAACATTGATTAATCCCTCAGTAAATGTTTGCTATTACTTTAGTCCCAGCTTTACTGTTTGGTTATCGGGATGGAGGTCTCTGAGTCCTGTTCCCTAAAAAAATGAACATACTACTTTCTACTTCCTGGAACGTAATAAACATCAAACAGTATCCTGTGTGTGAAGAGTTTAGTGCAGCACCTGGTAGTCAATGGATTCCCAACAAGGGTTAGTTCTCCTCCCTCCCTCCTTTGCCCTAATGGATGGGGAGGATCTCTAATAGCTCATCAGCTCATAGCTCATCCAGTGTGCTTGTTTTGAGGGGATTTTAAGTTGTTTCTTGTGAAGGCATTGGTATGAGGCTATGAAACCCATCAGTGTGACAAATAAACTTCCCAAGGGTTGCCTCTGTCATCTGAATGATGCATGGAGGCTCTGAACCTGGGATGATTGTAGTGATGAAGCAAAGTGAGTTTTTAAAGATGTCTGAATTTTTACAGGCTTCTAGAGCACCCATTGCTAAATACCTTGGTGAGGTTTGTTGTTGTTTTTATTAATCTCCTCATCCCCTTCCCAATTTCCCCTCCACTCTCCCAATGTCTAAGAGTTATTTTGGCTTCCAATAATATTTCTTTTGAAGTCACCACAAAAATGAAGTGAGCGGAAGAAAAATCTGTACGCTAGCTGGTATTACAAAGGAGGGCATGTTTAAGATACTTTATTTGCTTTGTGTTTCTATGGGTAAACAACACCTAAACAAGAGTTTTTTCAATAAGAACAACCTTTGGAAAAATGAGTAATCGTTGGTTAACACTGTGAACTCTGAATCTTTCAAACTACCTTTATTCATTCAGACAGTATCCAAACAGGTGAGTTTGTACTTGTCTATCATCTATCCATCCTTTTATTCATTTACTTATTCAACAAATATTTATTGAGTGCTTACAACATGCCAGGCAGTGTGCCATGTTCAAAGGATACAATAGTGAAAAAAAAACGACGACCTCCTAGAGTGGACTGTCTGCCTAGTGTGTATACAATATATTTGTCATTATTTAAACACACTCCAAGGCCCAACAAATGTCCTGAAATACATAAATAAAAAACAAAAATGGAGCTAAGAAGGAAATGCAGGGAAAGGATCGGTATTACTGATCTAGAAATAAACAACAGCTTTGTATTGGTGTTTTGCAAGAAGATAATAGGTAGCTTGAGCTAAGGTCATGCAAACAGACTAGGGTAGACAAATGAAGCAACCATTTCGTGTTAAAGCTTGCAAACTACTCTTGCTGCAATTACTGGTCTTACCTCAAGCCTGAAGCCATATATCTGCTCTGCTTTTCCTCTTCATTTGCCTTAGACAGATTTTGATGGGATGAATGAGTGTCCTATATACCATCTACCTATTTGAGATAAAGCCTACTTACACAAATTGAAAATGATTATGTGTGTATAAAAGCTTGTAATCATACTCATTAAAACTGTGTTCATGTGATACGGATGATACACACAATTCATGAGTTGAACGTAGCTGGGAAGAAATGTGATTGGAAAAACCACCATCAAAAAATGACCCCAATCCTTTACCAAATATCATCAGTTAACCAATGTTTTCCAAGGCAGTTGGCAGAGAAAGTGCATCAAAATGATTGGGCGTTCCTGGGGCCAACCCTGCCTGTTAAATAAATGAGGATTTTGAGATGGAGTCTGAGGATCTTAGTTTTGAACAGCTTTGGTAGGCTCTTGTGCACATTAAAGATTGAGAACCATCAAGTTATCCATTTTTATCAAAAAGAATGTGGTTATCATTCTCAGAAAACTGTCTCTGAGCAATAATGCAATGCAAAAGAAAACGAATAAAGCATCTGTTAGAGAAAATGCAGAGGAATCTTAGGAATATTTGGGATTTCCAGAACCAAACTTATATTTACAAAGGATCATTGAATTAAACGCAGTTCAGTTTCTTCACAAGTCCAAAATGACTTTTCTAGTGTTTGAGCTTGACAAGAGCCCAAATATATTTGCCAGAAGCAGATTTTCCCCCTCAGATTTTACCTCCCACTGCCATGCATTTTTAGGGAAATGCAATCCATGTGTTCTTGATAGTCCTGCCCTAAATTCATCAAAATGTCATTTTTGTAACAATGATCTGGTAGCCCTGTTGTATTTCAGAGTCTTTTATTCCCCCTTAGAAACCAGAAGTTTTTTTGCCCAAGGACATACTAACCCCAGAGGTTTGAGATGGCTCCAAAACACAAGCCCCACAAGTACCCTGTGAGTTTCCCACAGACCATGGGCTCTCTGTTTAGAATTGGAACGTGACCTTCAACTATTCTTACCCTCTTGCCACAAAAAAGGAAGGCATTTAATAACAGCAGCATGACATCCTGGAGGACTACCGGCCTGGGAGAAAACTCGTATTTTAGTCTTGGGCTATCTTCAACTAGCTCTGTAGCTTTGGGCAGACATTTTAAACTCTCTGGTCCTCTTCATGTTTAAACGAGAAGATTAAACTACATGACCTTTGGGTCTAAAGTACTTCTCTGTCTTAAGTGTCTTAAGAATTACTGAAATTGCTGTCTAGAATCTTCCATAACCGTAGTGTATTTTGGTTGGCCGGTCTGTTTATTGCCTTTGCAAACTACAATGCATGGCTAGCTGTGTCTTTGGCTTCTTGCCAGGAAAGATGAGCCAATTTGATTGTGTTGCTTCTGGATGTCAAAACATTCTCGTCTGACCATGCCACAGAAGAAGTTTGTCGAAAGTGTGACTGACTGACATAATGACTGATTGGCTGATAACGGCAGCTGACAGTGATTGATTGAGTGTAAAATTATCTGCTCTCATTACTTCTGAAATTGAATTCAGATTGGTTCTATTGGAGGGTTTCCATGGAGACCATAACTTGCTGTAGCAGGTGTTTGTGGATGCTGTGGCTTATTGTGATCAATACCTGTTTCCTGTGCTGGTCTGAAGATATTATTAGTGATTGTAGTCAGGTAGAAAGTGGCAGCCGTATAAAGGAAAAAAACTCTACCGCTCCGTCTTATTGCTGTAATACATGAAACAAATACGGGCCTTCTCAGAGTTCTGCTTTGGCCCACTAGACGAGCCGGTAAGACATTCAGTCATTTGCCATTCCTACATTGTTACTTGGAGGGTTTGCCTCTGAAAAAAATAAAGTATTCTTGGATCTTTTTTTCTCTTTGAAGAAGATCAGAACAGTAGATAAATGTTCATACTTGTTTTTAAAAATGTGATATGTTACAGTAACAACAAACATTTAATCAAATCTTAAGCACACACATGTTAACTCAGAGACAGGGATGATCCCACAGGCTTTATTTCTGGGTTGTTTCAATGAATGAAAAAGTCATTAAATAATTTCATAGGCTTGCCTTATTGATCTCTTATAATGGCATGCTATGTCTGCTCTGCAGGGAAGCCTTTTCGAACTGCCCCCATCAGAGTTGATTACGACTTCCTCTGTGTTCACATGGCATTCTTCCATCTTCTAGGAGAGCATTCATCTCAGGTGAACTTACCTTAAAATGACGTGGCATCTCTTGCCCTCGAGATTATGACCTCCTTGAGGACAGGGTTGTTTTTTCTCTTTTCTCATCCTTACCATCTACTGGAGTTCTTGGCACATCACAGGGGTTCA
Organism: Rhinolophus hipposideros; assembly: GCF_964194185.1. NCBI lineage: Eukaryota > Metazoa > Chordata > Mammalia > Chiroptera > Rhinolophidae > Rhinolophus > Rhinolophus hipposideros. Next base: position 53,473,340 of record NC_138051.1, on the reverse strand, counting down.
ATAAATGCTTGCTGAATTGAATTAACTGGGTTTGCATTGCGAGGTCATCTCTTCTGAGACTGGTGCTTAATGGGATTTCCAGGAAGTAAGGCAGTGAACGTGTGCTTTTGGTGGTTCCATTGAATTGTCTCCTGCCTTGGAGCTGTGTCTGTGTCCAAGAGGGTTGTTAGGAAATATTGTGCTACAGGAGGTCCATATTGTATAGGAAGTCTGCACAGCTTCTAGAACCACACTGACCCCTGAGATAATGGTGGAAGGATACTTAAGAAGGATTTGATTTTATGATTGCTGAGATGCATTCATTCATTGATTCAGTTGAATTCTGCTTCAACCTTACCCTCTCCCCCCAGATTTGGCTCATTCTTTGAGAGCACTTTGGGGTGAATCCACTAGTAATAGCAGCTAACCTTTTTTTGAGCACTTATCACATGCCTGTGCTAAGAAGTACTTTGCATATTCTGCAGTTCTTTCACATTGTTACCATTATTCCATTTTGAAGATAATGGAACTGAAGCATGGAGTGGTTAAGTGGTTTTTCTAAGGTTACACAGCTAGGAAGTGGTAGAACTAGGACTGCCACCCCTATAGTCTGGCTACAAACCCCACTCTTAAGCCATTTACCATATTTCATCTTGGTAGAAGCATTTCAAAGTTGGTTCCTGAACCCCTCTGCATCAAAGTCACCTAGAATGTTTGTTAAAAGTACAGATAACCCCAGACCTACTGATTCAGATTCTTTTGGCTGAAGCCAGTAAATCTGCACGAAGAGTTTTTATTCTGTTCTGTACTTCAGGAGCTTTGACGTTGGTTTGTTTTCTTGTTTTGTGAACAGGTGGAGGACAAGTGATTTCAATACTACAACTTTATAAATCTCTACTCTAAGGTAGACACATTCTTTGAGACTTCTAAAATAAAGTCTAGGCTTTGGGTTTTTGTTTCTTTGTACTGCCGAACTTTAGAAATAACTGGCAGTGATAACATGAAAACATTTTTAAAGAGAATTATCATGCCTTTCCGGTAGAATGAGTTCTTAATGGAACAGTCTGGAGAGCTCTTCAAGGGTGTTCATTAAAAGGCACAGACTTGCTCCAATTAAGGGTTCAGCCAGTGGTATTAGCAGAGAAGGAACTGTTTGGAAGGCGCCGTTCACAGGACTCCCACAAATACAGGCAGTTTGCCCGGGGCTTATCAGTGAACGTCATGGCGTTACACTTGAGCTTCCTAAAGCACACGTCCTGCTTTGTAGTTTCCTCACTGTAGTAAATGGAGAGCTGAAGCAATCTAATGGCAACCAGACAACCCTGTATTTCCTCCAAAGAGAGATGTTTCTGCCTGCTTTATCGTTGCTGATTGATGCTCTCTTATGGCCCATCCATGTTGTATCTTCTTTTGTCTGTCTAGCAGAATTTTGTCAGCTCTAATCTAAATGCTTTCTTGCAAAAATTTGCCCTGCCAGATGCAGCCTCCAAGGAGCACCTCCCCACCTGAAAGTTTTAAGAGGCTAATGCCTCTGGAGTAAATTCAACCCTTGCCTTCACCTTGCTTTCTATTCCTAGTTTTCTTTCTGTAATTTGTTTCCTATTCTACTATGAAGGTTTCTTGTAAGCTCTTTTTCTTACCCTTCCCCTCATTATCAGTGACAACCACAGCACCTCCATCTACCAGGGCCGCTATTACCTCTTAGCATTTCTCCCCGCCACCCCAGTTTTTATCGAGATATAATTGACATATAACATTGCGTAAGTTGAAGTTATACAACATGACGATATGATAGATGTAAGTATTGCAAAATGATCACCACCGTAAGTTTAGTTGACATTTATCACCTCACATAGTTAACAGCATTTATTTCTATTTTATGTTTTCGTTGATGTATTTGTTTATTTTTTGCCTTATGAGTGAATAGATATTCTCCATAACTCCTTCCAACTTTTTCTCTCTCTCCCTTATCTCTCATAAAAGCTTCCCTTCCTCTATGTAGAGCCACTGTCTATGGGAAGAATCACAATCCTGGTCTTAAAGCCATCAGTAGTATTGCAGTTTTGTAGCATAAACCTTTTTTTAAAAAAAAAATCTTAGTGATTCAGACACCTATCATTCAGCTTTCCTGCTGTGGCCATTCAAGGTGAGCTGGAGGCTTCCGTTTAGTTCTAGAAGCTAGTCACAATTGAAAAGCCTCCGGATGGTTTGCCCCAGGGGTCCAGCGACCTCCCTGCAGCCTGGGAATGCTTTGTGACCCCAGCTGTGTGGTTCAGGCAGGATTCTTAGGACTCTTAAGTGAAATGGGACAGAAAATTGCTTGATGTCCTTTGCTACCTGAAGTACATTTAACTGCTGCCTGTTTTTTATGTTCTTTCGATTAAGAACTCTTCTAACCTTGTGTGGGTAAGAAAAAAGTTCCTTTTTTATTTTTATTTGTTCTGTTAAAAAAAGAAAAGGAATGAAAGAGAAAAATCTAAGCATTGTCAAAATATTTGCTTAATCTTGCAGATTTGAGAAGTTGTATAGCTGCTTGCTCTGACAGACCAGAACAATGGTCATTAAATGAGAAGCAGATGCAATAAAGTGCGCAGTAAAAGCCTTCTATTACGGGCTGTAAGGGGGAAAAATTAGTTGTTAACAGAACACAGTAAGCGTTATGGAATAAATCAGAACAAAACCATTTCCAATTACTGTACAAAGATAATTAAAGTCTACAACGCTAATTAAGGTCTGTTTATATCTATTTCTGTCTGTGTACAAACATATGCACATAGTTAAATATTTCCTATTGTTTTTTATGCAATGCTAACTTCAGAGTTGAATCTCTCTGAATTCAACTTTTGTTTTTATATTACCAGGAAGTACAATCTCCAGAAATTGAAACCCTAACTTTTCCTCCTTGGTTTTACTTTATTTTTCTTGGCTAACTTCAAAAAATTCTTCAAGTATGTAACACTACTTCTTTGAGTGGATTTTTTTTGGGGGGGGTCTACTGTGTTTTTAGTGGAAATCAACTAGGATTTTTCTCCCCATTTTACAAAAAAAAAAAAAAAAAGGATTTCTCTTTGAACTTGACCAGTATGCCAAATTATATTCACACACTATCATTACGTAGAATTGTAAAATGTCCTTTGGATATGAATCTCAAGAAAATTTAAACTTGAAGAATGAGAAATTGATAACTAATCCTTCCTACTGGCAGTTCCCCAGGGTATTCTTCACAGGCTATAAATATCGCATAAATAGACCCTGAAATGTAACTATAATTTTTTGGATGGATGTCAATGGTTTTTAAGGGGGAACAACAATGAGCTATAATTATCACGCAGAGGTGATCAGATAAACAATTGGAAAGGCAGCAACTTTCACCTAAGGTCCAGGAATAACCCCTGTAGATACTGTACTTGACTCAACCTTGTGAATCAGGAAGAAACTTAATTCTACCTTACTGTCTACATTCTTTTGAAAAGCACTTTATGCCACCAAACAGATCAACAGTCACATTTTTAATAGAAAATGCTTGATATTCCTTTTGGCTTCCTTCTCTTACTGTCATTTGTTCTTTCAAACCCACTTACTTTCTCTTTTTTTCCCTTAGTCTCAGTACACCAAGAATTTAATATAGCTACAGTTTTAATATAGTTCTTCCTTCTAGGATTAAACTGAAACAAAAAGAGCCTGTATATGATGTAGAATTTTAGCAGTCTTTAAACAGCATTGGCAAGCCTTCTTTTCAGACCGATACTGTCCAATAAAACTATAATGCAAGTGGTATATGTAATTTTACATTTTCTAGTAGCCATATTAAAAAAGTAAAAAGAAACTGATTAATTTTGATACTATATTTTATTTGACCTCATCTATCCAAAATATTTTTATTTCAGCATGTAACCAATGTAAAATAATAGTTAATGAGATAGTTTACATTTTTTCTTATTAAGTCTTTGAAGTCGGTGTGTTTTTCACACTGGTAGTACATCTCAGTTGGGACTAGCTAGCTATATTTCATGTGCTCAATAGCCTCATGGGTTGGTGGTGACTAAACTGGACAACACAGGTGTAAATCACACTGGGAGAGGACCCAGTGTTAAATTAACAAAATCTGGAGACTTGAGTAGTTTGTTGATTTGCGGCTACTTATCTAGGTCAGTTTAAAGATAAAGGAATAATCATCCCCTATTTCTCACTTGGCTGGTGATGGATTTGGAGGAAGGAAATGGCAGGAGGTCTTACAAAAGGGAAGGGTCTGACTGATAGGAAGACTTAATTTTTTTTTTTTTTTTTGAGCATAAAGCTACAGATTGGGGGCTCTTAAGTTATACTTGTGTGAGAATCTCTCTTGTTGGGTTTCACATTCTTGTTATGAGCAAGTGAGAACTCAACTAGAAAGATCTTTGAGAAGAATTAGACAGTCTGAGAACGGAAGGAACATCTGGATTAAAGGAAAGCTCAGTAGTTCTCTCTCCTGCTTACCCGAGGCTGCTCCTGGTGTGCCGAAAACTCACGTTGCGTCTTCTGGCTTGTCTCGTCCCCACAAACTGGAGCCGAAATCTATTCCAAACTTCGTGATCAATTTGTACAGACTCCTTGGGATGTAGCCAAGAGACCATGGACTTTTAGAATCTGAAAGCCCTGAGTTTGAACAACTGAGTGACTTAAAGCCAATTGCAGGTCTGAATCCATTTCCAACTCTAAAATAGGAAAGATAATGCTACCTTGCAGAGTTGTTTGAAGAGTAAATACCATAAAGTGTATAAAGCAGTTGGTAGCGTGCCTGACACCCAGTAGGCAGTCAATAAATGATAGCTATCATCATAATATAAATATTATATAAATATGCAATATTTATATAGACAAATAATAATGATACCATAATTAATTATTGTCCCAAGCTGCTACCATGGCCCTACACTAAAAGAGCCTTTGTATTGCCCTACGACCCATGAATGAAAACAATGTTCTCTAGTTTATGATCTGTGTGGAGATAACTTTTGGCAAAGCTAGGCCAGGAATCAGTAGATGTCTGGGCTCTGTTAGAAAACTCCTAAGTGTTTGTCAAACTAAGCTCCTGCCTCTTTTCAAATTTTCAGGATGACTTTAACTGTGAATGCAAGATGCTTGTAACATCCACACTTGATCCAACCTAGATATACTATTATATGATTAAACTCCTCATGGTTGTCATCTGAAAAGGTGGAGCAGATATAGGTAAAGATTTTTGGTTTTTACTTTTTAGTGGCTTGTGGTTTTCACGGATACCAACTTTTTATTATTTCTATTCTCCAACATTTAAGTTTGCAAGTTTAGCAAAATCTCATATTGATTCATTTTCATGGCCAGAAAGGTACTACTGGCAGGCCTCTATTTCAATTGGGGGTGGGGAACGAGGGTCTTTGTTACTCTGTTCGAAACTCTTTGCTTTAGATTATGTTTGGGCCACATTTTGTAGTTTATTTTATTATCCATATAAGTGGTAACCGTAATTGGTTAAATGTGATGTGAGCCACCTGGAAGGGTTTTCTTTATAATTCCGCATAGTTTCAAGTACTCTGCATATAATTTTGCTAACCAGTCAATTAACTGAAGTGTTCTTTGTGGGTACAGCATGTGATGAATTCAACATGCACAGCTTACATAAAATACATTCCTTTCACGGCATACTTCTGTGACACAGAAAGACCATTTTAAAAGCAAACCTTTTCAGGTAATCATTGATAAAATGACGATACTTTTCAGGAGAAGTAGAAGGGACAGATATCCTCTAACTCTTGTGAAAGTAAGTCAGTAATATTGAGAAAAAAATTATGAACATCTTCAGCTATTATTCAGAAACATCTGCATATAATATTTTACATGCAAAGGTTCTCTAAGCATTTCTTTGGTCCCACCCTTGTACCCTCGCCCCCCACATCGTGATGGAACAAGTAATAACAGACATCCTTCTACATCTTTTACCTTGCTAATACAGATGCATGTATGCAAGGATACCCATTTATGAGGGGTCTCTCTGGGATTTTTTTTTTTTTGGTATGGAAATAAAATCATGCTACACATATTTTTTTTCTTCATTTCATAGTGCATCATGTATACCCCTAAAACTCAGGAGATACAGTTCTAACCCTATCCTTTCCCATCTAATTTGCTACGAAGAGCTTTCACTGCCTCATGCATGCAAATTCAGAACGCACAAACAACCGTACTCTATTCCAAATCTTTACTGATAGTCCAGGAAGTTGGTTGCTTGCTAAGCCTAGTTGTGTGTGAGTTCAAAAATGCTTTCATAGGTAAAATTGAATCAAAAGAGTGTTCCCATTTGGTGTAGAACAGAAAAGAAATGACTCAAACTGGAGGCGTCATGCCTCATGAGCATTGTAGATCACAGAGTCTTCCTCCAGAAATAATAAAGGTACCGTTCACCTGGACACTAGGGAGATCTGGAAAATCAAGAATATAAATTAAAATTGTATAAATATCTCTTTGCGCTGAAAATGATTTCAGAAAGAATTTTGCTTTATATCGTAACTCTGTTTCAGCTGGCTAATAACAACTTTGGATTTACTATTTTTAGGTAGTTGTTTCTCTTACACATTCTTTTTCATTGCTCAAATATTGTCTAGGGGCTAATAATTTGTAAATAAATTCAGTTTAATTCAGCAACTGTATTGAACAGTTACTAAAGCAAACTCTGTTGGTTTTGAAGTGTTTGGATGATATTTGAAGCAACCTGTAATATTATTTTGTTAAAATGAAATGTGTGTGTTATGTGTATATACATGTATGCATGCACGCACAACACATACTGAATTTAACTGTATTGTGAGTTTTAAACTATGTATTTTTCTAATGTCTTTCATAATTGGTGATTTTAGTTTTTCTCAAATAAAATTGAGGAAGAAACAACCTAAAACATAGTTTATCTATTACTAAACATAAACCTGTTTACTAAGTTGGATATACGTACACTTAAAGAAACAGTTTAAAATGCTACATTTTTAAAGTCCTTGACCATAGTTCAAAGGCACATCGTTTTGTCCATAATCACTATCTTGCCATGAGCCCCAATCCTGCATGACAATTTTATTCTTCTCTGATCAACTCGTTCTCCCACACAACATAACTATGTCAAGTCTTGCCTGAAACTTCCTTCTCAGAACCTGTGTACCAATGATTATTCCTTCTCTTCTGCAATCTGCTCTCCTTCTCAAATGGGTCATGCCCAATGGCTTACAGAAAGGTAGCAAGACTAATACAAAGAACTTTGTTTTCCTCTGAATCATTTGAGAGTAAGTTGCCAACCTCTTGTCCTATCACCTCGAAATATATTACAACCTTCAAATCCATCAACCCCATTCAGGTTTCACCAGTTGTTTCAATCTTTATATATGTCTTACAGATATATATGGATAAATGTAAAAAGATAATATAATATATAGTACATTTAAAACAAAAAGGTTCAAGTTTAGAATCACGTATTACATTTAGTTGTTATGTGTCTTTGGTTTCCCTTCAAGACTTTCATTGACTTCCATGAGCATGACACAGTTGAAGATTCTAAGTCAATTATTTCATAGAATGACCCTTAGTTTGGTATTGTCTTATGATTAGATTCTAGTTATGTGGTATCAGGCTATTAAATGTTGGAATTCCTGAAAACTCAGTTCCACGCCTTGTCTTCTCACGGAGCCAAGTTTATGCACCTTATGGTTCCACTTATCTCTCTTTAGGTGACTCAAAACTTCTCATCTCAAGCTCAGGCCTTCCCAGAGAGCTCTAGAATCAGACACAACAGTCCTCCCTAGTTTCTTCTCTTAATACTAAATACCTAACACCTTGTCCTGTTGATTTAGCATCTTAAACATCTTCCTTATCATCTGTCCCCTTCTGTCCATCAGTGCCACCTCCACCCTTGCACTGGACTCTCACAGCGTCTTAACTGGTATATATTATGTGTTCTCTGGCCTCGTCCAGATCTCTTCTCCTTACTTCAGCAAGAATGATTTTTTTCATAATGCAAATTTGATTGTGTTGTCCCTCCTTGCCTGTATCGGACCCTCCAATGGTAGCCCAGTGTGCTTAGGAGAAACAAAACGTGCACATGGCGGAGGGGGCCCTGTGTGGATTGGCCCCCGCCTCCCTCAGCCTGATCTCATGCCTGTTCCTCCCGGCACCACCACATCGGCCTTCTTTCTGTCTTTCCAATTGTGCTTACCATGCTTCCTCCAACCACAGCCCGTTTGCTCCTCAGCCTATCATCTTCCCAGTGTTTTGATATTTTAAGAGACATTGAGTGTTGAGTGTTAAAAGAGAATTCACATGCCATACAATTCTGCCACTTAAAGTGAAAAATTCCATGTTTTGTCATATGTTCACAGAGTTCTGCAACCATCACCGCTATCTCATTTTAGAATATTTTCATGACGCCCAGAAGAAATCCCATACCCATGAGCACTCATTCCTCATTCATACCAATTAGCAGTGCCCTTTACCCCGCCCACCCCCACCCACCTGTGCAGCCTGAGGCAACCACTAATCTACTCTCTGTCTCTATACATTTTCCAATTCTGGACATTTTATATCAGTGGCATGATACAATATGTGGTGTTTCATGACTGACTTCTTTTACTTAGTTTAATGTTTTCAAAGTTCATCCATGTTGGAGCATGAATCAATACTTCATTCCTTCCTTTGGCCAAATAATATTCCACTGTGGGGATATGTCGTATTATATTTACCCACTTATCAGTTGATGTGCATTTGGGCCAGCCTTAAAATCTTGACTCAAGCATCACTTCCTCAGAGAACTTTCTTGACCTGACTAGCTAGGCCAGGTCTGCTAGATGGGATCTCTTTGCACTTTCTCTCTCTACTTGGTAGCATTTCTCCTATCTGCAATTTTAGTTGTTTGTTTCCATGCTTATTCATCTAATTTAATGCCAGTCTTTTCCACCATAAGTGAACTAGAGGAGGCAACGACCACCTCTGCTTTGATGCCTCATGGTATCCCAACACCTAACACAGGGTCATGCCACAGCAGGAGCTTATTGCTAGACATTTGTTAAATGAATGCATTCTAATTCCGTTCATTAAAACAAGATTATTTATGGCAGCCTGGATATTGGAACCATTTGTATGAATTTCCTTGGCATGGCCTCTGTTGCGCCTTAGATTAGAAGGGCCCTCCATGAAACCATTCAGTTCTTCCTCTTGCCTCCAGCATACCTTTACTCAATTGTGTTTCTTAATAGCATTCAACATTTATTGTATATATTTATTTGAATTAAGTTGCAAAAATAAAGTACCCATGAGAGGCAAAAGCAGAGAAGCATACTGAAAGTAATGCACTGCAAGCCAATAGCAAAGCTGGAAAGGTCTCGGTTGCTATCAGACATGAAGAGAAAAGGGATTCCTGGGGCAAGCTTCTGTAAGTATGGGGAGGGAGGGGGGATTTTTTTCTTTCTTTCTTTCTTTCTTTCTTTCTTTCTTTCTTTCTTTCTTTCTTTCTTTCTTTCTTTCTTTCATTCTTTCTTTTTTTTTCTTTTTTTTTTTTTTTTAGTGAGTTTATTCTCTGTCATTAAGGTTTGAGAAGTAGTTTGTGGTAAACATGTTTGCTTGAACAACTAGTTGTTAGCTGGAATGACAGTAGCTACCCTTCCTGAATCGCTTAGTATGTGTTAGCTGCTGTGCTGTGGGCTTTAGGTGTGAAGGTTCATTTAATTCTCCCAGCATTACTGTGACCCTTTTGAAATGAGTAACCTGGGGCTTTGAGAGGAAAAGTAACTTGGCCTTTATCACATAGTTTTTGCAAATCTCATGTTAACTACCACAGTTTTAGATACTACCTGTCATTTTGGCAGATCTGAGATCTCATTTTAACTAGAAGGTTTAAAGTGGAGAATTAAAGTAGAAAAATAAAAGCTATTAATGATTGTGCCTGAATAAAAAAAAAAAACTCTGTTGTAAGAAAGCAAAGAACATAGCTCAGGCTCTGGAGCTAGATTGATCTGGATTCAACTCCCACCTCTTCCATTTATTACTTAAGCAAGTTACTTACTTTACCTGAACTCCAGTTTCCTAATTTTAAAAGTGGGGATAATTATATCAATCTCAGTGGTATAGTTAGGGATTAAATGAAACAAAATCCCTAGCCAATGAAATGCCTGATGTAAATTAGGTGCTGGGGAAAAAAAAAAGTTCACCTCCCCTTTCATTTCTTCTATTTCTATATTAATATGCAAATGAATGGCTTCAGTATAAAGTTTTAGCTAGCACTTCCAGGTAATACTCTTCAGGCCAAGACTAGAAACAAATTAGGTTCTAAACAGTTAAACTGTTTATTAGAAATAGAAATTTGCATTCTCACCGTAAATCTTCTCTTCATTTCAGTGAATATCAATTCAACTCATACCGTGTTTCCCCGAAAATAAGACCTAGACAGACAATCAGCTCTAATGCGTCTTTTGGAGCAAAAATTATTTTACTATAAGACCGGGTCTTATATAACATAATATAGTATAATATAGTATAACATAATGTAATATAATACTGGGTCTTATATTAATTTTTGCTCCAAAAGACGCATTAGAGCTGATTGTCCGGCTAGGTCTTATTTTCAGGGAAACATGGTATTATTTAAGCACAGAAGTGAAGGTGACAGTAATGGTCCTTTGCCCACACTGGACTAATGTTCTAAAAGAAGGATACAACCAAACAAGCTTTTCAATTCAACCAAATACTATACAATTCATTTGCTATTACAAATGCCATTGAAGCTGCAAGGGGAAATTTGACTTTTTTTGCAGGCCAAAAGGCTTTCTCAACTTACTTCTGATGCAGTTAACACTCAAAGGTGTTGTTCAGATGCTCCACTTACCGTGTTTCCCCGAAAATAAGACTGGGTCTTATATTAAGTTTTGCTCCAAAAGACTCATTATGGCTTATGTTCAGGGGATGTCAGCCTGAAAAATCATGCTAGGGCTTATTTTCCGGTTAGGTCTTTTTTTTGGGGAAACACAGTAATACTCCTACAGGAACAAAAAGTCATCAGCCACAGGTCCTTCCTGTATCTGGTTTGTAAGAGTTTAAAACAGGAATAGACTAAGGACAAAACTGGAAAAGTTTAATTGTATTGATCAAAAGTTCTCATTACTTTTTATGAAATAGAATTTGCGAGACCAGCAAGTGCGTTATTTCACTATTTATATATGACAGACCAAGTGGAATTGTGGATGGTATTTCCTGGAATAGTGTCAAATACTGTGGGCGAGGGAGACAAGGAGATATTCTTAATTTCCCTGGGAGTCACTTTGCTCTTAAATACCCAAATACTAAAAGTTTAAACACATTTTCATGATTCCTTTGTATAAAAGCAAACAGAATGGCTACCATTGTAATTCTGCTGCTTCTAGCAATTTGCCAGCAGAATACATCCCGAAATAGCACACATACAAAGCAGCGGATGCCTTGATGAATCTAATAATCTCGTGAACTCCTTCACTGCTGGGTTAGTAATCTATATAGCTTTAACGGTGAACTTTATAAAATTTGGAGCCTCATGAATCAGAAGGGGAAAAAAAACAAAAGTGGACAGTTTTAACAATGATGGATGAGTTGCTAGGGAGTAAAATTAAATGGTTGATAATAATTGTGGTAGCTCACAAAGACTGATGTTATTTACAAAAGCTCCATTTTGCATGTAATCAGATGTCTATTCCCATGAGCTGGGTCATAATTCATATTCCACTTTAATGTTCGTGGAAAATGTGCTTCTCTCTGTGTATGTATTATTTTTAGGATGTTATGTTTCCTTGGTGCATACACAATGAGCCTGAAATCCTTTAGGAATGTGTTTAATTTGAAAGTTTTATCCTCTGCGTCTGGTTAATTCAAATACCCGGCTAGGAACATTACTGTGAGGCCTGAAAGAATGTAGGCATGGCAAATTACGTGCCTAAAGGCAAACCCAACCAGTGTTGCTGATATTCATTTGGTAAAAGACAACCCCTGCAGTGTTGCAGGCATTCATTTGGTGAAAGGTAGTGGGGAGAATTTCTTTTTCCAAATTTTTTTATTCATCTGTCCATTTAATACTTCTGTACTAATTCTTTACCTTAATAAGTTTCATTTATACTGGACCAGATTTCTCTGCTTTTAAACTCAGAATCATCTCTGGGGGCTCTTTTGCATTAAACTGTGTAGCCCAGGGACCTTTTTATAAACGTATGCCTTCCACCTGATAGCTTCAAGGTGTCCCATGGTCTCCCTTACATTCTCTCCCATCTTTGGTCACAAAAATGCTCTGCATTGCATTTTCATATCTAAGAAGTTGGGGAAAGTCCTAAGAGTGTGACTCAAGGATCACAGCTCTCAGCAATGAACAGGGTTTATCCTGCTGTCACAGAGGACATGTTCCTGAATAACGTCATTGAAGAACAGCGGGGGCCTGAGAATTTGGCCCAGGGGCACTTCAAGGAGATGAGTGACTCTCTGGGAGCTGAAAGCTCTCTCAGGAGAGACATTTTCACAAGGCTCTGTGATGCCCACTCCTAAGCGATGTGTCTGATGGATTGGGAAGTTGGAGAAATTGAATCTTGTCCCAGTGTGTGGTACGATGCTGAGGGAACGATTAGAACATTCTGGCGCATCCTGAGACTGACATGGACTCACCATTTTTATACATGATGGGGATTTGGAGTCCCAGAGACTCAGGTCTGAGTCCTGACTGCTCGAATCATTCGATGTGTGATCTGGGCCTGAACTGAGACTTTGAGGATCTTAAACATCAAAAAAGTTGTAACGTAAAACATGTAGTGCAATCATGTAACGGAAAAAAATAAAAAGTTAAACCAGAAAGTGAGTGTAAGGAGATCTAGGACAGTTCTATTTGTTCCCTAAGATGAATGCTACATGATTTTTTTTTTAGAATATAAAATTATTTCCCCCAAATTGTGCATGTGCCCCGAGGTGCCGGTGTCCATAGTTTGAGTTGTGTGTAGAAGCCCAACATATGAGGTTGCTATGTCCTTCTGTAGGGATTATGCATATTAAATAAATAGAAGAATGTCATGAACCTTGTACAGTGCCAGCCATGCACACATCATTGATTGATTTTCTTTCTCATTCCTCGTATCCTTTTTTCCTGCATAGAGTCTTTAAAGACCAGTAGAATGAGCCCCCAATGCAATGTAACGGGGCCTTCTGATCTGAGCTTGAACAAAGTCAGTAGGAAAGTATCATCATTTTATATCTATCAGTGTATACTCTTGGATACTTTCATTTTTTGTTCTTTTGAGCCACTGGGATTTATCTGCTAATAAAAAGAACGTGTGATGAGATCGCTTATCCCATGTAAAATCATGAATGGGCAGAAGACCGGTTTGCGATTGTAATGAATAAACATGTGTCTTTCATAGATTGCATTTTTTTTAGTGTCCGGTCACTCCAAGGGAATTTGCTTAGACAAAAATATCCAAAGCTCTTTACTGGAACCGTGTAGGGTTATCAACAGCAAGTTTGCCGTCTCATAGGTTTGTAGCTGATCCTGAGACAGTCTCACTTCTTCATAGCCCTGTAAAAGCTTAGCATCTAGTTCTGTCATTTCTTAAACACTGGAACCACCAGGAGTGCTGTTGTTTCCACACATCTCTTCCCTGAGGAGCCAGAAATGCACTGCAATCTTAGGCTTATGTTCAACACACTACTTTCTCCTACCCTGTTCGACAACCAAAACACAAATATAGTGTAGAATGGAATTAACCCGTTAATTCTCAGTTAATCATTTCACTTACATCTGAATGACCTTTCCCATGATGTGCCTTAGGGGTTGTAGTTTTTACCCAGCTCTGAAATCACAAAGTTACGGAAAGGTGTTTTATCTGTCGGGGGAGGCGCTGAACAGGACCCCATCCCTCAATTCTGAGCCCCATTAATTTTATGGTGGCTTTCTAAAATTAGTATTTGTTTTATTTTTTCGTGGTGGCATTTCCAAGGCCTTGTGACACAGAATGCATGCAACGTATTGAGTGTTTATGCCGCGTCGAGTGTGAGTCTGTGCAGATGTCCCATCAGCATGATGTGTCTGTGTGGGCATCATGGATGATACTGGCACCAAAACAAAGATGGCACTCTGACATTTGAGCCCTGTTCTTAAAAACATTGGGAAAATGGTATCGCCCTTCAGAGCAAGCCCAGCGGCCACATGTGGGATCCAAATGTAACTGTCGTGCAGCATCTTGCACGTGACACAATTGCCACGCACATCCCTACTCCGACACATTTGCTCACTTAACTAACGTCTGTGAATTAATGGTTGCCAAAACTGTGAATGTTTCTGTGTCAGGCATTTTGCATTCGTTAGTTCATGTGGGGGTTCCAACCACCTGACAGGGTAAGTGCCTTTGTTAGTCATGATTTTACAGATGGGGAAACTGAGGCAACAAACGAGTGAAGTCAGTTGTCCCAAGTCATAGATTTCGCAGGAGGTTGACATGCAATTTGAATACAGCTGATCTGACTGTAGAACTTGTACCTCACCCACTTCTTACAGCTGCCACCCTGTGGTCCTTTGCCTGAGCAGATGCTAGCTACCTTCCAAGCTCCCTCTGGTCAGCACAGAGTTAATTGAACAAGGACACTTTCTCTGAGCAGAGCACCACAGGAAGCGTACCAAGGGTTGTGCACTCCATTCCTATCTAGTCCCTGCCCACACAACCCCGTTTTGCAAGTCAGATGGGATGGTATGTGTCTGCAAGCACACTGCTGGAGGTCAGAATCACAGGGAAGATGCTTACACATCCGGGTTTGCCCAGGACGATATGTCCTTCTGGTGTAATTATTAATCAGTTGTGCTTTCATTCACCCTCAACTACCCTGCATTGCATGTTACCATTGACCTAGACATTGAAGTACAGCTGAGGGATTAAGGAAGGAAGGGGGTGCGTCGGGCAAGAGGGTTGCATGCAAGGTATTCTTTACGGAGAAGGTTGTACTTAAGTTGTTCCTTGAGAGGCAGTATTGTGGTGTGGCTTGGAGCATAGGATCGGGACTCAGGCAGCCTGTTTTAATCTCCTCTTGGCCTCAGTATCCTCACCTGTGAGATCGGTATAATAATACTCTTACCTCAGCGTTATTGTGCAGATTAAGAGCTAATATCCGTAAAGCACTTAAAATGCTGCCTGGACGACAGCAAGTGTGACTAAAGATTCACTATCATTATTTAATTAAACCACAGGTTGGGGAAGGAAGTGCATTGTAAGTTTAGGTGCTGACATCTACAGTGCATTCAGGGAACTCTAATTGTTGGGTACTCTAAACCATTCACAAAGTTGCCTTCTCCCTTACCAATCTCCCACTGTACAGGCTAAACAATAAAAATACTTTCCCAGCCTGTCTTGCAGCCATGGGACCTAGTTATGGCCAGTGAGACAGGAGAGAGGGGCACTAAGGAGAACCTCTCTGTGCCGGCCTCTCCTGCTTCTTGCATTGAAATATAGGTGCAGACTTGATGCTCGAAGCTGCTGCTATTATCTCTTCTTGAGGGGAAGACCAAGAGAATTACCAACTGTGGCCTGGAGCCCTGCCCCGTGCAGACTCTGAAGCAAAGTACAAAGCCATCTGCCCTTAAACTTCACGTTATGTGAAAATAAATAAATGCTTATTTATTTAGGTCACTGTCGATTGGGTTTCTGATACTTATAACTAAATTCATCATAACTGATAGAGAACAAGAAATAAACTAATTTTGGACAAGATCAGTTACCATTTGGGAAATAGAAAAGATAGGTGAGGATGAACCAAAAATGTCCTTAGAAAATTTTAGAGCCCTTGAGTGTTTCTTAGCTTGGATGTAATATGACTTGAGTTATGTGTTAGGAAGGAAATTTTGGCTTCAAGGGCTATGATGGATTAAAGCAGAGTCTTCAAAATCTAATTGTGCACCAGGATTCCTGAGGAATTTTTCAGAAAACAGATTGAGGGGACGTAGTCAATATTGTGAATCTGAATCTGTGAGGCTGGAGGTTTGGGAAAACATCTGATTGGAGAAGGGAGACAGTGGTGGTTCTAACAACTAGGCCCTTATTCTTTTCAATAAGCCATAAGAAAAGAGCCTCATTCATATTTTAGAGATGGGAAAATTGAGACTAGAAGGGATTAAGTCAATGTCCAAAGTCAGTTCACGAAGAGGCAGCAATTCTGATTTGCAATCCCGGCTCATTTTTGTCCAGAGTGTGTATACTTGCCACTGGAAGTTGCTCACTTCGGACACACAGGGGGCTTTTTCATTCTGGGCTTCAGGTGGGAAGGGCTGAACGGGAATGGTGGGAGAGAGATTGCAATATAAGTAACAAGTGTGCAGAGCTTTGTGGACGTGCTACTTGGAAGCTGCCTTAATGTGGGGACCAAAAGAGGGGGAAACAAAAGGCACAGCTCACACTCATAGATCTCTGACAGTGCCATTTGGAAGGAAGACACAGCCTTCAGAACTGGTTTCACTGATATTTTACAAAGGGCCATTCTGTGGTGATGTCCAGAAGATACTTGGGAATGTGGGAACCTGGAGCTCCTGAGAGAAGTTAGCTGTTCCTTTGATGGTTAATGCCATAAGAGGGATAGTGACAGACGTAGGGAGAAGAGAGGTGGTCAGAGGTCAGTATGCTGGACCTGGGGGAATATTTGGAGCCAGAATAGGACGCAGAAGATGTTTGAGAAGTGGGAAAGGAACCAGGAGTGTGCTATGCTATGGAAGTGAAAGGAGGGGCTGGCGTCACATGTGTTTGACACTCCATTGCAGAGGGCAGTGAGGAGCCAGGGGGAGCATCATCAAGAAGGGAGGTCATTATTAGTGGCATGCCAAAGAGGAGAAGCAAGGTGCCCAAAGTTAAGGAGGGGATTGCGAGGGACCCAAAGAAGCAGAATGTTTTTGTCTTTTGAGAGGAGCACATGAAAAGGTGGAGGTATAATAATGAAAAGGTGGAGGTGGGTCGGGACCGCGCAGTCTTCACCTCTTCCTCAACCACTGTCTCTTGACATCAGTCGCTGTTATCATCTGAACCAAGCTGTTTAGCACTAAGACCAAATCCTCCATTGGCCTCTCATTGTTTGGGGTATAAATCTTGTCTCTGAAAATCGCACAAATTGTTAGTTTACTATATACGTGATAATTGACTGACAAACAACATGAGGAATTACTACACAAAGCGGAGGAACCCGGGGAAGATGTTTTCCTTTTTAAAGAAAGGACGTGGTGAAGGCCAGACATGGGGAGAATCTGTTACTTTAAAATGTGGGAAGCACAGCCTGAGAACAAATGGGGTTATCATGACACTGTTAGAAATTTGGGGCGAGTAATGCTGGCAATATCAATTTCAGAATTGCTGTGCTGGAGCGGTGTGTAATGTATTCCGCTGGGCATGTGCTGTGGAGCTGTGAAGGCAGTGCAATTCTTGTGCCTCGCAGCAACTGGGTCCTTTTGTATTAAAGAGCTTTGGAGATGTTAAGAGCATTTGGGGATCTTAGCAGAACTAAAAAAGATCTTTCCTTTCAGAGGGTCTAGTAGATAAGATGGAGAAAACTCAGAGGGGAATAGAGCTGGGTAAGCTCTGCTTGCTTTAAGCCCTTCATTCTAGACACAGAGGCCTAGATTTCGTCTTGGGCCATTTCGAGTACTCTCCATTGCAAAGGGCAGAGGTTAACTGGCTCAGATATATGCATATTTAACGTGTGTATTCACACATAGAGACCCATATAGTATGCATGTATGTACTCATGAACATATGTGTATATAATAAGTACATATATATATATATATATATGAGTACGTCATCATATACAGGCTTACGTGTGTTATAAATCTATCTTGAGGTTGTTATATTCATATATCCATCTGTACTTATATATGGGTACCTGTGCCTATACACATGTATTGTGTGATATATATATATATATCACATAAATATATATATCAATAAGTATATATATATCCCATATGTATATATATATATATACACACACATATATATATACATATTCATGAATGCAAAGGTAGGTCTGTATATAGTGATGTAGAACTCATATGTGTTTGCTTCACCACACACATACCCTCCCAATTTGGAGACCTGTGACATCTGACATTTGTGATGTATTTTAGAGACTTTTTCAGATTGTTTTGGCATCCTTTTCTCCCTCTTTTGATTCATAAAGCAGTCCTGAAATTTTAACGGGGTGTGGGGAGAGAAAGGCCCCTTAAGTGAAAGGGCAATAAGTCCATTGAGACCTGTGGCCTCTGAGCTATCCGAGGACATGAAGCAAATGACAGCTAGAGCTAGGCAGAAGCCTCAGGAACTTGTGACTTCAAGCCACTACACTTTGTTTAGGAATCAGAAAATGAGGCCCCTCTGAGTCAGTGAGAAGCCTGGTTTATACTTTTAAAGACATTCAATTTTATCACTTTTCTACTATGCATAGCGAAATATAATAGTCTAACGAAATATTCCATAGGAGATTAATTTTGGGGATCCATTGCAATAATTAGAAAAGGCAGTTGAACAGTTTCACCAATTTTCTATATAAACAGTGCTTCTAAATGCTTGAGAAGGGCTTGTTCCATTCTGTCGGTTGAGTGTGCATATTTCCATAGCTGTTCCGATATTTATTTGCTTTGTCACCCCTTTCGCCCTTTAGATAATAGTAAACTTCCGTCCCACCCCTGTCAGAATGATCAACACAGAGAATTAGTGGAAGGGGAATTAATAAGGTTTAACTGTAACAGCAATTAGGAAGGAATGCACATGTGTTTGTCTCTGGGACAGTTAGAAATGGAAATAAATGCAAAAATATGCTTTTCTGGCAAGCCATGATTTTTAATACGAAAACAGAAAGCACAGGACAGCTTTGTTTTGCCTTTTTTCAGGGGTTGTGGTTGATTTTCTTTTCTTGCTTCCTGGTTTTTGCTAGAAAGAAACTTGTTCATTTCCCACCCACTTCACACCCCCTGTACCAAGCTGAAATATCTATCCATGATCATCCTTTTAAGTTCTCAGTCTTAGAAAAAGGAGAAGAAAAAGAAATGTGATTTAAAATATATATGTTCATCTTTTTTTTAAGCTAGCAAACTGGGATTTCTAGACTCAATTTGTGTTCTTAAGACATTGGAGTCAAGTTTATATATACTTTTTGATGTAGGACCTAATTAGGCTCTCAGCATATCTTAATACTTTCTGCTACATCTGCATTAAAGATAACATTGCATACATTTGCATTTCATTTACATAAAAGTTAGCCATGCTGTATGTAACAATCACTTTAACCAAGTACCATTGACAGCAAATATTTTGAATAAGCATGTGAAAATCCATGTCTACACAAAGCCTGTCCTGGATTCTGTCGCATTTCTCTCATTTGGAACTTGTTTATGTGTAACACATTCCAAAAGAGCCCTTGAGGTTAAGCCAACAATTAAGGACATAGGAATCAGAAGGAACTGATGTATGGGAAACACTCAACTAGGAAAAGAAAGACTCAATTGATATTCTTTTTTATGCTGTCTGTAATTTTATCAATAATGATAATCAGTGGTAATAATAATGGTGTGATTTTCATGATGCTTTGAAAGAGAGGGGATAACCTTGAAATAAAAGTAGTCATTCATTTCTTTCTTCATTCATATGTATTCAGATGAATCTATATGGGGCAACGCTATTTCCAGGTCTCATTTAATGAATCTCAGGTTTATCTGGGCCATTTTACTTTAAAAGTGAGCTTTCACCAGGGGACTGCTCCACCAGTTTCCACAGAATGAGCTGCTTCTTGCTTTATGCCCTGCGTCCACCAGGCACATTTCCTGTGTTTCAACCTACCCAATGGCTCACCTCCCAAGTTTGTCATTGCACCTATTTTCTTTATGGATCCTGAAACCTCCAGGCAGACTCTCTGAAGTGTGGTTCTTGGACATCAGAGGGCGGTAGGCATAGCTTGTGATGTGTCAGCCCTTGTATAGTTATGGGACCTGAAGCTTGTTCGGCGGAACACATTCATTCCAGGGAATGGGCTTTAAAAATGGTTCTAAACAAACACATCTGGGAATTGTTATGTACTTTTACCTCTTCTTGGAAAGTCACAGTGCCTAGAATAAAAATCTTGCTTAATTTTCTCTAAACTGGTATTTCTTGAACCTTTGGGACCATGGACGCCTTTGTTGGCATGCCACTTACTTACCCCAGGAGACCAGTTTTCTGCAGTGATTTTGGAAATCACTGTTCTCTTTTAAGAACCACAAGAAAAACAGAGATAACAATAATAATACTGGCTAGCGCTTGCTAACAGCTTCTTGAGTACCATGTACTAGTGGTACATGCTTTATTTATGTTACCTAATTCCTGAGGTTAAAGTGTCATACTAGTGCCATCATAGAGATGAGAAGACTGAGACCTAGAGAGGTTAAATAACTTAACATTGTGCTGCTGAGAAAAAGGTGAGACTTGAAGTCAGGTCTATGCTCTTATATACCATGTTTCCCCGAAAATAAGACCTAACAGGAAAATAAGCCCTAGCATAATTTTTCAGGAGGATATATCCTTAACATAAGCCCTAATGCATCTTTTAGAGCAAACCTTAATATAAGACCCAGTCTTATTTTGGGGGGAAACACAGTGTTACACTCTTTGCCATCTCTCACAAAGCCTGGTACTCTTCTGTTTCCAGGCTACCAACAGTAGTCATTTTTCAGGTGTCATGACTCAACCCTCATCATCTTAGCCACTTTCCCTCTGGTCGATTCATATCCCATGTGAACTGTGTTTGTACTGAACACACAGACCCCCACATGGATTTTGATGCCCAAGGAGTCAGGCAAAGCCATCTCCTCCCTTGCCCTTGATCCTGTACTTCCATTAATACAGCCTACGATTGCAATGTCTCTATTTCAGTGCATACTTATTTTGAATCATTTGGAGCATATTCACAGAATTGTTCAGTCTTTTCCCATGTATGCAGCCGATTTTTAAAAACTGGTATTTGTGATCTATAGAGAGCAAGTTTTCAACCTCTTTAAGTCTCAGTTTTTCTGTACTGATAATAGTACAGACCTCCTGGATTTGTGAGGGGGCACTAATGGACAGACATGTGTGATTCTCAGTATAGTGTCTTGTACATCACTATTCAATAAATATTAACTAGTATAATCGTTGTTATGTGAAAATTAGAAGTTGCAGTCGAGCAAAAAGCCTGTTTTTCAAACATTTTTGTGTGCATTTCGATGGAATTAATTTTCTTTACTTTAAAAAATTTGAATTAATATCTCAATTTATAAGAGTGGCTTTGTTAGTACATTCGAAACGATTCCCACAGTGCTGATTTAGGCAGTTTACATTTTTATACTCGTGTTTAGCTGGTTTTTAAAGTCGCAAGACTCCAAGGAAAAGAACCAATCCTTCATTGGCAGGCAAGACCTCTCCTCAAAATCCTTGGATTAAAATAGAATCTGCCATCAGGGCTTTCCTTGTCTTCTGTGATTGAGATCTGTCTTAGGCGGAAAGGTATCTAATACCTGTGCGTGGCAAGTACATTCTTTAGAGAGAGATTTGCAACTTTAATATTTATCGATAGGCACACTAATTCTCTTGATGATGGTAATTAATGAGGTGCTTATATCTTATTTTGCGGTAGTTTAACAAGCTTCAGGCTAGTGAGGAGATCTGGTGTCTGCTGTAAATGCTAGAATCAAAGATGTGAGAGGGAAATGTAGAAAATGAAGCAGAAAAATTAAAGTTTTCGTAGATAAAATGTCTCAGATTAAAACAGTCTCAAAGCAACCCTTGGTAAGGCAGCAACATTTAAAACTCGATGAGAGCTTCCTGGGGAGAAAAGTCACCTATTTCCCATTTCTTTTTCCTCAACCATGCTGTTCATTTCGACCACCCATTTGTCTTTTTACCCCTTGGTCTGATCTGTGTTAGCAGTGCAAAGTGAAAAATTGAGAGGAAAACATTTTTGCTTCTTAAGGCCTAGATGGTTACAGCCAAAACATTTTGTCATGTTAGGTTTTGAATAATTGGTCCAAATCTATACTTCATTTTGCCTTACACAGGTAGCCTTGTAACCCTAGTTAACCTGTGTTTTCTCCTGTTCGTTCACCCTTTGGAAATGAGGTCCACAGAATACAAATTCAGAAAGGCATACATTCTAATTCCTTAGAAGACAGGAATAGAGAAGTCAAAGTGACCTCAATAAATCAAAAGCAACTTGAAGTTCAATAGGGACAAATGTAAGGTAGGATATTTATGTCCAATAAATTGACTCACAAATTGAAAATTGAGCACTATGGTAGAAAAAGTATCTTGGTCAGCGATGTGAGGAAGGCATCTGTAGCCTTGTCCAAGGACCTACTATGTGCGTAAGTCAACTTGTTTACAAATATATTGTGGTAATCTCTACCGTAACTCTAAGCTCTCTATAATATGTTCTCTTGTTTTATAGATGTGGAAGCTGAGTTGAGAAGGTTAAATCATTCACTCAGGTGTTAACATTTGGTCAGTGATGTAACTGGTTTTAGACTGTGCTCTTTCTACTTGACCAAGAGTGCTTCATTACAGAGCCGTTATTTAAAAAGCTAACTCAGTTCTTGGCCGTATTAACTTGGATTTCACTGGAGAACCAAATAATAACCTTCCCAGTATACTATACATTAATTAAAATTTAAAAGAAAAATGAACAGGAGAAACTGGAGCAAGTCCAAAAATACCCCATCCAGCGACAAAAGCAGTGAAATAAAGGTGTTTAGGGTTGCTTATCTGGGAAGAATGCAGCTAGGGGGTGAGTGGCACACCAATAGCCTATAAACATCGAAAAGAAGTGTAAATATTATATTTTCCATCAATATTGCAGTTTACAAAGCACTTCCAGATCAGCCATTTCATTGGTTTTTCACACAGTCTTCCAGAGCAGGAGTCAGCAAACTTTTTCTGGGAAGGGTTAGGTGATTTAATGTGTTTGGCTTTGAGGACCTTATGATCTCTGTCACCGCTACTCAGCTCTGCTGTTGTAGCACAGAACAGGGCCCTAGACAGTTCCTAAATACATGAGCATGACTGTGAACCAATAAAACTTTATTTACAAAAAGAGGTGGTAGGCTGGATTTGTCTCTCAGGCTGTAGGAATAGGAGTGCATATTATTGTTCCCATGATACAGATGAGGAAATTGAGGCTCACAAAAATAAAGTGACTTGTCGAATGCAACCCTGTAAATAAACAATGACTCTGGAACTAGAATTCAATTTCCCTGGTTCATACTTTGGTGCTCAATGCACTAAATTGAAGACATGTCCCCAGAAGGATTTCAGGGAAGTTTGTCATCCCGAGATAGTATTTACCTATGATGGTGATTAAAATTTGGAGCAGACTAATTAGGAAGTTAGGTGACTACCTGGTATAGTAAAAGAGTATTTGCCGGGCACTTGAGAAGAGGTTATCAGGTCAAAAAACATTTTCCAAGTTGCCTGAAATTTCCATTATTAAAGCAATTACTTACGGATCATCCTAAAACATGTGAATTTCAGTTGAATTATAGCATTCCTATACCTGGGAGAGAATATACATTAGGTAGCTTACAAATTCATTTGTTTGGTTATTATGTTGGCACCGATTTTTAGCTAGAAAAGGATAGGATTGGGAAGGAATAAGGCAGCAGGACAAGTTAGCATTTATGGAATTTGGGTGGGGAGGAAGGTTGTCGGCAAAGATTGTTGTAACAGTGTGGGTACCCTATATGAACAAACAGGGAAATCATTAATATAATCTACTAAATGTATGAGTTACCTGAATACCATCTTCTAGCACATGTTCTAAGAGTTGTGCTTGAATGAGTTCATTTCATCCTCCCAGCAATTCCATGAGTAGGTGCTGTTATTATTTCCATTTTAGAGGTAGGGAAACTGAGGCACAAAGGCTCACAGTAAGTATGGTGGAGATGGCACATCAAAATCATGTTTTCTATAATCTGTTGGTGAAGCTCCCCAGGCCCTGGTTAGCCCTGGGGAACAGAAGCTCTGTACCACTGGGAAGCTTGCACTGTACACCTATGCTTTCCGTGCAGAGACCAGGTGGTCTTCCAGTTCTTTATGTTTCTTTGATAGAGATGTACATTGAAGTAAACTGTGGAGAAAACAGAGGGTACATTCTCTGAAAGTAATGCATCATTCTTGTTGAGGCTCCATGGCATAAACTCTAGCTGAAGAATGTTTCCTCTTATTTGCTGAAAGAATCCTTGTTTGCTGAAAGAATCCTTAAGTGGGCACTTGTGGCAAGCTTGATTAAACATACCCTCCTCGGGGTTAAACCCTCATAAAGCAGAATGGCTCAAGTGACCCTAGTAAATGCCAGATACCCAGTGATGGCTGGAGTGATTCAATCTACTTTGTAAGTGTCAAATAGCTAATACTTTCTCTTAACGTTTTTGTTTTTGTTTTTTTGCATGCGTGTTTGGGAAAGCTTTTGCAAATCCACTTTCAATAGGATATTTTCCAGTATCTCCCTTGAGAAAATAGAAGGGAATGCCACTTCTGTTTCTTCTTTGGATTACAGTTTTTATTTCAAACCAGTATTCTCACATAAAGTAGACAAGATGTATACATTTAAAAATAAACAACAAATGCAGAACCTTTTATCATTTTATTAGTGTTGACATACAAGTTTTAGGATATTGTTATTATTATAATTTCTTCCCAAATGTCCCTTCTTTTCTTAGGATTCAGGAACTTTAATATATGTATAATGAGAGAGAAACAGATTAATGAAATAATGGATGCTTTTGAAGGAAGAGATAAAGAGAATGTGAAAGATACAGATAATGGAGATAGGAAAGAAAGGATAAGAAACCAGATGTGTATGCAGTGGAATGAGGAGATAGGAGGGAATGCTGATTATGGAATCAGAAACTCTGGGTTCAATTCCCAGCTCTGCCCTTTGCCCGTATGACCTTTGACTTGTCACTTGACCTTCATTAGATTCCTGTTCTGTCATTTGGTGATCATTATAACAAGCCTTAAGGAATGTTTAAGGGACACGATGTGGGTGAAGGTGTTTGACTTAATCCAGAAAGGTGTATGAAATTTAAGTCAGTATCTTGGAATAACAGCAAAACAGAACCGAGGGACCAGCCTCATGACGTAAACAGATTGGAAGGAAACATGTCAAGGAATAAATTCATTTGGGTGTTCCCAGCAAGAGTCCTCATTGCCAAGCTCTGAAAAGTCATGGAACATTCTTACTGTTTACTATGCATTATACAGCAACAGCCCCTTGCAACTAAATCCTGGTGTTGCCAGTTCACTAATTTTAACCAGAACCTTATAAGCCAGCAGCTGGGCCTAGGCTGTGTACCATCTCATTCGGGGACAGTTAAAGGTATCATTTTGGTACTTCAGGGACCTTGTGGATGGGGTGCAAGACGACTCCATAGAACCTCTTTACGATCGTATTAAATGCCGTTTCCAGCATGCCGTGAAGAATTCTGTATAGAAAAGTACCCCAAATTCTGTCAAGCCTGAGCTTTCCTCCCCAAAGCTAGGGATTTTCATAGGCTAGATTTAAATTTAATTCTTCTCTCCCAGTGTCTTTTCTTTTTAACTCACCATCTGACAGGGAATACTTAGTATATAACCCAAAGCATATGTGGTAAGCTTGTTCCTCTCCGCCTAAATATGAGTTTAATAAAAAATAGCAGTTAAACATATGTTAAAAATGAAGCAGTACAGTTGGGGGCAAAGACTAAAAGGCGACACAACTGTTTATTAGTTGTGTTTTTCATTTTCATGTTCAGAGACTTTTAAAACCGGATTTTTTTTTTTTCTCCTCCCAGGCTCGGCTAGATCTGTACAGCTGCATTCTCTGTTTTGGTCTTTATTTCCTACAGATAAACACTAGCTTGACAGTGTCGACGTCCATGTCCAAAGCAATGAACATCAATTACCAAATTAATGAATTAGGATCCTTTTATGTGTCTATTGTCCAGGTTAATAATGTCAGGACTTATAATGTGTTTCCTCAAGAGAGAGCTATGGCGTTACGTACAGGCATTGGTTCAGGAAGCCTTAAGTGATCTCGCTCCCTGGATTGCAAGCTTTGTGAGATCTCAACATAGGACAAATCCGATGTTTCTGTTTCTCATTGTTGTTTACAGCTTTATTAAGACAGTCCATCTGATTTACAATCAGCGATTACTCTTGACCTTATAGGTGAAAAGTAATTTGCCAATTTATCTTTCCTCTATCATAGGATGAATCAAGATAGAAACAGCCTTCATGTTGGTGTAACTGTTTAGGCGGAACGATAGTTGTTTAAGGACGGTGCCCAGAGTCGCGGCTGTTTGTTTCATTGTAGGGAAACCAGGGCTGCAAGCCTAACTTTTCATTGCAATGTGAGTTCTTCCTATAAAAAACGTTTGCTGTATGTGTTTGACATCGTGACAACTCTCTGCATCCATCCTTCCACCCAGATGGGCTGCTTCGTAAGGAAAGAGAGGTGACATCAGGACAGAATGGAATGGAGAACACCGAGTTAAGATTCTCCTTCCAAAAGTGTTGGCATAGAAAAGCTCTTAAGACTCAGTGATGAATCAATATTGATGTATAATGTTCTTTTGGATTCATACTCTAATTTGCCACTTGCTGCAGTCTTGTGAAGTAGAAAGCAAGGTGTCTTTTCTGAACTCCATTTTAAGGATAAGGAAACCAAGGCTCTGAGAGGTTAAGGAGGAGAGTTCAAGTTGGCAAGTGATAAGACCTGGTTCTTTCTACACCCTTTGTCTTTCTAATTATGTTGAGTGGATAACTTCCTATTCCTGAAGTTTCCCTGGCCAGAGTTGGCAGAGAGAAGGAAAAGCAGCATATGTGTTCCTGTAATTCTTCTATGTCTTTTTTATTGTTTTTTTTTTTATTGTTTGGGTGTTGGTGTATGAACGCAACTTTCTAAATTAGCATAGTTATTCTAATACTTAGTTGTGGGATTTTTTCCTAATGAAATCTAGACGAAAGCATTAGAAATCTTTTTTTATTTTTTGGGTGTTGGTGTGTGAACGCAACGTTCTAAATTAGCCTAGTTATTCTAGTACTTAGTTGTGGGATTTTTGCCTAATGAAATCTAGACGAAAGCATTAAAAGGTGGTAAATAGTCAGTTCTGGACAAAAGAGAATTCCATTTGCGTGCTAATTTTTCCGTAGTGCTTCTTCCTTTCTTACAAATGATACATATAAATGACTTGACCATTGCGTTAAATCACAGGTGGGAAATTTATTAGGTTGGTGCAAAAGTAATTGCAGTGTAACAGGTTAAAAATAATTGCAAACACCGCAGTTACTTTTGCACCAACCTAATCGTTTTCCTTTGCTTTTGTGAGTCAGATCGGGTCGGCCCATCAGGGAGGGACCCAGTGCCAGACACTGTCCTTGTCCTCAGAGCTGCCGCATGCTCATTCCTGGTCATGTGCTCTGAGCACCTGCTCCACGGGAGAACCAACGGACACCTGGCTGTTGGTGGAGTGTGGCCAGGTATCTTGAAAGGACTAAGTCAAGAATTTTCTGTAGCCCCGTTAAACCCAATAAAATAAATGTCATTCTCTTGGGTCTCACTGAGGGAAAAGGATAGCCACGAAATGTGTAGACAGTGAATTCCAGTTTTGTTTTGTTTTCTTTTTTGGTCATTTACCTCTCCTCACTCCCAAAAAAGAATTTGAAAATTCTGTGTACCCCCTTGCACATGCTTATCTAAAAGTTGACATTTAAAATTTTTCATCATAAGTTTAAATAGCTGCAAAGGATATAATTCCTGGCACATTATAAATATTGACATTTTAAAATAAAACTGATCAATTCTAAAAATGCATCCACTGAAATGTAAATACTATTTTGAGTGAATATTCACCATCATTCTTTTTTTTTTTTTAAATACCTAAGCAAGCTGTTCTTTAACACTCATAATTTTTACATCTTTTTTTTCCTTTGAAATTGCATTTCTATTATCTTTTCCCTGTGGCATTTTATCCTCATGTTTTTATGCTTAAAAGTATTTTGTTGATAATGCTTCCATAATCCTTTGCAATAAAAATATGTATAAAAATAAACTTAAATTTTACAAGTTCTGTGATCATAAAGCTCTAAGTAATAAAAAGTATTCTAAATTGATTTATCATTATAATGACTTTAGTACATAGTTGATCAAAACAACATAAATGTATTAAACATTTTGATAAGTAATTATTAAACATAAGTAAAAATGTATTGGAAATGCATTTCTTAATGAGATGGATGGGGCCTTATTTTCGATTAGTTCAACCTGTGGATGAATGTTATTTATAGCTAAGGGTTCAACATCAGTTCCTATCCTAGTTTTAGTTTTTAGAATATAAATGGTGAGAAACATTGTCTACCTATTATGTGATGGGTTAGGTGGAGTTCTGTTAGAGCAGTATCATTTCTGTCTTTGAACTTCTGAATTGTAAGCCAGAAACAATCCCCAATAGCAATACTTAATGATCTCGCAGTTAATACATTGGTTAGGTCTTCCTTTGATTTTGTGGAAAGCCAAGAAACAGTGGATACCTGGCTTCCAAAAGCATTTGTTATCCATTCATTAAAGTCATCTACTTTTTTGATATATACCAAAAGTTTATCACAAGAGCCTTACCAAGATATTAAATGACTAAAAATTGTATGGACTCTTTCACTTAGTGACATACTGCTTAAGTTGATCTACTTAGAAAGTGTTGGCAATTTAGAAATGCTCATAATTTCAATACACCTTTTCCTGCCAAACAATATTTTTAATATAATGGTAAAAATGCTTTGGTTACATCGTTTAAGTGCATATTCATCAAATCTTAGATCTACAGATTTAATTCATTCACTGCATAGGTAATATACCCTAATTGTCCTCGTTATTTATTCAGCTGATCAAGTCAGATTTATTTTGTGTCAGAAAAAGCCTGACTTCATTTTTCAGTGAACTTACTTTTTTAATATGTTAATATGCATTCCTGTGACAATCAGGTCACTTCTGAATTCGAATTTTAACATAGAATTTGATTAAGATGTAGCTCTATAAGGACAAGATTTTGTATATATATACACATACATACATATATTCTGCAGGTGGAATAGGTGGAATTAGTCAATAAATATTTGTCAGAGAAAGAGAGATTGAGGATTGGAGCTGTGGAACAATGAGCGGGTGGGCTGGATGCGATGAGGCTGCCAGCCTGCAGTACGTCTCGCTGACTCTCCCCACTCTGCTCACTCTAATGGTGTTTCTAATGGTAGTCAAGCGATAGAAGAGGGAAGATTGTGAAACCATAGTTACCGTTATTCTCATCACCCCACTCCACCTATCTGAGTCCCTGAACAGGTCAAAACACGCTCTTTCTAACTCTTTACAAAAGCTCTCCCCACCTGGGATTTATTATCATCTAAAGGAGGCTTACTTTTAACCCATATATCAGAATGGCCAATCCAGTGCTTCAGAGCTCTGGACAACATGGCATAGTAGATTTGCAGTGGGTGAAAATCATGTCTTTCTGCTATAAAGTGGGAGAAGGATGATTGCAGGAGTGCAAGTGAGTATACTGGAATGAACCTTTGAACACAGATGTCAGACAAATTTAGGAAAGAATCTTAGGGAAATGGAGATTCTGGAAGTTAATTCTCAAAACACTGTGTCCATGTATTTTGTGGAAGGATTTTTGTGACACTTCAGGCATATATGTACATTCCCTAGTTGGAAGACCACTGTAATAGAAAAAAATAACCTTAAAAAACCAAGGACTATAATTTAAAGAAGGCTAGAATTTGGGAGGGAAGGGAAGTTCATGTGCATCTAATGGGCATTAATAAAGCATTCTTCAGGCAGAATCTATTTCCCTTTGATTTGGGATCAGTGGTCTTCCATCGACAATGAAAACTGTGTGTGAGATGAGGTAGAGTCTAGAGAATGCCATTCCTGGAATTGGTGTGTTCCAGAAGACAGGCAAGAGAAAGGAGAAACAGCATTTATTGAGCAGTTATTGTGTAGGGTTGGTTCTACATGCTTTAGCCCATTTATTTCTCACTTTACGTTACAGAGGCAAACTGACCTTTCCCATTGCAGATAGTCGGTAAGTGGCTGTGCCTAGCTCCAGAATCTTCTGGGAAAAAGAGTCTGTTAGCCATTTTCTGCCTCTTCTTGAGTCCTCCTGAGTCCCAAGTAGTCAGATGATCATGGAGTATCATCTCAAAAAAAGAGGTGATTTTGTATGTTTTCTTAGTTGCAAAAGAAATACATGCTCATTGTAAAAATCTTGAAAAACAAGAAAAGCGCTAAGCAGCAAACAAAAATCATCTTTGAACTACTACTCGGAGATGACTGCACACATTTTAGAGTGTATGTTCTGGAAGAAGGACACACATACACAAACATACAGACACTCATTCTCACGGCAGAGAGAGAATGTATGTGGTTTAGACTAGCCCCCACCCAGGTTTAAATTTCCACTCCCCCCATTTACCAGTTTCTTTATTTGTGAAAAGGTTATAATAGTATATACTTCATAGGGTTGTTATGCTACATGAGATAATGCAAGTATGCTTAGCTAAATGCTTAGCACACACTAAGCATGATAGATAGATAGATAGATAGATAGATAGATAGATAGATAGATAGATAGACAGATAGATAGCCTTTAGACTTATTTTTGGTTAGCAACATTTTCTGAACATTTACCCATTTATTTAATTATATATTGCTCTCAGCATGACTTTTAACCAAATCCATTGTGTCAATATAACACAATTGACTAAACCAATGGTCCCATTGTTGGATACTTTACAATTTGCTTTCCTGCACAATGCTGGGGTGAACATCCTACTGAAGGTGACTGATGCAATAAACTGCTAGAAGTGTAATTACACTGGAATCTACGTATTTAAGGCATTTCCAAAATGTCGCCTAATTTAACTTCAGAAAACTCTATTCGTATTCCAACTCTAAATAGACACGAGAGTGAGTGCCTGTTTGCCTAAACCCTCACCAACATTTGTATTATCTTTCTTTTTAAGCTTTGCTAATTGGGTAATATTTTAAAAGTGTTAACACATTTTAGTTTGCATTTCTTTTATTATAAGTGAAGTTTGACATTGTTTTTTATTTCTTTGGCCTTAAAAAAAAAATCTAACAATGAAAATGTATGCAGGTGTTTGTTCTTCTTATGGTGCTTAGTGTTATTTACTCTCAGTCTGTA
Source organism: Rhinolophus hipposideros (assembly GCF_964194185.1). NCBI lineage: Eukaryota > Metazoa > Chordata > Mammalia > Chiroptera > Rhinolophidae > Rhinolophus > Rhinolophus hipposideros. Next base: position 53,442,106 of record NC_138051.1, on the reverse strand, counting down.
GCCATCTCTTTTCTGTAGGAGGCATAAAATTAAATTTCAGCTTTCCTGGAGCGGATGTGTATGCATAAGAAGTTTAATCAATAACTGACAGAGGAAGTGGGGGTTAGGAGTGCCCTCCCAGGTCTCTGTGGATTCTTTCTCTTTGAATCTTGCTGCTGTTTCTGACAGGTGTACTTCTTAGCTCGGGGGACCTGGACCAGACAGCCCTCAGCTCTTACTCTGCCCCATGTGCCTTGGGACTCTGGACATTGCAGAACTACATATGGTCTGGAGCATGCAGAAAGGTCACAGGCTTATTTTTAGATGGGAGGAATAAGACTCTGTTTTAAGCCTAAAGAATCCCATAATAGGATGCGCCCTCTTGCTGTGTTATTTGTATTCTGATATTAGTTTCTCTCTCGTTGTCTCTCTCCCCGCCACCCTGCCTCTCTTTCTTTCTCTAGCAAATTATACTTTTCCATGACAGGAAATGCTGTCAATAAGGAAAGCAAATGCATAACACGGAATTGAGATAATAGAAGAAAAATGTCCTAAACTTGGAAAACTCTTCTTGTTGGCAACTTGACAGGGTGAGAAGGATTTTTCTCACTTTGCAAAGAGTTGGAACCTCATCTTGTCTGAGTGCTGTTCACTCTGAGATCTGAAACCTGTGACAGACCTCCCTGCGGCTCCGGTTCCTCCATGTTGGAATTGTTTTATTTTTCTGACCTCGAGAAAATATTGAGAGAGAGAGAGAGACAGAGAGAGAGAGAGAGAGGAGAGAGATTGTGTGTGAAAGAAACAGAGACTGAGAACAGCAGCAAGGGCAAGGCCTGTACCTTTCTCCCACCAGCTCCCCCTCTTTCATTTCCTTCCCACCAGGGAAAGAGGCCTGGCCTTGTTAGCCACTGCTGGAGTGAATTGGAACTATTATCTGTACCTTTGCTCACATTTCAGCCGTTTCTTTCTTCTTCTAAAAGCCGTCGGGATAAAGATAATTTCTCCCTGAAAGCTGGCTCTGTTCTCCCCCACCTCCCATGCCTGACCTTGTTTTGCATGTGTAGTTGAAAGAGCATGAAATAAACTTGAGAACATGCTTGACTAAATAAATATTCACAGGTGTCACAGATACACACAAGCCCACACGGTCAACATGACCACACGAAGCATGTGAAGACACCAAAGATAAATCTAGTGTGTCTTTGAATTTCCAAAGTTGGCATCTCCCAGCTGGAATCCTCAAGTGGGCCTGCATTCATATATATTCAATACTAGCATAAACGGTATCCTAATTAATGAGTATGCTAATTCTTCTTGCCAGCTGGGGACAAAAACCATTGTTTGGTCTCTAGCCATTGGGGTGTGTGTGTGTGTGTGTGTGTGTGTGTGTGTGTGTGTGAATTTGGAATCTCCAGATTTCAAATCACTAGATCAGCAGATTACATAGTTTTTTCCTATCCCTCAGGATTTTTAAAAAGTGTAGACATTCTTTTTTGTAATGGCTAATAATCAGAACCAACTTTTTTTTTTTTTAGGCTGTATGCTATATTGCTTATCATCATGGATACATAAAGTGATAGATCGTTCCGTCCTTGTATTTTGAAGTGACTTACATAAAAGCAGTTTTGTGACATCCATAAGTGTAAGATATTTATATTCCCTGGCTGGGTGCATGCCATAACTCCTTTTCAAATTGGAGCATCAGCTCCAAGGATGAAAGGATCACTTCTCGGAGTTTAAGCCCTCAAGCGGCATCATTCATAAGAATGATTTGCTTGCAGAGATTAGCTCTCTGACTAGATGATGCTTTGGATAAAATAAGGAGTAGGCTGACTAGTTCCTAAATTACAGGTAGGCTGCATTCAGAAACTGGAAGGTATTTTTTCAATAGGATACAAGCCCTTTAATCTCTCTGCACAGCATTGTTTTAGCACTGAGCAAGGTTCCTCAAAGCCCAAGATTAAATTAGGAGAACTCCCCCTGCTGCTTCTATTGAATTGAGTTAATATAATGAGTTTATTGTTAAATTAAACAAAATGAAACTTGCCATGTGGAAGAAATACGGCTGAGATCGCAGTGGGGTGTTGTTTTTCCCTTCCTACCTTGCTTCCGTGTTACTTAGAGGTGCGTTATTGGCTTAGCTGCTACAACTCCAACACACTGACGACTTTCCCTGGGAGATGAAAGCTGAGAGTTAAGGTTGGCACATACAGCAGAAAGGAACTTGGAACTTCAGGGGTGGTAAGATGCGGTGCCCAGCCTTCCTATGAGGAATTCCTTCTTTGTGGATGCAGGTGCTACTACTGGACATGGCTTCTGTTTCCCTCCCATCGCTTCTATTAAAAGACAAGGATGAAACCAGCCAGCCTACCCCCTTCAGCTCTCTGCCAGGAGCTTATTAGGCAGCAGCCAGCTCCCCAGCTGCCCCTTCTGTCCATCAGCTGCCTCTTCCGGCTCCATTCTGTTTGATGTTTGCTGTCTCCTCCATATAACCAGTGCCCTTTCCTCTTGCTCACTTGGTCTGACTCTTGCCCAGATCTTCGCATGGCTGGGTCCTTTTGTCATTCTGTTGATGGTTTAAATGTTACCTCCTCAGAGAGCTCTTTTTCCCTTAGCCACCCCCCTTAACCACCCCCTGCTCCCCTGCCCCAGTCACTCTCTATCATATTCCCTGGTGTTATTTTTGTCATATTTCATACTACCAAGTATTTCTTCATCGTTAGCTTGTGTGTTTACAGCTGTCTACCCCCCCACACACACACACACAAAAGAAATTAAACTCCGTCAAGGCAGGTGCCACGTTGCCTTCTCCCACTGTGTCCCACAATGTCTAGTACAGAGTCAGCACTCAGTAGATAGCTGATGAAAGGGCAACTCCTTAGTCTGCCCATGTGCCCTGGAACAGCTCTCTTGACCACTCTGGACTTCGGATTCCTCACGTATGCCATGGGGATAATAAATGCCAACCTCCCTGTGGCACAGTAAGAGTTAAATGCATTACAAGCAAACTAGCTCAAAACAATGACTGACAGGCACATGCTGGTTTCCTTCTTGGGCTCTGACATTTCAGCTCTGAATGCTTTCTCTACCTCTTGAAACCCATGCCTTACTCAGCAAGCACATTGTTATGTGGTTGATGTTCCCAATGGAGAGCTGAACTTTAGGTGAAATTATTAATGACTTTTCTAGAGCACACTCTTCCCTTCCCACAAGAGTTTGAATCCATTTTTCAGAAAGCATCATTTCCTCTACCACACGGTGGATTGGTCAGTATCCTCTCTGTGCCAGCAGTGATGGACATAGTGGTAGGCTAGCAACGTTGTGAACAAGCAGGCCAGAGACAGAATGTTGGAAGAACCATCAAGAAACCATTGGGTTAAACATTTATCTTTCATTAAGGAAATTTACAATGAATTCTCTACAAACTTATCTGCTACTTTTTATTAACCTTATGTGAAAGAGGATTTTTTTGTTGTTGTTTTGTTATCTTTTTAGTTTATTTTTAATTAAAAGTTTCTCTTGATCTGGGAGGAATCTTTTTATTTGTTTATCATTTTTTTTTAAATTAAAGGTTATGGGGGTGACCGTGGTTAGTAAAGTTACATAGGTTTCAGGTGTATAATTCTGTACTACTGGGAGGAATCTTAGAAGTCATTTGCTACAACCTTCAGACCTTACAGATGAGGAAACGGAGGCCTCATCTGTAAGAGGCTTATCCAATGTCTCCTTACTTGTTAGTAACAAGCGACTCCACCCACGCTTCCTAGTTCCTAGGCTGATTCCTGCCCTCTTGGCTGGCTTCCCTCCCAAAATGTCCACCTGATATTCTTTTGCTGTCACTTAATTTTCCGAAACCTTCTCGTAAAAGTCACTCATATACATGATGAAAGTCATCAAGTTGCCCTTTTCTTTCCTTTGGAAGTCAAAACTTCCCAGTTGCACTAATCTTTCTCCTCACTTGATCTTTTTTCCATCTTGTCACCAGCTTCTATTCCTCTTGTGTAAATCCTCTCTACTCGACTTGCCCTTACATGGAAGGGAGTAGCCAGCAGCCTTCCCCCTGCTCTCTTAAGCATTCTCCCTGGACAAGGTCCTCTTTGTCGCCAAGCCTATGATCCTAGCCACTGCTTGACTTCAAAGTTCTCTCCTCAGCATGCTTAATTATCTATTAATTTCAATTATGGAAAGTTCACTTTGCATCTGATATCATTTCTAGCCTTGATGCCACTCATCTTTTCCATTAATTGGCTGGTCCGTCAGACAGTCTACTCCCCAACTTTAAATTTGTATATTTAGTGCTTTAAAATGTCTAGTTAATCTTAGGTGAACTGATGTAAGCCACATGTTAAGCTGAGTAAAATATGATTTAGCATAATGAACCTTTTTATTTAGTCTAATGAACATTTAAAAAAAATTCTTGCCCTCGTCATCAAGAAGTACTAAACATCAAATATATTTTCCAAAAAGCTCTTCCTTAGCTAATAATAAAAAACCCTAAATGCTAAGCATATCCTATAATTTTACATCTGTTAAGTGATTTAAACTGTGAAATGTTCACACTAAAAAGCAGTTTGCCTTTCCAGCTGTTGATCTGCTCTAAACATTGAACATTACTGTACAGGAAGTCTTCCTTACAGCCGCCAAGTAGGTCTCTTAGGATGCCTTTTGAGGGGGGAGGAGGAACAGATTCATTTGTCTGCAATTTAGCTGTTTTCATTTGCTTTTAATATACAAAGTCTGGTTAGAATTTGCCCCCAGAATCTGATGCACTTCTAAATGGCCATAAGCCAGTTTTCATGGCCCTCTATTCAGAAAAGATTGAGTCTGCTTTGAAGCTATCAGAAAAATTAAGAACCCAGAGCAGAATCCCTTCCTTCCCGTCTCATCCACATGCACGATCACAGGTGCCTTGGGTCCTTTTGAAGGCTGAGTCCTCGACCTACACATGCACGGGAAGCTGTGATAAGACTGAGAGTACGGCTGGGGAGCACAGGGTGGTTAAGCTTGAACACCTGTGTGGGAAGGAGGGCATGTGTATACGGCCTGCCATGTAATGAAGAGCATGTCGAAAATACAACATACCTGCTGCTTTTCAGTATATGAAGATTTCTCCGTGTGAAATGGAGATACGTTATTTTATTTGGGCTCCAGTGTAAGCTAATATCCATGAATACGAGCTACCAGGAGACAGATTTCATCTCTGTTTAAGGCGGAAATCCTCTAAGAGTCTAGGCTGCCTGTGGTGGAATGTACCTTAGGGGTAGAAAGCTCCCTGTCACTATTCTCTTGCGAACCCCGTGTTCAGATGTACTCTAGGAAATCTCCTACAGCAGTGTCTCAGGGCCCCGCAAGCAATGAGTTGGATCTTTTCCCCAACTGCCCAGCAAGTAACCCATTTTTTAAATTTTGATTGTTTTCTTTGTCAGGAGTCCACGTAAGATTGAATTTCAAAAGAAATTATACTTTAAAAGAGAAAACTGCTTGAAAAGCACTACACTTGGTGACTTTTCAGCTCCCTTCGAGCTCTGGGGTGCTCTCACTATAATAGAAGCCAGCATGGTTGGTCATCAGATCCAGATCCCCAAAACCATCATTGTCTCTCGAGGGGGTTCAATTCTGCCTGTGGGGACTAAGTCAGCCATCCTCAGTGTGGTTGGTGGGGATCTGGACATCCTATTAACATCTATTCATTGCGTCTCACTCTCTCCATAAACCGTGTATTGAAGACATGAACAAGAGTTCTGGTTTCTTTGTTTTTTTATTAAACATAATAATTTGTTTCCATGGGATTATGGTTTTACCTTATCACTGACAATTCTTAAAGCGACAGAGAGAAGGATAACTTGCCCAGTTACTGAAGCATAGTAAAAGGAAGCATTGAGATCCAAATGGGAGAAAATGTGGGTTTGTGATGATAAAAATGCCTTTGAGAATCTTCTGTTCTAGGCATGGGATATCAGCAAACACGAATTAAAGTTTTACAAAGCTGTAACTATTATAGAGAAGATATACATGAGTACTTTCTAAGAAGATAAACATGAGTGAGTATAACGTTAAACTATCTTAATTTTTAAAAACATACTTTGAGAAGCAGCCATTCTCAGAGGAAAAACATTTTCCTGGAGATGTTTTAAACTATTACTTAGTGAAAATATTACTTTGTAGAAAGCTGATGATAGATATAAACATCACATTTGCTTTAAAATATTAGTAGAGAATGGCATTTAAAACAAGAATAATGAAAAACTGGAAGGAGAAATAGATGTGAGAGCCAGAAGACCAGTGTTTGGCAGAAGACGGCTGTGTGCTTTCCTTCTTTGAGCCACAATTTTTATATTGATTTAATGAATTGATTAGACCATATACTCCAATGCCTTTTCACCTCTGAAGTTCTATTGTTCTCTTCCTGAATTGAACAAATGTTCTCATTTCATCTGTAAATCCGTATAATTCAAAATAACCAATTTTGTTGCCCTCCCCTCTGAACTCCCAGCCAGTACACCCCCACATTAAGGCTTTTGAGATCAACTAAATAAAGCACTTAATATATTTTACTTTCAGATTATAAGATAGCAATAACAGTCAACTCATATGTAATATATAATAACATCATCTCCCCTTCCAAAAAAAAAAATCGTTTGAGCCACTCTGCATTATAAACTTCGAAAATGTACTTGAGGACCGCACAGGAATTACTTTCAGTTCTTTTGAAAATACTCCACTATGTAAAGGATAACAGATGAAGCGATAAAATGTATGTTTTTCCCTGCATTTTTACAATTAGAGACCGCTTCAATATGCTAGTATAGATGCATTGTGTAGACACAGTGGATATTACTGAACATAAGCACTTAAATTTAAAGTTGTATTTGGATATAATTAACATACAATAAAATACAGAATCCTAAGTGTTGAGTTCAGTGAGTTTTGACAATTATATACATCCATGTAACACCACTTAAAAAAAGATATATAACATTTCATCCCTCTAGAAACTTCCCTATGTAAGCACTTACCTTAGCATAGCAGATCTTTGAATAAGGTCATTGCATTCAACATTGTTTTGTTGTAACGTTGATGAGATGCTGTAGGAAGTTAACTCTTGTTTATATCAATTAGCCTGTGGCAAAACTGGTTTCCTTATAGGTCATTTCGTTTAGTTGAAGATCCTATTGATGACATTAAGCGAGGGCTTACTGCATCTCCATCGTTTTTGTCCTTTTTATTTAATTATCAGATAATCCATAGCTAAGAATCACAGAAAAACTGAACAGTTTAATAAGTAAGGAACTTGCACTGCTATTTACAGGAACATTCTCTTCACCTTAAACTAGATTCAAAGTATTAACTGCTTTGCTTGAATTCGTGGCCAGGTGTGCCCTCCTTTTTTCACGTTCGTACTCCATGTTTGGACATCACAATGTGTAAATAAATATGTGTGGCATACTGTTTGGTGTTAGTGAAGATTTACAAAGAAACCTTCAATGTCTTGTGAGGAAATGGCAGGGTATTCTGCCAGGGTGTCCACAGACTCCGGTTCAGTGCAGTTATCTGTAAAGGAATAGACATGAAGCGTTTTCTAGAGGCCTTGAGTTGGGCCATCAGATGTGCGCTCAGACACTTGGGAACAAGAGTCCTTATGCTGCAGACCTTTCAGGGAGTGAGCAGGAGGAAATTCTACCAGTTGGAAGGAAGGAGAACTTGTCCGTTAGGAGGATGTTAGGGAGGGGAGGAGGAAGATCCCTCTTCCAAGGTCACCTTTATCCCAACGTAGAGCCAGGAGGTAGAAGTGGGTGCTGGTGAGATCCCGGAGCCCAGGAGGCCACGAGCTGTCCCAGAATCTCTCAGCGGTGGCTCTGGAGACCTGCTGCCACACCTAAGGCAGCCCCTCATTTATCTGAGCCTCTGTGCCGGGACTGCTAACAACCAGCTCAAATTGGCTGATTTTTCCACATTTGTCAGGGAGCCAGCTGCATTGGCTCAGCTGAGCATCTGCAGAAAGGGAAGCAGAGTACCAGAAAAAAAAAGCTTTTAAGTCATTATTCTTATTCATTTCCCTATTCTCTGCTCCACCTCCTCGCGGTCTCCACTGCCATGCCTCTTTCTTCTTCTCCTTCTTTTTTTAAAAATCTTTTTATAACAATCTTTTCCTTTCTGTGGCTAGAGCCCCTGGCATCCTTCCAGTGACCTGTCTGTAGAGAGATACTCCTCCCTTATAATTAGGCCTTTGTTATTACACCACTTCCTGATTTTCTTCTCTGTCTTTCCTTTTTCAAGCTTCTGGCCCTTGACACCCCAATGCCCCAGTGGAGTAACCACACTTGTTAAAAAGAAGGGTCTTCAAAAGGGTGATAAAATTGGCTTCCTCACGGAGGCCTGTAAGTTCATTCAGGCCTATGGTTACAATAGATAGGGCATGGAAGGACCCAAAATAAGACGTGTGTTGAGATGTCTTCATTTCGGTCACAACCTCACCTACAGAGCTTTCCCCAGCATCTCAATCCCCATGCTTGGGCCACTTCATTTCTGGATCACAGTTTCTATATTTGACCATTCCTGGACTATAATCATATCAGTTTCTGGGCAGGAGGATGGGATTTCTCGTTGTCAAATACTCCTGAAAGGACAGAAAGAGCTTAACCCCAAAGACGCAGGGAGAGCCAGAGATGGAGGCAATACAGGCACAAGACAGGCGAATGCCGCTAGACGCCATTCTCCTGGGGCCCGTGCAGTGGTGAGGAGAAGGGCGTACCTTGATTAAGCTCAGGAAAGGAGCTACAGATCTGATTATTCGCATAAATATTTGGTTGCATTACATTCAGTCCTTTTAAAGACCTTTGGTACTAGGATACCTATAGTTATAGCCCCCGCATTTGAGGGAGCTCAGAGTGAAAGCCTAGAAGTCCTACAATCACTCAAGTCTTCAGAAAATAAAGGAGAAATTATGGGAGGGCTTAGTTCTTCTCCATCAGGATTGGTGACGTTCCGTTCTGCTCCCTTTGTTTGAAATCCGAGTTTCAACAATAAATAAATGCCAAACAGGCTAGATAACCACTCTTAGTGACCTCTCTTTCTCTAGGGTGACTTTTAGAAATAAATCTGTTTGTGCAGTTCAAACTTAGACAAAATATTAGATTTTTTTGATTTCCTTGTTCACCCAAACTGTTACCAAGTAGCTTAAGTGGTTTTAAATCAGATAAGGGTACACTAAGGTTTGGTCTCCCCTTTTACAGGTTTTAGGATTTTTTTCGATGTAGATTGTGTTTTATTTCCTTTGGAAAATTATATGTCTAGAGAAGCATTAAAAGAAAAAATGTTTCATCATTTTTTTTTTTTTGGTATGCAGAGATCCACCCCCTAAATTGTCTTTACAACCATCCTACTAGCAGCACTATTTTTGGTGCCTAGTTAAGAATACCAAATGCTCTTCCTGATGGTTTAACAGATTGAAGTCAGGTCCCTTGGGAAAGTTTGGACTGGGTTGAATGGGAATCAAATGGGGTATTGATTGTAAAGGTAGGTCTGAAACATTGAAGTTAGATCCCAGGTCTGTGCTTTGTAAGTTACTTAGCCAATCTGTAAATGGGGGTTATTAATACCTTCCTCACAGCAATGCAGTGAAGATTAATGGGATTCTGTATCTGATAGGATCCTTGGCATACGGTACATGCTAGAAAAATGCACACAGTAGCCATGTTTCAAAGGCCTTCACTTTTCAAGGTGCTTTTCCAACTTAGAAAAGTTAACTACTACTCCACTAAGAGCTGAGCTTAACATAATGAGAATACTCTAGGTAACCAACGGCTGGCTACCTGGATTGTTAGGTAACCGATGTAAAGGGTAGATACATGTTGCAGAAAAACTGGACCAAAATCTCATTCCTTTCATTTCAAAGTACTCCGGCAGCTAACGGGGAGGGGATAGGTAGGTGGGACACCTCCAACTTATGGAGCAGTTGTTTTCTGCTGAAGCACTTGAAGGTTTTTTTGTTTGCGTCTAAGAAAGACTTTTCCTATAAAAGTCAGTGGAGCAGTGTTTTAAGTATTAGGTACCCAAGACAACCCAAAGTAGATTTTTTTTAAAAGCACAAATTAACTTCTTATCTCTAGTGTTTGTTCTGTACATTCTGATTTCCAGCCATGTCATTCCCCTACATCTCTGCACCCTGGGTGTGTGGCTCTCTGACAACATTCATGGTTTCAGAGACTGTAGGACAAGAAGTGACAACAGGTGGGTGGATGTGCATTGAGATCAACTTGTACCCTCTCCACAGCTGAGGCAGCAGTGGGGTGCAAGGAGCCATCCCACTGTAGTCCCCCGTCTGGATCTAGGCTAATTCTGAACTCTAACTGGGGGGGACAAAGGATTGCCACCTACAGGGGATAGGAGGATCTGGTCTGGACTATTCTCTTTCCATTCTTGTCTGTGTCATCCATAAGTTGGAAGTATGTTGTGTTATTAGCACCTGCCCTACAGACTTGTAATGGCAGATTTGTAAGGCAAGTGTAAGAAGTACAAATACCCAGCTTCCCCTCCATGAATGACAACACAACTTAAAATGTGGTACCAAACCATCAGCATCAGCACCACCTGGGAACTTACATTCGAAATGCAGATTTTTGCCCTCCATCCCAGACCTCCTGAATCAGACACTGCTGAGAGAGCCTAGCTCTTCAAGGAGAGTTTGAAGATTCCTGGTGTAAGCATTAAATAGGATTCTTGTCTATACTGCAGTTTTTGAGGTGCCTGTGGAAAGGGGGGTGAGAGTTCCATGGTCCCGATGAGGGGTTCGGGGAACATTTATGGCTCTTATTGGGAATTTACTTCTGAAAGTAGGGCTGCCAGATAAAATAAAAGATGCCCAATAACATTTGAATTTTAATTCAAAAAGTTTTAAATATATATATATTTAGTATAGTATGTCCCATTTGATGTCCTGTCTTGATTTGCAAATCTGGGAACTCTGTCTAATAGTAAAGTTAGATTGTGCAGAAACTTAGGAGACATGAATGATTAAATACAATGTGGGATCTGGATGGGGTCTTGGGGGAAAAGAAAGACATTAGTGGAAAAACTGAAAAAAGTCTGAATAAAGTCTAAAGTTTAGTTAATAGTAATATACTAATATTAATTTCTTAGTGTTAATAAATGTACTGTGGTAATATGTGATTTTAACGTAGAGCAAACTTGGTAAAGGAAATATGGGAGCGCTGTACTATCTTTGCCATTCTTCTTCAATTCTAAAATTATTTCAAAATGAAAACTTGTTTTGAAAAATTGGGTTCAGTATACCGCAGCAGCTTTGTGAGTACCACCTTTCTTTGTTTTCTTATGGAAACAAAGAAATATTTTACTTAAATGCTGAGCTGTGTAAGAACATTTAGATGAATTACATACACATGGGACATGAATCTTTCGGTACTACAGGAGCCAAAAATGTTGCAGTGGTTTTAAACCTGCCATAGACGAATGTTGTCTTTTCCATGAGCATTTAATGTGTTTTGCCTGGACATTCATGGGAATCCATATTTACTGTTATGGCTTATTCACCACAGAGCTGGTTGAGATGGACTGTTGGGAAGGAGGAAAAGTCGGTAGTGAGTGGGCTGGATGAGAGGAGTTGCTAAAGAAAGGCTAATCAGAGTGGCTCGATTGTTCCAGGAAAAGTCTGTTATGTTTCTCTAGTTTATAGTTTTATCTGCAGAGTTTGGTCTGTGTGAGCCCATGGACTTGGAGATGGGACAGTAGCTTTTCTGCCAGAAAGAGTTTTCCACAGCACCAGTTTGCAAATGGTGACCAGTTTGTCCTAGAATGAGTGGTTTCCAATGAAAAATACTTGGGGTCGGGCCTCTCCTTGCAGGCATTTGGAATCAGGCTGTGAGTTCAGTTTATTCCCCACCCCATCCTCACCCCCATTCAGTAATTCCTATATTTCCTTGCATGGGGATGTGTATTAAACTATAAGTCCCCAAACCGTAGGGATTGTGAGGTCTTCTTCCGAGAAGCTGAGATGCTGAGAGCCCTCCCCACAACAGAAGAACTAAGGATTGCAATTAGTGTGTCTGTGGGGGTTTAGATTAACTTCATCCCTGGCTCAATTCTTAAACTGAGATGAGTGTGGCCCAAATCCTAGCTATTAGTCACAACTCTCTGTTTCGCCCAGGTCTCATCATTTTCCTTTCCTCCCCATCATTCCAGATATGTGGGCCTTCTCATTGTTATTTCCTCCAGCAGGAATTCATGCTTGTTCCTTGTTTGACACTCTTGTATTTCTTAATAAAATAGTCTTTAAAAGCATACATTATATTACTTATAAATTTGCTTTACTGATCTTTTATACTTTACACTATTTCATATCCTTGGGTCTAAATACTTGATTTTATTTATTCGTTTACCATAATTTTCTTCTGATTTGTTATTGTTACACAATAATGTATTAATAATTTATTAATATTAAATGCCTATAGGTATTTATTAATAATGTATTTCAATTGCTATTTCTTAGGTTGTTTCTAACTTTTTAGCATTTTAAATAACAATGGGATTTATGTTTTTAAAACTTTACCACTTCAAACTTTATTTCATCTTTTGAGTCCTTTTTATTAGGAAAAACTCTTAGGTATAGTATTACTGGAACAAAAAAACTCTTACAACGTTTAGGACTTTTGATATACTCATATTTGCCTGTCATTTGAATTTGTGTATGTCTAAAATGATCAGAAATGTCCTCTGTTGTCCCCTCTAAAACGTGCTTATCACCTTGAAAATCCACATTGAAACTCGCCTCACCCAGTCTGCAGTTTGCAAATAAATCCTACCTACTTCTTTATTCTGCTTAGGGTGTTTCTTTCATTCATTCATTCAACATACAGTTCTATGTGCTGTATTAATATTATTAGTTTTTTTCTTTAGCTAGAAGTCAACTTGATACAGGAAGTTCTGCTCTCTTCCCACTTGCTTTTGGGAAGAAGAGTGAGGTGGTTATCTCCTGGGTGTAATTGATATTTTCTCAACAGGAAGTAAGTTTTCCATTCATTTTACGTTAGTGAACATCCAATGGTTATTAAATAAATGTAAATGACTAAGATTTGCTTCTTTCTAATTTGAAAAACAGTTTGCTGTTTTAATAAAAATAACATACAGCTAAGGATTACAAGGGATTTGGTGACATAGAGAATAATTTTACTTAGTCATCAGTAACTCACTTAAGCTAAGTAGATCTAAGGTTTATAATTTGATTTCTGCCTGCACCGTATTTTGAAATTCCATTTATTTTAACTCCTTGATGACATCTCATCTCAGGAGCTTCAAATGTTGAGTCAGTGCATGTTAAAATAGTGGTCCATGTATTTCTGTTTTGTTGGGAGCCTGGGAAACTTGCTCATGCTGTCGGTGGGTGTTTGGGGGTGGGTAGCTGGGTGTATGTTCATACACACAGGTTTGTGAGAATATAGCTTTGTAGTAGACATATATATTACACACATTTTAAATTATTAATAGCTGTTACCCCAATCAGAGAACCCAAATTCTTCCAAATTTCACTGTCTTACCAGTTTATACCCCTAATGAAAGTTCAGGATATGTGTATTGGCTGTTTGATCATTCATTTCATATCCAGGAATAATCAGCTTTGAAGGAATTACACCATTTCTTAACAGGGTATAGGACTCCCCATTATATTTTACTTTTTATTTTGTTTTCACAATTTACCGCAAAAAGCATAGGAGTAGCAATTTACCCATTTTCTACCTCTTAATAACTGAGTTCCTGCCCAATCATAATGTGAGACAAGTATAATTTTATCTTAAAACAATGACTAATAAAAAAGGAAAATCACGCACAAGCCCTCCTAATTCCAAAGTATCCCAACACTTTTATATTATTAATTGTCAAATTAAAATGTCATTTATTACTTTGTTAAGCCTTTGGAGTATATGAACTCTGCATTAGGGCATAATTGGAGCTTTTTAAAATAAAAGTTGTATTTGATCTAACAAAGTAATATCTGTTGCTATTGATTTGCCTGGGAAACAAAAAGCTCAGATCTCAGCATGAGCCAAATGAAACTGCTGGTTCAACAAGTTCAAATTAGTGTTATGAATCATACGACCTCAGGGTGTTTGAGTTGAGGTTAAAAGTTAGAATCGTTCTACACAATAATTAGTCAGTGAATTTTTAGCTCAAGAAGTTTTAGGTTTAGTGGCTGGACTATAGACTTGGGAACCAAGTGGACCTGTGTCCTAATCCTGGCTCCGACCCTAATGAACAGAATGACCCTGGGCAGGGTACCTACCCTCTCTCAGCCTCAATTTCCCCCATTTTAAAGCAGGCTTAAAACAGCAGTTCCACTCCTAGGCATATTCCTGGGATAAACAAAAACCTTTGTTCACACAGAAACTCGGACATGCATGTTTCTAGCAGCATCAATCATAATAGCCAATGTCCATCCATCAAATGACGAACGGTTAAACAAATTGTAGCATATCCGTACAATGAGATATTATTCAGCCATAAAAGAACGAAGTACTCATAGTGCATACTATAACTTGGATAAACCTCAAAATCATGATGCTAAATGAAAGAAGAAGCATCCATACTTAAAAGTTCACATATTACATGATTTATTTGATATATGTCCAGAATAAGCCAATACATATAAACAGAAAGCAGATTAGTGATCATCAGGAGATGAGAGAGGAAAATGGGGAGTGGTAACTTAATAGGTATGCAGTATTTTGGGGGGATGATGAAAACATTTTGAAACTAGAGAGGGGTTGTAGCCTAGCATTTGAAGACGCTAAATGCCACTGAATTGTATACTTTGAAATGCTTAATTGTATGTTATGTGGATTGCACCTCAATAAAAAAGAGTATAATAACAATACCTCACCTTGAAGGTGGTTAGGATTAAATTAGAGTGATGTACACACAGTAGGTACTCAAAAGATACCTTCTTTTCTTTATTCTATCTTTATCACTGCCTGCCTCTACCACCCCCCTTTCAGAATGATTCCTTCTTCTTTTGAGTGTAAAAGAAAAGAATGAGATAATAGTATTTTCAACTGAAAGTATGTGGATATGATGAGGGAGGGTGCAAATACCAATTTCTGTGCACCTGGAATAGCTAAATCTAGGTCAGCCCTTTAAGATGTTAGTGTCTATTGAACCACATGCTGTACCTTGTTTAGAGTGTTTCAGGTAGCCTTTAAACATCACAGAGGAATGGGAAAGCACAGAGACAGCTGCTGCATCTAGAGCACTTCATCTAGGGCAGGCATTTACCAAGGAAGCAGCAAGTCATAATTCTAATAGTTTAGCAACAGATGATTTGCCATAGTCGATAGGCAGTTTGTCAGCCAGGCAAGTGTTCTGCCTTTGGCTATGACTTTTATATATTCTTTCCAACGGAAGCAGAACAACAGAACAACAAAAATCCCAAACAGTGCACTCAGTGGTTGAAAAATAGGCGTTTTCTGAGCTGAATGAAGGTAATTGCCTTCTGACCTATGAGGTGATTGGTTCATTTCCAGAAGCATCAAACTTGATTCCCCTCCTGTTAGCATGCTATGACTGATTGTGGGTTATGTTTGCCCCTGATTTTCCACCCTGAGGGAGTTAATATTTATACCTCATTCTAGAAATAGGTAATCTGTCACTTGCCCCCAAGTCCCCATTCTACCCTGCCAGACGTGCTTGGGGGTTTTGCGTGCCACCTTCTTCTCACTCTTACCACTTAGTTTCCCCCTGAAATATGGTTTGCTAACTTTCCGGTCCTTAGGCTTGCGCAGCATTGTGCTGATGCTCACTGCAATGGCAAGAGTGAAAACAGAGCCAGAGTGGATAAGCACATCTCAACAGTAAGGAGGATGGCAGATAAAGGTGCCACGTAGACAAGGATACAGTCTGACAAGGGGTGTGAGTGCAATCCAGGTAATCGATCAGTAGTTACCCTTGAGTGCCTGCTACACCTGTTTGGAGAGGACGTGGCTGTGGTTAATAAAGGACTTGGGTTCAAGGCCAGAAATACCAGTTACAAGCTGTGTGACCTCCAGCAGTCATCACTGACTCTGAGACTCAGTTTCCTATTCTGTAAACAGAAGATTAAAACAAAAATCTCTTCTTAGCGTCATTTTGAGAATTTAATGAAGGCCTCCCAGTATTTATCACAAAACAAGCTTTCCGTAAGTGGACACTCAGCATAACTGAATCTCTGCTTCAAAGATGTGGGGTGTCTTCACTGTCCTCAGAGATTCTTAGGGAGATAAAGCTAGAACTCCTGAATTATTGCACAAATCATACCAGTCCCAACGGATGTGATTCTGATTCTCATGTTTTAGGCAATCATGATGCAAAAGAGCTCCACCCAAATAGATGGTGGAATAATAATAAAAGTTATAATACCCACCATTCATTTTTTTTGCACCTCTGATCTTCACAATGACCCAGCATTTTATAGTGAAGAATCTGACAGATTAAGTAACTTGCCCATCTCAAGTCTGGCCAACCTCAATGCCCATGGTTTTCTTACCACCCAATACTGTTTTGAAAAGATGCTTTTTTTGTAAAAGAGCTAGAATCTGAGTTGGACCATGAAGAATGAGCAGACTCGGATACCTCATGAGTCTATTTTGGATAATCATGATTGGATAGACCATCCTCCAGGCAAGGAGGAACATCTGGGACAAAGGCATGGTGAGGAGAATGACATTGCCCAACAACACGGAGACATAGTCAGTGTGGACTGGGAGGAAAGAAGGAGACATCACAACCCCAAGTCTTCAGTCTTAAAATCTGTTCTGAGCATCAGTTTCCCCAGAAGGATGTTGCCAGCATCATTCTGTCCTTTTTGATGTGAGTATAGTTCACGTTAGAGGGGCTAGCTTAGTCTCTTCTGAAGAAACTTTTGGTGTTTCTCAACGTAAGAAGTAGCCAAATACAAAGTGCTTTAATCACCCAGTCTAAGGAGTGGACTCAATGAAAATCTCAGTGATTTGAGGTCCTTCTGTGTCCCCCTAAACTGAAACAGAGCAGATACTTCAAGGAAAACTGGAAATTGGTCTGTGTTTATGCAACATTGGTTGGTCAACCAGACCCTGTGTAGCTGACTTTGAGAAAGCTATCCTGCAGTTGGAAATAAACATCAGAAACAACCACAGCGTATGATGGCTGTGCAAAGACTCAGGGTTTGTTTGTCACTAGGCAAAGCAAGCTTGAATGGAGCCTTCACCCTGCCCCTAACAGCCTTGTATTGACACCTAGTGAACCCAGGTCGGAAACTCCAAAGGCCAATGACAATCGCCAGCATCTTGTCCAGCCAGCCTCCTTCCCTCTCCTAACTTGCGGTGATCACCCAGGACTTCGGCTGGTTGTTCAGGAATGTGAAAAGCAAGTACTTGGAAGCTGATTGTATGCAATGTCTGATTCTAGTAATAGAAAACCACAAAAGTAAAAGCACTGGATGAGGAATTAGATGACCTCATTGTCTTTACTCCCAATCCAGGGTCCTACGCCCTAGTGCTACCTACTTGTGTCTTCCTGGAGGACCCCCAGAAGGTCTTAGCTTCTCATGACCTTGGACTCTTCATCTCTAAGTTTAAGTGACTTGATTTGGATTACACATGGTGATTTCCAGTTCCCACAGGCTTCAGATACTGTTGAGGTTTCATGTAAAGCTTAATGTAAACTGTTGAGTTTTGAAGAACTCCTTGATTTAAGTAAAACGAGTCTGGGTGAGCTCCTTGTCTAGCCTCAGTACAAGACCAATTGTCACACATGAGAAAAACATTGTTTTCACCCATATCCGAACAGATTGAGGGATTTTAACAGTACAGGTCCTAAAGTTGAAAAGTATACAGTTTATCTCAGTTTGATCAACTATTCCGATTACTTTCAGTACCAAACATTTTAATTTAGTTCTTCTTTCTCTTAGGTGGGAGCAAGGGCTTCTATATAATTTTGAAATGAGACGACACTTAATTCATGTTTTCTCCTCTGCTCAAAGATTCTACCAGTCACACTATTTAAATTCTAAATTCCTTCTTTAAGTAACTTCAAAGCCAAAGAGGAAATTAAAAGATTTTAATCCATTTCATGATCTTACCCATCATAATGGGAAGGGTAGTATATTCAGAAAAGAGAGATACAAAACCTTAGGAGAATTTACATGCCTTTCATTTCTAAATTTTAAAAAACTCGATCCTTAGATTTCCCTCCATTCTTCACCTATAATTTGTAAGAATGTAAAGTCCCACTTGTTCCATAAATCCCTCTCAAGCCACTCTAGTCTATAGTGATCTCTCTGTTTCTCCAAGTCCAAATAGTAAATGTCACCCAAACATATTTCCCAAACCAAGTAGCATAGATTGTCTAACCTAGCATTTCTCAAACTGTCTTAGTGAGGGAATAGCTTCTCCCCATTCTAATGTTAAAAAATAATTAAAATAATTATGAATGTCAAGTGAGATAAACTCAGAGACCCATCAAACTGTTGAAAACCAAAGACAAATAGAGAATCTTGAAAGCAGCAAGAGAGAAGAAACTTGTCCTATATAAGGGATTCTCAATAAGATCAGTGGCTGATTTCTCATCAAAAACCATGGAGGCCAAAGGCAGGGATGACATTCGAAGTGCTGACAGAAATATACTGTCAACCAAGAATTTTGTAGCTGACAAAACTAGTTTTCGAGAAAATGAAAGAGAAATTAAGATATTCCCAGATAAAAACTGAGACCTTTTGTCACTAGAATACCTGACCAACATTAAAAAAAGAAAGATCTCAAATCAATAACCTGACCTCTACCTTAACTAACTAGAAAAAGAGGAGCCAACTAATCCCAAAGCAAGCAGAAGGAAACAAAAGCAAAGATTAAAGTGGAGAGAAATGAAATAGAGAATAGAAAACAACAGAAAAAATGAAATACCTGAAAAATGAAATAAGAAAAAAACAAAAGACATATAAAGTACAAGTCCAGTTTTATTATTATTAAATTCCACAGAAAAAAATTAGAAACAAATGTTGGTTCTTTAAAAAGATCAACAAAATTGACAAACCTTAACAAAGACTGGCCAAGAAAAAAGAGAGATGACTAAACTCAGGAATGAAAGAATTGACATTACTACCAATTTTTATAGAAATACAAAGGCTTATAAAAGAATACAATGAGCAATTGTATGCCAAAAAACTGGAAAACATAGATGAAATGGACAAGTTCTTAGATACACAAATTCTTAGAATCAATGTGGAGTGCACAATATTAGTAGAATAAAGGAAAAGGACCCATGTAATTATCTCAATAGATGCAGAAAAAATGTTTGATCAAATTCAGCATTTTTTCATGATAAAAATATTAAACAAACTAGAAAAAGAAGAGAACTTCTTCAACTTGATAAAGGGCATCTACGAAAGATAATAAATATTTAGGAATAAATTTAACCAAGGAAGTGAAAGTTGTATATTTAGAACTACAAAAGAGTTTTGAAATAAATTGAAGATATCTTGTGTTCATGGTTTAGAAGACTCGGTATTGTTAAGAACAATTACTCCCAAATTGATCTACAGGTTCAATGTAATCCCTATCGTTTTCCAACTATTTTTGGGGGGGAAAAATGGACAAGCTGATTCCAACATTCACATGGAAATGCAAGGGACACTGCACAGGCAAAACTTCTTGACAAAGAAGAACAAAGTTGGAAGATTCACACTTCCCAATTAACTTACTACAATGCCACAATAATCAAATTAGGGTGATACTGACATAAGGATAGATATGTATACCAATAAAATAGATTGAAATAAATGCATGTGTGTATGGCTAATTGGTTTTCAACAAGGGTGCCAAGACTATTCAATGAGGACAGACTAATCTGAACAGTGTTTCTGGGATAAACTCAGAGAGCCATCAATACTAAGTTGCATTTACTATCCCCTTCCCACCTATACTTTACATATATAACAACTTCTATGAGCAAAAACTTTCAGTCTTTGTAATCTTGGAAAAGTAATCTTACAATTTAATCACTGATGGTTCTACAGGATTTTTTTCTTCCCTCTAACCAATTTTGAAAGCAACTTGGTAGACCCTAGGTAACCACGTTATTTATTGTCCAAGAGGGACACTTCCGAGCATGAAAGTAGGCACGAACCATATGGGATGCAGGCCCAATAGGCATAACCAGACTGTCCTGGGCAACCCAGGACATATGGCCGTCTAACAGAAGAGGCGTTTACTTCTGGGCACAGACTCCAGGCTGGATACTCAAAAAATACTTGGAGTGGGAGGGAAATGGCTTCGAAGGTAATAGCTGTGCTGCTGCAGGTGGTGGTGGTGAGTTGTGTGGTTTCCTTCCTCCTCAGCAGGAAGGACTGGCTCCAGGGGAGCCCCCTGGGACCCCAGCTCACTGGGGCCAAGATTTCAGTGGAGGCAGGAAGGGCGGGCTCTTCTAATGGCTTAAATGTGCCTGTTGGGGGTTTCCTCCTGAATTGATCACCCCCTTTCCTGTTCTGCATCTCAATAAGGGCTTGGCTGCTGGCTGCTGCTTCACTAACATTTGTCTCTTCGTTATCAGCTGGTGTAAGTGAGAGAGAACATCCATGTGATCAGATCAAATTGGCAAATTGGAATTGTTGGCGGGCCTGGGCTTGTTTGGACAACAAGCAGAATGGGTGGGTGTAAAAGAATTGATATTCAGTATGCACTGGGCGGAAGACTCTTTGACATTAATCTGACTCGCTCATTTTTATAAGTGAGGAAATGGAGGCTCAGAAATGGCTGAGGTTTTTCCATTTAACACCCCCACTACTAGAGAAGGAATTGTTCCCTGTCTATTCAGCTTCTGTTTTACTGGGGGTATCAGAGGGGGGAAACTCTTGCAAGAAATTTGCCGAAGTATTGGGTAAAAATCCAGAGCCCAAGGCATTAAGTCGCATAGGGGTGTTTGCTATGCCACAGACTCAAGTATCTGAGGATTCTAATGTCCCTCCTGTCACCATCCGGCCTCCACCTGGCCCAACCCACACGCTGGGAGCCACTGCTCAGCAATCTCATTAGTGAAACGGAGACCCACTGCCTGTCTCCCTGGGCTGGGTTGTGGGTTAATTGCTGAAGGTTCAGAAAGCACCTTAAAGTAGGAGCCGTTACCTGAGTCTTTCAGCTGATCTCACCACCCAGGCCAGCCCCTGCTGATGGGTGGAGAGAAGAGACTAACGGGTGCTGTGGAATCTGAGGCCCTCTGAAAAGGTCCCCTGCCCCAGAAAGCCTCACAGATCGCAGATCCTAACTCTTAATTGAGAGTTCAAACTGATAGGGGTGTGTGTGTGTGTGTGTGTGTGTGTGTGTGTGTGTGTGTGTGTTTAGAAGTGGTGGCTGTGAAAAAAGGGGACACATGCCAGGCACGTAAGAAGCAGGGAACTATGATGTTAGAGGTGTCACATTTTCTGTGTCCCACCTGGCACTGTATTGTTATTTTACATCAGTTCACTCGTTTAGTCCTAAGTCCTTGGACATACGCATTTTTATCCCCACTTCCTAAAAAGTGAGCAGCCAGAGTACCCCAGAATCCAGCTTGGCCCACATGGGGAGGTGGTTTCATTCCACACACACACACACAAGGCAAACATGTCCAGAAGTGATCAATCCCACATGTTTATTTCAGTGATCTTCATAATGAGTTCTGGGTTAGCTTTCTTACTGTCGTTTGAGTTTGGCAGATTGGAAATGGACTCCTTCTGAAAGGTCTATAAGAACCTGCTTGACAAATCCAGGAAGATGTCATGATGGTGGCAGGATGGAGAAAGCCTGGGAGGGGACTTGGCAGGCCTGGGCAACTTAGCAACAGGAATCCAGCACTCGGTTTGCCTGCTTTCTCTTTTCAGACTTCACTTGTACATGTGCCTAGCATCGCACTCAATGCTATGAAAGATTGGGATTGTTTAGGCCTCATTGTGCCCTGCCCAGATCACTGCAGCAGCCTCCAAGGGGCACGTACAGGACATCTGTGCTTACTCGGCCCTGTCCCCTTCCTCCCTCCACTCTCTCCACAGAGTGACCTCATCGTGCTGCTTTCTCCCCTTGCCGGAATCCTGGTATGTCCTCCCACCTCCCTTCATTCTCTGTGGGTTCCAGGCACTCTGCAGTCTGGCCCGGCCCCACCTGTCTGGCCTGTACTCTCCGTCCAGGCCCACACGTGTTCACGAGGTCCAGCCAGACATCACTGCTTGCCCTTCCCCAGATCTACCAGCCTTTCCCCATTTTCTTCCTAATACCTAGGACAGCCGTCTCCCACTTCTTGACTGGCTGAATCCGGGCAAATCTCAAACTGCCTGGCAGGGCCCCTCCCTCAGGAAAATGCGCCCGATGCCTTGGCTCCCTCTCCCGCAGGCTGGGAGTGCAGGCTGTCCTATGGTAAGACCGCACCGTGGCATTTAAGTCACACAGTGCTGCCACTAATCTGCAGGCTCCTTGGGGTTTTTGTGATCCCTCACTACTCATCGCCTTGTACAGAGCCTGGGACAGAGAAGAGGCTCGATACATGTGGAATGAATGAGGCCTTTGGGGCGGCTGAAGCCCCAGAACATACTTCTCTCATATCTTGACTCTTAAGTGTCCCAATAACTCAGGAGCCGCAAAGGTAAAGCGCAAAGTGAATAACTTCCAGGCTACTCAAGGGGATAATAACCTTCTTTAGCGGGGCACAACACTCTCTGCCACAATTACCTGGTGACTGTACAGGGGAGAGGTGGGTGAGGCAGAGATTTTCCCCAATTTATAGACAGCTAGAGGTGAAACATCTCGATTAACACGAGCTGGCGAAGGGGTACTGGTGAAAATAGCTGCTTTGGGGTTCAGGTATGGGCACAGTCTCTGTACTTCTGACCACACCTCCTTTAATACCCTGGAAAGACGTGAAATAACCCAAGCTCATTAGAGGATTCAGGGGTGACTAATGAGGAATTGATCCTCCCTGACGTGGACAGTCTCCATGGGGCCAGAGTGGAGGGCAGGGTATTGGTCCTCCCAAATCACCCACAGACCTTCTCCAAAGGTGTCTTCATCTGGGTCACTTGACCCCTGGACTCAAGGGACAGCATGTTAACTAAATGAAATCAATTAAAAGAAGTTTGAAAGGCAATGTCCTGCAACGGAGGTATGGACTGCTAAAAATAAGTCCCCATGTAAAATGACCTATCATCAGCTAATCGCTGAGTGACATCCCATGCAGAAGGGTGTCCTGGCCTGTCCAGAGGCAGCGTCTCAACTCTCCAAACAGACAGTAGCAGAAGGGAGTGATTGCAGGCAGCCAGCCTGAGCTGCTGGCAGTTCCCAGACCCTCAGAGCCAAGGTGACTTTTCTTTTTGTTCCTGATGCCCAGTCCTGACAGTGTCACCTCCTCCCCGGGCCTGGCTACAGAGGTCTTGAGGGCAACTTCTGTTGTAAGCAGAATAATGTTAACAGCTGGGACGTGCCAGTCTGTCAGAGGTCACTGCTGTTACAAGTTTCAGAGTGAACATTTTTAGAAGGTGAGATGGGAGAACTGCAGGCTATGCTTTGAGGCTGCAGACTTGAAAAATCAGAGCATGTTCACAGCAGAGGGCTAAGGCTGCCCAGCCACCCTTGCTCATCCCTCACTGGCCCTGCAAGCACAGGCAGAGCCAGCTCCCAATAAAATTGGGCAGGTAGCAGGGAAACATCAGTGGCCCCCCAAAGAGGAGACAGAAGCATTAATCCTGCGCTTCCACCAACAAGCTGTGTCCCTGTGGGCAACTTTCTGGGTCGCACTGTGTGTGGACTGGAAGGAGGGTTCTCGTAGGTCTCGCTCTGACAGTCAGTGAACCCGGGATCTAGAATTCTCTCATGTTTCAGCATCTACTGCATCCGTTCCCAGCAGTGCCCCAACCTCTTTTTTGATGTTTCCACCCACTGAGCCACACAGGGCTCTAATTCGTGTCCTCCCATTGTCCAGCTGCCCAAACTGCCTCCACTTTTCATTCTAATCCCAGATTTTCAGTGAGTCATGGGTGAGTTAGCAAAGTGCTGCCGGTCTGTTTTGGACGCTTCTTAATTAAAGCAGGATCTCAGGTATTATCTGAAGAGAGATGGGGCTTCTTGAGAGAATGCTGATCAGGTTATGCTGGAGAGAATCCTCAGGCCAGAGGAGGATAATAACAGTAATAACAACAATAGCAACAAATATTAAGAGAACTTACTCTGTGCTGGGCCCTATGCTGAGGGATTAACACGTTTTACCACATTTAAATCTCCAAAAAAAACAAACAAAAAAACCCCCCACCTCATGAGGTAAGGACTATTCTCATTTTACAGATAAGAAAACTGAGTTTAGAGAGGTTAAATGATTTTTCCTGGAGTTACGCAACCAGTAAGAATTGGAGCAGAATTTGAATCCAGACAAAACACTGTGAGGCATTTTGTCCCTCAAGACTTTAACTAGAGAAGTTCTTGACTTTGATTTTAAAGCAGTGAGACTGAACACACACAAACGCACAGCCTTCCTCATCACCAACAGGAGAATTTATTCATGTGAGTGAGTTCCAAACTTCAACGTATAAGGTCTAAAGTTTATGTACCCGTCACAAGTGAGCGATTGGGGTTTCCAGTTTCTCCTGGGAATACTTCATGAGCTATAGAAACACACAGTCTACTTTTCCTTCCGTTATTGGCATCATTGTTTCACCTTCCAGTGATATTATCCCTTGTGCTCACATATCTTTTCACCTGTCTTGGCTCCAGGTGACCTTTGGCTATTTCCAGTAGTCAAATCCAATCTACCCTTAAAGGAAAAATTTGCCACCAGTCTGACTGGCTATATGTTTTCCCAGTATTCCAGTGGCTCACCAAATATTTCAGCAGTGGAACCATTTTTCTTTCTACTGGAATCTTTTAGAGAAGTCGAATTCGTAAGGCAGAGAAAAGCAGAGCTTCTGTGTTTGAAGCATGAATGGGAGGCATGACCCATGTCTACTCTTCTCCCCTGCCCTTCTTGTTCTCCTCTTTGGCCTACAGGGTACCACCAAGGAAGCTTTGAATTTCAGGGGACCCAGTTTGAAAACCCCAGCCCAGTGGTGGGAGGGGCAGTGTCAGGCGCTCCACGCCCTCCCGCTGGCCCAGTGTGGCAAGTTCTGTCTATAAACTGGAAGGACATACTTGTGTCTCCTTTAAGTTCTTACTGGCTGCAAGGAAGGAGAACATGACTCCTTGGTGAAGCCTTCCTCAAGGTCTTTAATCCACCATTCATATTTGTAGAAGAGCTTTAAGAGGTTTGCAGAAATGCTTTAAGGAAGGAAGAAGAGGGAGCTTAGCGGCTGTAAATAGAAAGGCGAGTTCTGAGGTCAAGATGATAAAAGGGGAGAGAAAAAAAATGTAATGATTGGAATGGAACGAGGAAACGAATCACAAAGATATTAAGAAAAAGCACACAGAGTGGAGATCTCCAGCCGAAAGGGAAAAGCACAATGTGTCCAGATCCCAGGCTGACTGTTGGATATCTGCTGTGTCCTCTGATGTGTGCAGCCTCCCGTCGCAGTTAGGGGCAGGCAGAAACAGGACGGGTAAGAGTGTCTCCGCTTCATGCCAGGCCCTGGGGGCCAAGCAAAGACCCCTCCCTTAAGGAACTCACTGTCTAGTAGGGGTTATACTCAAAAACTCTAACTCCAAGAGGAAACCAGGAAAAGCAGTACAGAAGATATAAATGGGGTGTTAGGGATATCAGACGAAGGGACGTCTGTGACACTGTCCAAGCCAAAGCTAGTTTCTCTAACGAATGATGTTCCTTTTGATGCGTAAATAGGAATTTTGAGTGAAAATCGGGACTCTTCAGATTTTATCTTATCAAACTTGTTTTGAATCCCTCATCCTCGTTTAGTTCTCCTCGAAAAAGGAATAAATTACTCCTCTGTTTATACCCCCAAAGGAGGTTTAAAGTTATAATCGTGTTTTTTCCAACATGAGTCAGTTGGACCCTTTAAGTCACGATGACATGTGGCTCAGGAATTTTTCTGACCTCCCATCTGCATGTCATTGGAGCATAGCAAGGCCTTTCTGCTTTTGCTTCATTACTTTAATGCTGCTTTCCTTTAAAGTGGCATTATCTAGTACTTCAAACCAACACAGAGGAGAACAACATGTCTTTAATAGTCAAGGGAAAAAAAAGTTGTTTTTCTGTTTGTTTGTTTGTTTGTTTGTTTGTCTAGTGTGGAGGACCTCAGCCAGTTACCAGTAAGCTGGGAGAAGACTTTGTTACCTAATGAATATAATAAAATCAAGGGAAACTATGGAGGATTGTTGGAGCTAATCTTATGATTTAACTCATTTTCTCAGCAGCCCAATGCTGTGAAACAGATTCCAAACCATGTTCCTATTATGTTTCCTCTTGTGAATCCCTTTACTACGCTTGGAATTTGAGACAATTTCTAACCTTGGCCAGCAGTGGGCAGTATCTTCACTCCTGGCTTTGGATTTGAAGCAATGCCTTTTGTGCTCTGTATCCCCAGGGCTTAGTATAGAGCCTGGCACACAGTAGGGACTTGCTCCAATAGTGTTTGTGGGATGGAACTGATTATGAATAAAGACAGAGAAGGGGAAACAGGCACGGTGTGTTCGAGGGCAGGTAGTAGAAGTAGCTGACACTTATTAAGCATTTACTAAGAGCCAGTACCATGCTAAATACTTTGGTTTCTTCTCACGTAAACCTTACCAGACCTCCATGAAGTACGACTATTCCATATGAAAGGTGGGAAACGGACTTTGGTCAGATAAGCAATGTTTCAGTTTGCTGGGGCTACTATAACAAAATACCATAGACTGTGCCTTAAACAACAGAAATTCATTTTCTCACAGTTCTGGAGCCTCGTCTGGGAAGTCCCAGATCAAAGTGCTAGCAGGGTAGGTTTCATTCTGAGGCCTCCTCTTTTGGCTTGTAGATGGTGGCTCCCTTGCTGTGTGCTCATATGACCTCTTTGTGCATGTGGGGAGAGAGAAAGAGCCGTTGGGTGTCTCTTCTTACAAGGACACTGTCCTGTAGAATCAGACCTCTACCCTTAGTATACTTGACTTGACTTCCTTAGAGGCCTCATGTCTAAATACAACCACAATGGGGGCTGGGCTTCAACCTGTGAATTTTGGAGGAACCCACACATTAAATCCATAATAATGAACAGGCTCAAGTTTGCAGAGCTAGGAAGTGTCAGAGCTGGAACTCAAACACCCTTGCCCTGAAGTCCGTGTTCTTACCTGCGAGGCATCACTTCCATGGCAGATGGGGTTATAATCTAGAATACAGGGCGGGATGGGACCCAATTGCTGGAGGTAATGATGATGAGTAGTCTGGGCTCAAGTGAGCCCTAAAGACTGAATCTTTTGCCACCCCCATCCTGCCCGCCAGCCATCCTGAGAACTTTGCAGTTCCCTGAGGCATCTGCTCATTGGCTCCAAACCTCCGAATAGGGTCCTTTGCTCAACCTGGGCTGCACATTAGAATCACCTGGCAAGCGTTAGCAAAACCAGGAGTCAGAGCCAGACGGGAGGGCTCCCACTGGCCTCAAACAAATAGGGATAGTAGCAAATTATAACCCACTGAACACATAAGACATCAGGAGTTTGTGCTGATAAACATTACCTAATGGATAAGTTGAAAGTTTGGTGATAAACAGGATATAATTTTAAAGTATCTCCCCACAGAGGAACTGATTAATTACAAAAGGAAAATTAGTAAATTTGCAGTGAAGTCTGGCAGTCACCACCTTAATCAAGTGACCAAAGTGAACATCATCAGTAACGGGACAAAGAGAAGCCATGTGCCACGTCGTGAGTTACAGTAAGAAGGGACCATGTCACTACTGTGATAGCCCTGCCAAAGATACGTAGCTTGAATCTCATCGTGAGGAGACATCAGATAAACCAAGATTGAGTGACGTTTATACAAAATATCTGGCTTGGAGTCTTAAATTGTCAAAGTCAGGGCTGTTAGGAAAAAACTGAGGAATTGGTTCCAGAATAAAGGTAACTAAAGAGATAAGACAGTGAAAGGCAACATGAAGTTCTGAACTGGATCTTTCTGCCGTAGAAAACATTTTTCAACATTAGGCAAAAACTTGAATTTTTGTAATGTATCAATGTGGATTTCCTGATTTTGATGGTTGCATGGTAGTTATGTAGGAGAATATCCTTAGTTTGAAGAAAACACCCACCACAGAGAAATGGTTCAGTTAAAAGAAAAAGTTATTTATACTGTAATTGCAACTTTTCTGTCAGTTTGAAATCCAAGCACATAATATCCAAACTCATTAAATGGCTGATGTCCAGTTTGCACAGCAAACCGATTAAAACAGAATCTCGGTGAGGAGACCCAAGGTTCAGTAGCTGTTGAAATACCCAGGTGATTCCAGTGTGAGCCTGGGCTGAGAACCACTGGCCTATTCTCAAATTATGGTCCCTGAACCAGCAGAATCAGAACCAGTGGGAAACTTGTTAGAAATGCAAATTCTCTGGCCCCACTCCATGCCTCCTGAATCAGAAAATCTGAGGGTTGGGCCCAGCAATCTGTATTTTAACTGATTTTGATTCATACTTAAGTTTAAGAACCACTGGTCTAGAACCTTCTCATTCTTCTGTCCATACTCGCTCCCAGTTATTCTTCCAGAATCAGTTCAGCCTTTCACCAGATCCCCTCCTGGGGTTACCTCACTATCTTACCTCATGGTTTAACAATGATCACCCCCGCCAGAGCTGGTCCACATCTCATTCACACAGTCCCTGGCATAGAGAAGGCACCAATGCATGCTTATTGAATTGATGCTTACTGAATGAATGGAAGGGCTGGCGGTGAAGTTCAGTGGTATTCCCTTATGCCACATTTACTTCCATTTGCATGCCCTTTATAGGCGTGCAATGATGTTTCTCAAGTTGTTCTGTGATAGGAATTTGATGAGCTGTGGGGAGGCAGGGAAGATGACAAATATCTGAAACCACATTCAGAAGCACCCCGCCTTTGAGGGAGCTGGTTCTGAACCCTTTTACTAAAAGGTGCCTGCGAGCTGCTGTGCTCTCTAATTAAACCAGATGGACTGGATGATAGCTGATTAGATTCCTGACTTACCGATCCTACTTCTATTTACTCACATAAATACGTTGATGAGCCAGAAACCATCTCATTCAGGAGAAGCACCTCACTGAATATTTTTAGAAAATTAAACTTTTATGGATGACCCAGTCTGTGAGCAGCTAAAATGTCAAAGTCTGTTTCCTGTGGCACTTGGATGTTTCGGCTATCAGCAGGGGAACTGTGAACACGTTTGTTTCTGCGAATGTGTGCCAAAACAACAGCAACAACAAATTACAGGCCCATCAGTCATTTTGGAGGGAGAGAGGAACATGTCAGCATGATTGGCGTAAGCAGGGATGCAGGCAGTTTCTTGCTGTCCCTGCCTCTGCCTCTCCTGGCGCCACTTGATGATGTCACTTTTTGCTGAAACTGATCCCCAGTTTACTTGGTTCTCTTGATTGGTAATATTTGGGGGTGAGAAAATGAAGTAGATACTCCAAAAACATGTAAATACAGTAAAACATATTTACAAACACGTGCACATAAATATAGCTGCATCTGTCCATGCATAAGTGCATATGCACATTTATGTCAATAATTATATGGCATACTCTCTAAAAATCTACTCAAAATATAGTTACTCAAGTAGCAAGGACCTTAAGTAATGATGGGTCCTGAGAGATTCCTAATTCCAGGTCTTGCTACTGATTAGAATCCCCATGGGTGCCCTGTAGAAGATAATGTAGATGGCCCACATTGGACCCATGGAAAGTCATTTTGTGGAATGCATTGTTTTAAGATTTTTCCAAGGTGATTCTGCTGAGGTGACAGAAGAGTGAGTGGAAGATTTTCAAGGTATGACATGGGATGAATGGCCCTGCACAAACATCATGGCAATTGAAAGGACAAACCTGCATCCTAAGGGCTCAGATTGGCTTTGACCTAGTGAAAATTGGTGCTGAGCAGGACCGACTGACTTCCTTGGCTGAACCATGTAATTAGAATTCTATTTAAGCACACTCAAAGAATGATTTTGACTTGATGGATTGCTACCGTGTTTTTAACTTCTATGGCTGATGCAACATATGTGGAACCTACCAGGTTTAATGAAAATATAGAAGCATCCTCTCTTACAGTGAAAGCTAAGATCAAATTGTTCTCTAAAGATAAGGTGATTGATTCTCTGAATGGTCAGAGGGATATATTCCCAATATGAAACTTTCTGGTCATTTGTTCATTCATCTAGTATTGAATCCATTCCTACCATGTGACAGATATTGTTCTGGGAGTAAACAGTGTTTCATAAGATAGGCACAATTACGTCTTTCCTGGAACTTACAATTTTTAAGTGTTAACTACCCATTAAGTTTTGTGAAACTAGAAATGAATGACATTGGTGGAATTTACAAACTATCTAGGGAGATAAGCTATATCTTCCAGAAACCAATTAGAAGGCCATTTCTATAGATATTGTTATGGGCTGAACTGTGTACCCCCAAAAATCCATATGTTAAGATCTTAATCCCTAGTACCTCAGAGTGAGATCTTATTTGGATGTAGGGTCTCTAACCAGGTAGTTGATCAGGATGGGCTCTAATCTAACATGACTGGTGTCCTTGTAAGAGAAAATTTGGCACAAATAACATAGAAGGAAGACAATGTGGAAACACAGGGAGAAGACAACCATCTACAAGCCAAGGAGAGAGGCCTGTAACACATCCATACATACTTTGAAGCTCTCAGAAGGAACCAACTCCGTTGACACCTTGATGTCCAATTTCCAACCTCCAGATCTGTGAGACAATAAATTTCTATTGTTTAAGCCACCCAGTCTGTGGTGCTTTGTTAGAGCAGCTCTAGCCAATTGATACAAATACTTAAATGCTAAAATGTGGGTAGGGAATGGACTAACCTAATTGGACAGGGACAAAGTATGGGCTCGGGTGGACTATTGGTGAGGTTTTGAGTAGGAATGGAGGATGGCATAGTGTTTCATGTGGGAGTGGGGGGAAGAAACCAATGCTTGCCAAAAGAATTACATGATACAGTTCTTGCAAACAGAGAAATGAGATGCAATTCTCTTTGCATCCTAATTCTCCATCAATGGGAAAGTGGCTTCTGACCTCTACAGAGGACACATTCCCCTCGATGTCAGGTTTATGGAATTGTCTTGTACAAGAAAACAAAATGGCTTCATGGTGGGCTAGTTCCTCTTTCACTCAGGTATATTAAATCCATCCAATGCAAGACTCTCTTTGTCCCTTGTGATGAATGATACACTTAGACATTTCCTTAAAGCTGGGATATAGCGTGAAAGCCCTACAGGTCGGCAGAGACCATCTCTCACTCTGCATTTGCTTTTGTGGATGGGCCTCGGGACAGCATCAGGACACGTACTAGGTGGTGAGAGAAGCAGCAGTATGAAGAAGAGGGTGATATTTTGCCATTAATGTTCTATTATTAGGACACTATGACAGGGTATTGAAAATTGAAGCTGGGAAGGAAGGGTGGGGCAGCAGCTCAAAGATGTGAGACCAGACACTACAAACACACTGTGTGACATGGTTCTTCACTGGTGCTCAAAAGGCATGACAGTTGCCACAGTACACGTGATCTGCACATCAGTCCTGCTGGCCCAGAGAGCTGTCTTCATGGATCCTTGTGCAAAGGTCTGATTGCCTTTAGTGTGAGTTGAGAAGCCCGTTGCTCCTCACTGCATAATACCACAGCTCGTATGTATTCTTCCATGTCTCGAACCTCCTTACCACTAGTACCCAGAAAGATCTGCCCAAAAGTGAAGGGAATTGCGCTAGAACCCTGAGAGGGACCGATGCTAAGATAATCAAAGGGACCTCATCACCACTTCTCTTCTGTGCCATATTCTAATAACTTCTCTTTCTCCCCCCAGATGGAAAGCACTCACTGACAGGGACCATCCTGGAGCTCTCTCCTTATCTCTGGACACTAGTCTATGCCTGGTTTATAGCTGGCACTCAATGAAATGTTGGCTACAGGGAGAGAGGGAAGAAGAGAAGTTTCTATTTTTTGGTCCGAGGAACACCCTTTGTGGCATAATTAATGGGGCATACATCATTCAGTGTAACTTATGGTTCCCAAGTGTCTCAAACAGGATCTCTTTCTACCCACCACCCCCTTTTTACTCTTTCACCCAGAAGAATGTGCTTCGGAAGCCAGTCCTCCCAGTGGCCAGTGATAGGCCACTGTTTTCCTGCTCCCCCACACCAGCATCCATTATCCCCTCTGCTCCTAGGACTGCAGTGCCTGGAGTTGAAGACCAGCCTTCTCCCTGAGTTTCCCCTGCATCACTTGGAAGCTTGCCTGGCAAGCTGCTCAGGTCACTGTTCAGTGCCTGTGCCCGAACTCCTGCTGGCTGTACTTACCTCTATTTGCCACAAGGTAGCGCTGGCTTCTTTACATGCCCCCAGGCCCCAGGAGTTTTCACTAGCTCTTTGATTCTAGTTTCAGGACTCTGGGCACAGGCAATGGGACTGAATGAAAGCTTGCAACCACTCTCTCCTCTCTGACCTTGTCCCTGGTCCTTAATCGAGGCCCATTCCCTTGGGTGGGGGGTTTCCCAGGAAGCTCCCCAGAGCTCTTTGCAGTCAGACACCCTCCCCCGCTCCACTTTCCATGAGGCAAACCTGAATCCTAGGGCAAGTACCAGTTAGACTCAAGCTGGGATCCCTGCTTCATAAAGAAGTAGGGTAGTCCTCCTCAGCTAGAGGCCACACCTCTCTTATCCAGGTAGGCATATTAAAACCCTGGTTCCTGGAAACTATCTATAGAAGCTCCAGAAAGGCTTCAGTAGAGAAGGAAAGCCACGCAGGGGTGGAAGTCAAATGGACTTCTCTTTGAAAGCAGACTGTACCACTTACTAGCTGTGTGACCGGGACAAGTTAGTAAGACTTTTGGGGTTATGGTCCAAGTCTGTTAAATAGGATAGTTTCTAGCTCATGGGGCTGTAAGAAATTTATGGGAATGGAAATATGAAACGAGGGTAGGATGTTGCTGGCAAGTCATAGGTACTAAATCCACCTCGCTTTTCTTGTCTTAACCATTGTCTTAAGTTAGGAGTGAGGAAGAATGTGATAGAAAGCTTTGACTTGAAACCACTCGCTGATGAACCTCTCCTTGAATAGCCTAGCAGGAGAGCCCCATCAAGGGATCCTATAACAGGGACACATAAGTACCTGAGCCTCCTCATTCTAACCAGGGCTGGAATCCACACCTGCCCACCAGACCCTTCTGGAATGTGCTAGCAGAGCTAACTGGGCCACTCCTGCTGAGTTCTGCAGCATTCCATAGATCTCTTTCATTAAGATGCTCAGAAAGTGCTTTGGGTGAAGCTGAGGAAGGTACCATATGCGGAGTGAGCTGAGCAGGGAGCAGAGGGATGGGAGGGAAACTCATAAAGAAGTACACCCTCTGTCAGGAGGCCAGGGGGCTAAAAACCGGAGAATTATAACTTCTTTTCCGTTACCACCCAGCAATGGTTAATTGCTCTAGATTGAAGAGAAAGTAATGTAAATCTCTTTAGGTTCCTTCCAGAGTTGGCCATTTTCAGTCATGGGTTCCCAACCCCCACCCCTACCAGTCCTCATCAGTGCGATTCCTATATAGTGGGCAGTGCCTTAGGACCTAGGCCCCTTGCCCACCCTCTGAAACGGGCTCTCCTGTACCATCACCACCCCATGAGACAAGCGTACTCTAGTTTCAACTTCCGGTCCTTAGGGCATTAAGAGCACAGACTTTCGAATCAGAGCTGATCTCCATTGGTGTTCAATAGGGAGGCAAATCATTTACCATTTGGAACCTTCAGTTTTTTGTGAGTGTATGTAAGGATAGTCAACTCTGCTTCCTACGTGTGAGAATTAAATGAGATGGTGCACGTATGGCATCTGAGAGTCTGCTACACAGTACCATCAGTCCGTAGAGGTGACATGGTAATGGAAAGCATGGTGGGTGTTAGATGCACGTGTTCATACCAGGAATATTCTCCCCACCTTTTAAAACCTTACCTCCTTTTCATGACCACAAATGGCATCACCTCCATATTGTCTTCACCACTTGTAACCGTTTCATTTCCTTTGAACTCATGTTGCACCTACTTTCTACCATTTGTTAGCCTTTATTTCTTGCCACCAATTTCTCTGAGCAAGTCTCGTATTTTACCAGTTAGATTATAAGCCCTTTCAGACAGGAACAGGCCACCAAAATCAACTGTCTAGTGAGTTTTATAGTACAGGCTCAGGGGGTCTGTGTGTGTAACATCCATGTTTGGGCAGGTGAACGGGGTGAGGGTGCTAAGTGTTCATTTCATGGTATACAAGACGGTGTATTAGTGTGTGGAGAACAGCTGAGAAATCGCTCAGATAAAGCAGGAGGGAGGAACTGTGTAGCCTCAAATAAAACTCCAAGTGCCAAGTCGAGGGGCTGTTCTTGGAAAAGGCCAGCTTCCTTGATCTGTGCATTTTTTCTTTGGGGACCAGGGGATTATATTTGAAGATGAGTTTGGGAATTTCCATGCTGCTGAGGATACCACCTGAAAACCTTGTACTTGGTTCTGACAGCAAATACTGAAGTAGAAAAAAAAATTTCCATCCATCTGCACTAATAATCTCTTATGTCTCTAGCATAAGAAGTGTGTGTTTGGGGGTGGGGAGGCGGATAAATTAGAGGCTGCATCAGAAAAAAAGCTAAAGAGCCAGGCTTATGTTCAGTCCTCCGCCTGGTCATTTTCTGTTTGGTACAGGAAATGCCAAACTTCTGTGGCTATTGGGTGGAGGTTCTGGAAACATAATCATTTGAACTGTGATAATTGAAGGCATTAAAGAAGAAAGCCCAACTGAAAAACTTCCAAAAAAGCAAAGACACTCAGGCTTCAAAGAAGGCTACTTGTACTCTCCAGTCTTGTGGCCACAGTAAGAAGAAACCTACCCCGGATCAGGATCGGGGCCCCTTTCCATGTTCCAAAAGAATCCACCCATCTACAGCTCGTGTTTTGTGCCAAACAAAATCCGGACCTCGGCACCTTTCTACCTATTTATGCGCAACCCTTCCGTGTTTGTGTGTATAGGTCCGTTTGTGTAAGCACGTGGTGCTTGTATCAGTTACTGCTTTCAGGAGGGGACTCCAGGGAACATAAACCTGATGAGGGCTTTGCGCTTACCTTCGGTTATACAATCTGCGTCTTGTTACGCTGCCCATTAACTTAGCATGTGCTTGTGTTGGCTTGAGCTGGTGGTTCTCAGCGCTCCTGGAGGCAGGCCAGGCTGACAACATATATCCGCGGATTAAACCATTAAAGCCATAATGGCTTCTTCCCCTTCCTCCCTCCTCCTCTCCTTTGGCCCATTCATAGCAGAGGCATCTCTCAGAGGTAAGAGGCTCCTGCCGACTCATCTCCTAGGCCAGATTTAAAGTAGCAGCTCAGATGCTTCCTGATAACACAAACGTGGTTGTTTCAGGCGATCAGTACTTAACGTTTAAGCCTCTGTCATGTACATCATTGGATGATAACTGTTTTCTTCTTGTTAACTTCTATTTCTTTCCCTGTGGGGCTTAGCTTCCAGGACCAAGTGTGTCTGTCTTAAGTACAGGTAGATTGAGAATGGTCTAATGCCTTCATAAGGCCATCAGAGAATTCACCTGTGAACTCACCAGGTTTCTGTTGAGCATATCTACCATGAACTTAATACTATACAGGGTGGGGTAGCAGATGTAGAAGTAATAATGGGTCTGATCCCTGACTTCAGGAGGCTCACAGTCAAACCAGAAGCCACACACACAAAAATCAGCATGACATAACATGAGACAGGAAGGGTGACAGAGAGTGCCGCAAGTGGGGGGAAGGTAACAGGGGACTAAGAGCCCTGAGAAAGCGCTTCCTGAAGGAGGTGGATTGTGCTTGACCTTGAAAGATCGATGGGTCAGATTTGGAGATGATAAGATGATTGAAGCCTCTGGAAACTGGTAGGGAAGAGTAAGGACTCTGGAGACCGATGGTCAGGGCTTAAATCCCAGCTGTACGTCTTCCTAGCTGTGCGACCTTGGGCAAGTTCCTGACCGTCTTCAATGCCCCATTTCCCCAATTGTACGATGACAGTAATAGTGTCTCATAGGCCTACTCTGAGGGTTGCCTGGAATAATAGCTGAAAAACACATGGCTGAAAAGCAGTGATGATGGGGATGATGCAAAGATCTCATGAGAGCAAAGAGAGGAACCGTGCTGAGTGAGGAAAATATTGTAAACAGAAGGAATCAAGGGAAGCCAGCCTTTGGAGGGTCACAGAGTCATTCAGAAGAGGTTGGACTTTGTGCAAGAGGAAAGAAGGAACTGTTTTTAGATTGTGTGTGTGTGCGTGTGTGCACATGTGTGCCCTAGGGTATAACATGGTAAAAATGGATTTTAAGGGGAAACTAGTGTGTCAGCATTTCATCTTTTCTGATCATTTAAATCGCCAGTCCCTACTCCCCCCCCCAACCCCCATTAGATCATCTGGGTAGAGATCTAATCAGTCATACCAATGGGCCAAAGCATCAACCAGACTATTTTCTGAGCAGCTTTTTTAGTTTTAGTCAGATGGACAAATGTGTGACCTAATCCAGTGCATAAAACGCCATGGCAGCTGCAGCACCTGTTTCCTAAAAGGGCCACCCCACATTGACGCTGGCTTCAGGAGAACAGGGAAAACCGACTGGTGTGTTTGTTCCTTGGCCACAGGGAGTTCATTAAAACAATGTTTGGTAAATGCATCGGCTGTAAGCTGATGATTTTATGATAAAGTCAAACAGTTTTCTTTCTTGTCTCTTCTATGGGGTCATGTCATTTTAGAGTGGAAAGGGGACTCAAAACGAATCTAGTCTTTGTAGCAATGCGAAGGATATAAAGCCAGGTGGCTCCGTAAACGAAGAAGTATCCAGGACCTCATATCCTAATTTCAGAAAATTTTTTGCCACATTTCACTAAAAACGACTGTTTCCATTTACTTCGGGGACTTCTGAGGAAAATGTCACAATCCCTGTTGGCTGCAGGCAAGTACAGAGGATGGCCTCTCATATTGTGAGACGACTCCCCCCTCCCGAAACCCCCATTTCCAAACCGAGCAGTGGGCAGTGATGAGATCTTCAGTGATGTGTGGAAGAGACATGGAGAGCGATGTACACAGGTGTATCTCGACCAGAAGCCTACATGGCAAAATGAAACCCTGCTTTGGAGGAACATGGCATCCAACAGCACGAGGCACCTTTGACATCATTTAATCCTGTATTTCTAGAAGTGTGTTCTACCAGTGTTCCCTCAGTATTTCAAGATGTTACCTGTCCTGGTCCACTAACTTTGGAAATACTGGCTTACAGGTCTGTTTGCATCAGGAATTTCAGAGTCTTTAATATGTTACCATTGACATTGTGACTCTCCGAGAAAAGGATGTCAGCAGGAACCCTATTTATGTCCGCTGTTGTTGTTGTTGTGTTTTGGTTTTTGTTTGTTGTCTTTGTAAAGAACCCTTTTGTAGTATCGAGGCGTGTGTGTTCTGTGAAGCTTGAGGACACTCTGATTTGGTCCACCACCTTAGTTTACAGACAGGGAAATTGGAACAAAGTTACTGTCAAGTTCATGGCTGAACTAGGATGGAAGCCCAGATCTCCCAAGCCTCTTTTTGAGTTCCAGAATGCACATTTGGCAGGCTAAGCTGCCCACTTTAACTGCAATTGTCTGAACATTTCAGGGAAACAATGTTTTTAAAAAATATTTTGTTTGACCTCTTTGTGTCCGTATTTCCATTTGTCACTCTGTCACACATCAGCAAACAGGCACAGAATATCTAATACAGTCCTCTGCCCAATAGATGTAAAAAGAAAGAAAAGGAACACTTCATTTCTATTCCTTTTACACAATAGTGCCCAGTAGGAATGGCGGTACTATGTAAGCTGGTAATCTTGGTTTTGGAACTTTCCAAAATCCGGCACATCATTAATTTGGAATGGGTCCTTAAGGTTCTGTTAGCAGGTATAACTCAATGAGGGGTGCCAATTTGGAGACTTCGGCAGTGTCTGAAGAGTTTTGCTATTCTCGTTTGTTGGGAGAGCATCTGGCCCAGCTGGCCCAGAAGGGTACGGGCCCTTGCCTCTCTCAGGTCTTGCCAGTGCATAAGAATGTGCCTGAGCCCAAGTCGTTGTGCAAACCTGCTGAGCAGACATGTAGGGTTGTGTCATATCCTGACCAACTATCAGGAATCTTCTTCCCACATAGTCCATTCTCCAAGTAATACATTTGGTGGACATTAACTGAGTTAGATTTTCTTAATGGCTACCAGTATTGCTTAGCTATTAGTCACCAAACTCGGCATGTAACACATGTTTTATCTCATTTATGCCTCACAGCAAACATTGCTAAGTCCTAGTTACCTGACCTTGTATAAGACGTTTACTCTCTCTGTGTTTCAGTTTCCTCAGGGGGTTGGGAAGATTGAGTATGATGAGCTAGGACTGAATAAGCAGCTATCTCACTTCTGGCGTCCGCTAGGCAATTAATAAATAGTCATTTATTGTGGCAGAATTTATAGTCTATGGAATATTATAAAATCCCACATTCCTCTTTCCCTACCTCTGTCCAAGGCAGTTAGGCCATAGTAATATTTTAGACAGACACATGTTTTGGTAAAGAGGCAGCAGACCACATTAACCTGCTAAATCCAGAATGACTCTCCAGGGTAGCTTCTTATCAGGATGAAATGGAATTTGATTCTCCATATATGTGAGAGCTCAGGTAATTTGAGTCTGATGTTTAACCTAGTCCGAACATCCTTTGTATGAAATCTCTGCCATCACCACTTTAGGAAAATTAATATTTATATCAAACATCTTCTGTAATGAGAAATGAACCTTTGACCACCAAAGTTCTAGCTCAGAGTTTAGATTTGCATGAT
This sequence comes from Rhinolophus hipposideros, assembly GCF_964194185.1. Classification (NCBI taxonomy): domain Eukaryota; kingdom Metazoa; phylum Chordata; class Mammalia; order Chiroptera; family Rhinolophidae; genus Rhinolophus; species Rhinolophus hipposideros. The sequence goes on along the minus strand of NC_138051.1, from coordinate 53,403,125 downwards.
CCCATAGTCAGGTTTCTGAATAATTTAGCTAATTGGAGAAATAAAGTAAATGAACTATTTCAAAGGGGACATTGAATTAAAGCAGACCCCTAATTATTCCCTTCTCAAGGTATTCTGGTTCAAGAAAATAAAAGATGACTCTGAAATCAAACAAACTTCTCAGATAATTTTGAATGTTAGTTGTGATTATAAAGCTTCTTATAAGAAAAACCATGCAAAGTAGGCAACATAACATGATTATATTCTGAGACCAAGACTTTATATTTGAGAAGAAAATGTAGCATTTTACTGGGATAAGTGGTTTGCTCTTTCAGAATAATTTCCATCTTTTGTTTGTGCTTTCCCATTTCTGTCGTAGTCCCTTCCTTTTCTTTCCATCTAGCTAATTAGCTCTTACTTTTGAAGACTAAGATCAAGTGTCACCTCCTCCAGGAAGTCTTCTCTGGTCTCCAGGTGGGCTAAGGGACCTTTCTCCATTTTAATGTTGAGATCTTTGCTTCCCTGTATCTCAACCATGAGCATCTTATTCTGGAATAATCAGTATGTGAGCCTGTGTGCTCCACTGAACTGCAACCCCCTTGGGGCCGGGACAAAGTGTTATTTCCATCTTGTTTATTATGCACAATGACTGGCACACAGTAGGTCTTCAATAAGTATCTACTTAAAGGGACTACAACAAATCCTGGGACATTGGGCCACACCATTGCACTGGTTGGGGAAAAAGCCCAATAGTTACATTCTGTCATGGAACTGATGGAACCATCACTCAAAAGGCCTCTTGCATTTACTCCTTCCATGCTGAAGAAAGACAACAGACACAGTGGAGTTCTCACCTGCATTTCTTGGCAAAGTTTCTAAATGTGGGTGTTGAGAGGATGTACTCTTTTTCTCTCTGCAACAGGAGTGTAGGGTGTGTTCACATTTTTAAAATGCTCTTATAGCCTCCACAGTGTCTATTTCAATAATAGGCACATCGTAATAATACCTTCCTTGAATTCATATCAGAGTATAGTCATTTATCATTTTACATGTCTGTCTCCCCCACTATCTTGGCTCAGTTTGGCATCACCCCTGTTTAGTACAGTGCCTTACACTTGGCAGGCAAGCTGCCAGCAGTCAGTGAATGAATAGATGAATGAATTTACATCGTACCTTATAGACCACGTAGTACCTTCCCTTCAGATTTCACCTGATTTGATCCATACAGCAATGCTGTGAGGCTGATAGTACTAGAATTATTATCCCATTTCATGGATGTGGAATTTGGCCATCAGAAAGATTTGAGAACTTGCTCCTGATGTCATAACTGATAAAAAGCAAAACCAGAACTCACACCCAGATTTCCGGTGCTTGAGCCCCGGACTCATTCCTCTAACTCACAGCTTTCTCTGCTATTTATAGTAGACTGGATATGCATTTGATAACTGAAGGGATGAGGAGATCTGCTAAGAAACATTTCCCAGGACAGAAGGAATAATCATGTAATAATAGCAGTTACTATTTATTGAGTCCATAAGATGGGTACTCAGTAAATGCCAACCGCGTTACACAAAACTTCCTAACAAACTAACGTACCAGTAGCTACTGTTGTAACTTTCATTTCACACAGGAGGAAATGGAGGCACAGACTGTTTGTGTAACTTGTGTGTGGTCACACAGCTACTTCATAGTAGAGGCAGGATTTGAACCTAGGCAGTTTCAGTTCAAAGTCCCTACTCTTAACCACTTTGCCATACTTCTTCCCCCAAATCACCTGAATTGTCACTGTTTCCTAACAGGCCCATGCCTGGTGAGTATTTTGACCTTGGACAAATTATCTAACTTACCTGGACCTCTGCTTCCTGATTTGTAAAGTGAAGAAATTAATATCTACCTTTTAGAATTGCTGTGAGAATAAAATGGTAATACATGAAGAATGTGCTTTGTAAGCTGTAAAGCATTATACAAATGAAAGTTATTATTGCCCAGTGGAAAAAAAGCAACAAGCTATTGTAATCGTAATTTCATTGGACACGTGTTTATCGAGTTCACACTGTGGGCAAGGCATGATCAAAATAAGAGAAATGCTTTTCTATTCATCACTGAACATAATGCTATTAAATTTCCAGCAAGAGAATCTATTTTCCCTGCTTTTTTTGTTACAAACCTGCTGGTAAAATTATCTAACAAGAAAGAAAACAAAACCAGGTAAAGCAATCTTGTTTAAAATTGTGACAGTGATTACAATGTTCTTTATGATTTCCTGTTTGCAGTACTACACAATCCTGCTTAAAAGCTTTGCCTACAATTATTGCTATTTCAGACGTCATCCGGTCCCTTTAGAGAGTATATGTATATAAACTGTCCTTTTCTCAGTGGGATAAACACGAATAAACTAAAAACATGTTGGAATGCTGACAGAAAGGCCTACAGAGGCATTGGGGCTGTCAGGATACGAAGTCAGAATTCTCAGTTGGATCTGACTCCTCCTTCGGCTCCATCCGGGCCTTACGGCCTTGAGTAAGACACATAGGCTGGCTGAGGCTCCATTTCTTCACCAGCAGAATGAAGCAGTTGAAACTGTAAAAACAATTTACAAAATCTTTCGCACAGTATAAACGTGAGTTCTTGTTTTACGTTGAATTTCCAAGAATATTTAGCATGTTTTAAAAAAATATTTGCACGACAGTTAGGACCAGGAATTTTAAAAGCACAAAGTCAATGTCTGGTTAAACTTAAATATGCTAACGGGACAGCAGCTAATATGTATCGAGCACCTATGTGTGATATAACTGAAAAAGCTGACTGTGTTACATGCATTATTTACTAATGTTCATAGCTCTTAATCTGAAATCCTAGCTATAATATATATAAATTAAGATCACTTTTAAAAAGATATAAAACCCACATAACTCTAAGTCAACACAATAGATAACTGGAGAAAAAGGCCCAGTTTCCTCAAGAATTACCTATTGAAATAAAATATTCTAGTGACTAGATAGCTGGAAAGAGAAACGAAACCTATCCCTCCCCTCAAGGAGCTCACCATTCAGCTCAGATGTGGTGAGAGCTGATGAAGACCCATAATGTGCTTGAGGGGGCTCAGGAGAAATAGTTCTGCCTAGGGAATCAGAAGGAGTTCAAGAAGCAGTGGCATTTCTCCTAAAACTTGGAGGTTGAATAGGATTTCCCCCTTGAAGTCTTTGGCAGCAAACTGCTTTCACATCTGTTAAAACCAGTAGAAACACCCACAGAGGTCAGTCGATGGTGAATACCGGATCCACTAGGGACCAGTTCAGGACCCTCGTCCCAAACGTACCCCTACAGAGCAAAAGCTTTCACCATCCATGTGTAAGGAGGATTGGCATGCTGCCCTTACATTTATGGAAAGTTTCCCCTTTGAGTGTGTCCAGATGCTCTCTAAATTAAGATTTAGCTTCTTGCCTATACAGCTTGAAACTATTCTGAAAGTTTCCAGTCTTAAAAGATCCTCCCCATCTCTTTTGCAAAAACAGTGTTTGTGACACATAACAGATGGTATGAAATGGAAGCTTTATCAGTTGATTTCACTTATAAACTGAGTGCAGATAAAGATGTAAGGAGCTGCTGAGTGAAAAATGTAATGCTAACGATTTGTAGGAGTGTGCCAATGCCAGTTCTAACACCCCACCACGGGATCGGTAGCAACTGGAACACGAGAACCAGGTGACAAGAAGAAGGTGAAAAAGCATCCCCACAGCCTGTTCCCTGTATCCTGCCATGCAGCATGCAGCTCCAGAGTTCAGATGAGGCTGTGGCAAGTAGAACAGAGGTGGCAGGGTCTCTGTGTCACTGCCCTGTGTCATCACGGCTCCTCCGGTGACCATGTCCAGAGCTGCATGGCATTCTCCTGTGTGGAGTAGTACTGGGCAACCAATGGAGAAGGGAGGGAACCCAATTTGGGCAGTTTATTTCTATGTGCTGAGTTTTTTCCCCTTTAGCTCTTTATTGAGAGGGTTTATCTTTGTGAGACAGTGCTGATAAATAGCCTAAGTTGAGCCGAGCAAGGTTTGGACTAGCAACTGGCAACGCTGTCATGGTGGATAGCAGGAGACATTCTGGCTGGCCTGAGCCTGGCAATCATGCATCGGCTCTCACATCACATTAGTCTGTGAGCTTCTGGAGGCAGGAACTACAACGTAGGATATGTGTATTCCTGGGGGTAGCAAAATTGCTGGCCCATGCCCGGTGTTTAGAGGTGTTTGTGGGAGAATGGCAGCCTGGAGCCTACCATCACACTGCATCTCATCACTCTAGTTCAGCTGAGAAGGCAACTCCTATTTCTTCCCCTGGTCCACTGCTCAGAAGACACTTCAACTCACCCTGCCTGTTTTCTATTTGTTCACGTCCTCGTATCTCCCCTTCTCTCCAATGACTCGACTCTGTGATGACTCCAGCCTTCACTGATATCATCCTGATCTATGGTACCCCTTTAGCTTCCATCCTTTGGAGCCAGGACAGCATACAACCAAGTTCTAGTTTCGAATTGTTTAATGTGTTTGGGTCTCATAGCTCCTTGCGAGCAGGGAGTAAGGCCATATCTTGGTACTCCACAGGGGGAATAGATGTGGAGGATGAAAAGGATCTGTAGCCAGAATTGGAAGATCCAAGTCTGGGAGCGGGTTGTGTCCCTTACTATGAATACGTGTATGATCTTACTATGAATACGCATAGCCAAGCCACTTCACGTCGCTAAGCCTCAGTTTTTCCATCTTTAAGGTAGGAATAAGCAGTGCTTGCCACAGTGGGGTCATGAGGATTAAGTGACGTTGCTTCTGTAAAAGTGACTGGCATAAATTCAGCGGTGTTGTTATTTATCTCCGACAGAGGCAAGCACTAGCTGGGAACTTCGTCTATTTTTAGTTACTGTTTATTGAGTGACTGAGGAAATGAACCATGGAGAGTATTTTGCCTTCCAGAAGTGACTCCTATAACTCATTTGTAAATGTTGGCATTTTGGAGTGGAAAGAAAAAATGGATTTTGTTTCTTTTAAATGGATGGTGCCCTGCATTTGTATCACGAGAAAAAGCAGAGAAATTTTCCGGTTCAATTTTTGTTTTTCTTCTTTAACACCTGTGACTTGTGTATCTTGGGTCAGATTTGCCCGGAATAAAAACTAGGGTCTCCAAATAGTTTTATTCCCATCCATTCTGGAAAGAAGGTTAATCCCTCCCCTTCCTAAATATCTCTTAAGTAATCTGGGAGTCTCAGGGCATTTCTCAGGTGACGTGGTCATCTTGGCTGCCTTCATGTTCCAGATGGCTCTCAGTGGTGACATCTTCTGAAGGCGCTGATGCTGAAAACAGCAGCTTGGGCATGGTATCCAAGGAAGGCATCGTGCAATGCCAGGGATGCCCATGGGGGGTGTTGCTGCTGCCTGTTGATAGTAGTGGTGCCACTTGATGCCCATAGATAGCTTCTGAGACTCCGTGCCCAGCCCATTCAGGGTGCCATCATTGTCGCCACTTCCTCCAATATCCTCACTTAGGTTCCAGCTCCACTGTTGAGGCCACAGGCAGCAGATCGACCGAGATGCCCTCTTGCTTACTGGGTGCCATCCGTTTGGGGGGAAGTCACACTTTTCTGTTTCTGTTTGTACTCGCCCATGCAATTGCAGCTGCTCTCCCATGAGGCTCAGGACAGTTGGGGCAAGGGACCCTGTGATGCACTCAGAATCACCTTCCCTCTGGTCCTGGCTCATTCTCTGATTCTAAACAATGAAATGTGATTCCCTCTGCCTTGGACTGCGTCTTCCTCCTGGCAGCTCCTTGGTCCCACCTGCATAAAACCCACACCGATGTAACCTCTCCTCCAGACCTCCCTGAATCCTAGGGGAGCCCAGTCTGAACTCTTGGCGGGGGTCCTGCTGTCCCCTTGACTCTCTTCAGTGTCCAGCTGCTGAGAGAGCTCATGGTCCCCATGACCTGGGGGATAGGGCGGGAAGCGGACCCAGTTCGTCTCATGGATTGAAGATTGGGTTGATAACCTGCTTTTCCTCTGGCTCTTCTGGTCAGAGGGTGACTTTTGGTGACCATTGCTTCCCTGCAGACAGAGGTCACCTCATGATTTCAGGTCTCACCACAGACATGTAACAGACAAGTACGTGCACCCTTGCGAGTTGCCTTCATTTGCCAAAACAGTGCCCCTCGCCTGAACCAATTATTTTTTCTTTTCCCAAATAATAGTTTTGATTGTATTTCTGTCTATCTGATAACACTTCTTTCGCATCATCTTGTACATATTGTTGCCGGTTGGCAGATTACGTGGAAGGAATTTGGAGAAAGCGCCACTGTTCTCCCCTCACAGTGAGAAGCCTTATTTCTTCTAACGAGCTGTGTTCTGGCAGTGGCAGCCTGAAGAGTCTCATCCTTTCCCTCACCTTCTCATCTGCAGCAGCCACGATACAGCAACACTTCCCCTGACAGGAGCTCAGGCAAGGCACTGTCTCCTGGACACGGGCCAAACCTGTGTGCTGGCCAGTTGGCACCACCCACCTGCATGCAAGAAGCCAGCCTTCTGCTCCGTCCCCAGAGGTGGCAGCCCTGCAGTGCCTAGCTTCTTCCAACGGGAACCTTCGAAAAGAGAGATGAGAGTCCCTATCCCACCCCGCCCACCGCCCCCCATGACATATGTGGTTTATATGATCATGAGTTTGCATTTTCAGAGAGTGGAGAAGGAAATTATATTTTGTAGGTTTCCTCTCCACTCCAGCTCCACATTGCTACATTTGCTGATGTACATATTCAGCTATACCCTCCCTCCCCTCTGCTCTTAAGCCAACCAGTTCCTGGCTTGCCCATTCGAAAACCGATGTGAGCTGTTTGCTTTTGCTGTTGTCTCATTCTATTCATTTTGCTAATCTTGAGCATCTGTTACATCTCCGAGCTGTGGACCCTGTGGACAGCCTGGCGTGACTGCATACTCTGCCTGTTGCTAAACCCAGGTCACCGTCAGTGGGAATTCAGACCGTGCTGGGCATTCAGCATCCTTGGCCATGGGGTCCGGTATGCAATTGTAAGCCTCACTCTGTTGCTAACATAGTTGTAGCCTTCCGCAGGGACAATCATTGGAAATGGTTTCCTGCCCTCTCGGAATACAGGAGGTGTCATTCAGGAATTCTGGCCCATGCTGCTTGCCATGCACAGATTGGGGATTTTTCTACCTGCAATAATGTCCACTCAGGAGGTTTGTGCTGAGTCCCTAGTGTTGAGTCCACTGAGGCTGGCTGGACCTAGAGCAGGGGGTCCTCTTTGCCCGTGAGAATCTTCTGGGGGCTTTTAAATAATAATGATGCCCGAGCTCCATCTCCCAGCAGCTAGGTCTTACTCCTGGGGAATGGGCAAATGGGAGTGGGGTGGGCTGGGCCTCAGGAATTTTTTTAAATCCCCAGGTCTTTCTCATGTTCAGCCCATGATGTAATTCTTCACTTTATAGGCTGTCTCTGACAGCTGGATGACCTTGTGTGAGTGTGGTGTATGTGAGTGGTGTGTGTGTGTGTGTGTGTGTGTGTGTGTGTGTGTGTGTGTGTGTGGTTTTCCCTTCACAGTGATGGTCAGCCAACTGGCTGTGGCCAAGGCCTCTGTTTTATGCTTTGTTGAACAAATGGGAGTGATATATTTATCCTCACATTACAGACCCTCTTGCCCGGTCTTGGAAATAGCCAGGTGTGGTTAAAGAGGTTGTATTCAGAGAGTGGGACTATGCAGACCAAGACCCTCAGTCTTACCCTCATTAGTCCAGTCCTCTAAAACAGTGGCTGAACCTTCACACTGAAAACATAATCCTCTCAGAACCCTGAGCAAGAAATCACATTTTATTTTAAGTATGACCTTGATTACAGCAAAGAACAAGGGCGCCTCAGAAGAGTGACTACAAGAATCAGAACAAAATGGGATAAAGTCAGAAATAACATTCTTAAGCTAATTCAAAATGTGAAAAATACGGGAAATGTGGAAAATTAAACTCTAAACCTGGCCGCCCACTTTTAAAACGTCCTGCAGAACTTGGCAGTCTGGGTTTCCCCACAACATGGTAGCAAAGTCGCCTGTCTTTTAAACTACTAATTGCATCGGAAAGTCTCAAGATAAGCTGCTGCTGTGCATAGTTTCTTGGACTTAGATTTGAACATGAGGCCATACAGGTACCTTTCTCCAGTTTTTTGTTGTTGTTTGTTTGTTTGTTTGTTTGTTTGTTTTTTATGTAGGTGGAGCAATTACAAAAGAGCATGCGTGCTAACAATAGAAAGTTGTTATTCAACCATTCCACGAGGGTAGAAAAGAAAATCTAATAAATTTGACCTTCAGTGAGCTACTGTTTCAACTTCAACGGGGCCTTGTAGGCTCACTAATATTATTAGCCTTGTTTGTTCCATTATGTGTAAGGACAACAAGGGCCAGTCTTAGAATTGTGAGTTTTTGCGGTTTTTTTCTCTGTTGTCTTGCTCAGCTTCCTATGACCTCCCCACCCACCCCATGTATGTCTCTATTATCTCTTTTGCACATGAAGCTAAAAGGTGAAGGACTGAGTGTTTTTGAAGGAGGATAGGAAGAGCCAAGTTAATGGGAAAACAAACCTGTTTGTATGAATATGCACGTAACATGCATGCAGTGTTCTAACAGCCGAGCTCTGAGCATCATGGGTAACAGGAAAATTATTTTTTAAGTGATAATCTTATGAACTAATTACAGGTCACTGCTCACATGAATGTATTCCTGAGGCCACGTTGCTAATGTGAAGTAAAGTACAAGACATGAGAAACCTAAACACACACCTTTTCATCCATGGACAGATAATTGCTGGCCATCTTGCTTAACATGCATAATGGGCCTCGTGAATAGATATATAAACAGAAGCCTGGTCCTTGAATTTGAAAATGAGCAGTACAGTGAAGAGCATTGATTTTGGATTTGGTTGGACATGGGTGTATATCCCAGCTCTGCTGCTTGGATGGCCTTGAGCTTGTGATATGAACTCACAATTCCGTTGTAAGGTTTGAAAGATCTATCATGTTCAGAGTACATAACCATTATTAGCGACATCATAAATAGTTATTCTTATGACCAGCTATGGCTTTTGCTGGCTTTTTAGTTTTCAGCCAGATCCATCAAGTGAAGAAAAAAAAAATCAATGCTTTCAGAGAATTAACAGGAATCTTTCCAAGATATTATGGATTAAGTTTTTATTCATTCTTTTAGGGTTTGCTTGAAGACTTATCAGGTGTTTGTTGTTTTTGGTTTTTTGTTTGTTTGGGTTTGTTTTGTTTTTTTTGGTTTTTCTTTGCACAGGAGATTTGCCTGCTCACTGGACTGGTTGATGATACCAAGATCGACAATTAACTTTGTAAAAGCTCTGCTTTTGAAAATCATTTTCTTGGTGATAACTATATTGCTGGTCGCCAGAATTAGGTTCTCGTGTCTTTTCTTTTCAAGAGCAAACATTTAAAGCCCTTTCTTACCTCCAGGATCTTTGACTAGATGAAGAAGATAGATCAGTGATGAGAGGGGGATTGGGTTACAGGTGCTAATATGCTAAATGACTCATAATTGCATGAAAAAGTGAGATTTAAAAATATTCCTTGTCTTGAGATCTGAGTTTTTTTGGACTACAAAGTCACCAAGGAACTAAAAATGAAACAGATAAGTCACTAGGGATCTTCCAAGGACACCTCTGACTGAGAACATAGTAGAAACTGTGTCCAGGTTGGGAAAGTAGCCATGGGGGCATCTCATCATTAGGGTCCACTTTGCCTATGGCAGTGGTCGTCTTCCCTCCCGGTGTCTTAGGGTCCTTCACTCCATTCTACAAAATGCTGACATTGAAACTAGCCAGATTTAGCTGGGATGGAGAAGTGGGGGAATCCCAATTGCTAAATGGAATGGTAAGATGCCAGCTCATTAAAGGACTTGGAGAGATCAAAGAATGGTGCAGTTGTCTCATTGAAAAGCTTTAATGGCCACCATGTCCAACTCCTCAACTTTTGAAGACAAGAAACCTGAAGTTCAGGGAGGTGAAACCACTTACCTGAGACCATACTGCTGGTGAATTATTCACTCCATCATTTTAGTGCCATTTAGACACATCTTGACTTAACCAGAAGTTACACTGAAACTGACAGGACTTCTCCGTCACAGTGGTGGTGTATGTAGCTTGTCACCATACTGTAGCGATTGTGAAGTGTTTGGCCTCTCTAAGTTGAGACTCATATGGTTGGATTATTCATTTTTACTTAATAATTCACTTTCTTGTCCAATACTAATTCTGTCCTATAGGAGCTTCTGTCACGTAGGACAGAACTTAATAATTCACTTTCTTGTCCAATACTAATTCTGTCCTATAGGAGCTTCTGTCACGTAGGAGGAAAATTTTGGCGATTCCCCTTAGTCAACAATCTTTGCTTTTTGGTTTTTGAGGGTTTTTTTGGGTTTTTTTGCTCATTTTTATTTACCAAGGTATCATCAACAATTTTAAGTGTGCAGTTTGATGAATTTAGATAATTGTGTACAATCAGGTAACCACCACCAAAATCGATGTATAGAACAGTCCCCTCACCCTGAAAAACTCCCTTGGCCCCATTCACTCTTTGTTCTCTCTTCCGACCCCTGGCTTCTGGCAACCACACAGCTGCTTTCTGTCAATATATAGTTTTGCTTTTTTCTAGACTTTCACGCAAATGAAATCATACAGTACATAGTCTTTGGTGTTAAACTTCTTTCTCTTCCATAAAGTTTTTGCGATTCCTCCATATTGTCAAATGTATGAATATTTCATTTCTTTGGATTGCTGGAATAAGCACTTCATTGCATACAGGACACAGGATATATAGTGTGTTTATCCATTCCCCAACTGATGGCCATTTGGGTTGCTTCCTATTTGGGGCTATCAGGAATCATCTTAGCCAACAGTTTTAGCCTTGATTTCTCTTGGTCACCTAATACCTTGATCCAGTCTCTAATTTTTATGATCTTAGATTGTTTGCCATCACTATTACAGTGAAACATTTTTTTTTAAATGCTGATGGGGTGGATGTGTTGACCCCTGACCTTCCCATCTGTTACTCAGAGACCAATCTTCTACTCTTCCCAAAGTAGCAATGTCAAGGCCCAAAGCTGACATGATGGCCTATTTAGTGTGCTATAATGTAATCTACCATCCCGACAGGCATTCAGGGATGTGATGGAGTGCAACAAAATGCAGTATCCAATATTTACTGTAAATAGAGTTGAGTGGTTTTTTTATCTTGCCTTGTAGAAAAGTGCGCACTCTGTTTTATACCCATTCTGAGTGCTCAGGGAGGGAAGTCTAGTGGGTGATAATGTCCCATGCTAATGCAGCTAACTTGGACCAAGCTGGGATGAGTTAGCACTTAGACCTAACAGGAGACACTCTCCTGAAAAATGTGCTGTCCCCCTGTTATAATTCACCGTAATGAGCAGGGAACAAAAGATTGTGAAGGAGAGTGGTGACTGATGGCCGACATGGCCGCCCTGTGCTGCAGCTGGCGCGGCTCCCGCTGGCGGAAGGCATAATATATTATTGCTCCAGGTCACATAGTGGTAAATGAACACTTACGGCCGCTATGGCAACTGGATTGATTATCGCAGCTACCTCAGGACCAGCCTGGCCCAGCGTTACAAGTGAGCACGTGCGTCCCTGCCGTGCTTCAGCCCGAAGAACACCTCAAAGGCAATTTGTACAAACTGAAATCTCTGATGACTGCAAGTCCCTCCTCTCCAGCCCCCCTCACTCAGGGGGAATTCGGGCAAGTCTGGCCTGGATGGTTGAGCCTCTCAGACTGGGGAAGTCGGGCCATCCTGTTAAAAGAATACCTGGTTCATTGCTAGTGAACGATAACTGTTTGTTGAATGCAATAACATGGACAACATGAATAAATCCGTGAGTGGAATGCTAAGAGGTCTATAAGAGAGTGCTGAGGGCAAAGTAGGAAGGGAGTGTGGGGAGGCCAAGTAGGTGTCAGGAGCTAGAATGCTTAGGCAGGAAGTCTGAGAGAGTGAAAGAGCGAAGCACTGTATTTCAAGTCAAAATGGACCAAGTAGATCAAGCCATTGCTAGTAACTGGACTTTTACATGTTTCGGGAAGCATGCTGCTTGAATAAGTTTGGTTCATTAAAGAAGCAAGGAACAGGCCAGTTCCTATTCCTATAATGTGCAGATATCAGTCGGAATTTACACAGAAATCTCCAGCTTTTCCAATAGCCAGGGGAAATGGAGCAACCTGTGTCCCCATTAGCAGGTTTGGCAGAGTTGTAATAATGTTCCAAATACACTCAATTATCATTTTAATTTTTCCCAGTATTTTATTTAAAATGTCAAAATGACTTTTTCTCTCTTCTAGTTTGTGTAAATTGATCTCAATATGTGCCATCGAGGGTGGATAATGGGTAACATTAGTGATGCTCAGTAACATTAGTAACTTTCTATCTTGATTGGCAGAAGATTTACTCTTTGGGACTGAAATGTCAAGGTATTTTAATTCTTTGCACATGACCTCTGAGCTAGACCATTCACAATGGCAACTAAAGTGGCCATCACCTTCTCTGGGACCATGTTTGAACACAGCGTGCAGCCTTCCATTGAAGGAGCCTAATCACAGGATGGTGACAATCTTTATTAATTAGGGGAAATGGAATGATATATTAAAGTCAGAACGAGTATTTCTCATATTTTTCTTTATTTTTGACTTTCAAGGAGGCTTTTTTAGATATTGTTTTTCTGAATTGCCCTCCCCATGCAATTTTAAAACTACAAATACACTGTATCATGTCTTTATGTGCTTTATACATAAAAAGAATTTTTTTTGCCACCCAGGAACCAATTTTCTCCCACGTATGGGTGAGATCAACTCAGCTAAAAATGCATGAGCTAGAAAAACCTGGGTTCCAGTTCTGTTTCTGCTAATTCCCTCTAAGCCTCACCTTCCTCTTTCTCACCGGCAATGGAGATATTAGTATCCACTTAATGGGGTGTCAGGCACATGAGCAATCAAAAAATGTTAGTTATCATCACTGTTTTTGTTATTTATACTCGTAGATGCTTTCACATATATTATCTTCATTGATCCTAACTGAACCTCTGAGGTATGTGGGTTTAAGTCACATTATTATTGTTATCTCTACTTTACGGATAACGTCACAGATGGTTAGAATGGTTCACTGATTTGCTCAAGGTTCTGCAAATAGTAACATTTGTTGGAGCTGAGACTTGACCTCAGATGATGTAGTTCAAAACTCTCTGGTTGAAAACTCTTGGGTGCGTCTCGCTGCCTGTGGTGGTACCAGACTATTGTGTTATGAAGACCCAAGTTGTAGTTCAGGAAATTGGAGGCATCACTCACAAGAATGGACTTCAAGGACCAGTCATACATTGTCTGCCCCAGTGTGTAGAAGAAAGAATTATCTATCAAGGTTTTCAATGGAGTGGCCACACCCAGTTTCAGAAAATCTGTGATAAGCTTTTCCTGTGCTGTTTGGTATCTTATCGGTTTCATGACGCAGGATTTCCTCAAGCTTGGAAGAACTTGGCTTTCCAACAGGATGAGGGTGAGTCTTTTCTCACCAAGCTAAAAGCCTTATGAAGTGAACAATAATAATCACTCAGAGAGGAAATACTCTTGAGCAACTACCATGTTCAAGCTCAGTGCTGACTGAAAGTATTCAGAGAGTATCTATGCTGAGCCTGGCATTCTTCTGAGCCTTTCTGAGAAAGGCTGTGCAGCAGTGGGGGGGCAATCAGAGTGCTGGTATCAGACTTCTTGGGTCCTAATTTTAGCTTTGCCAGTTGCCAGCTGGGTGCTTCAGGTTTTTGTTTGTTTGTTTGTTTGTTTAATCTGTAATCCAACATGAAGTACTCCATAGAATACCTGACACATTAAGTAAGTGTTTGCAATTATTATCATTAGATTAAAAAAAAACAGCAGACATATTGCCCTCCCTTTGCAAACGTATGACCTAATACTGCTCCTGTCTAATAATCATACCCTCCTTCAGCACAATGCTTTATATCTGTTGAAGCGCTGTTACTTGAATGGTTTCAGAAACAGTCTTTGGCATTTGAAGATTTCTGCCATTTTCCCTTGCCCCATCAAAATGCCTGTCTTACACATTTCATCAGTATAAATGGCTCATTTTTCTAAGAGAGATGTCATTCTCTGCACAAGAAAAAGAGGGTGTCCACAGGCCACAGGCTTGTTTCTTGACTGGTGCCACCACAGGGTCAAGGGCAGTGCCTGTTGCTAACATAGAGTGGTCGGTGTTGGTTACTCCACACAGTTGCTGTCAGGACTAGGTAGAACATCTGTGACCTGTGTTTGAAATAGATGGCATTGATGGTGATGGTAGCATGCTGAGGCAGGCGTTCTCACTTCTGTAGCTAAAAAGGTTGAGGGCTTGACAAGTGTGTAAGGATGCCCTCTGCTACTCCATCCAGGCTGTTTCTGGAAACGTACTCTTGGGCTGCTAATCACACCAGATCTCTCCAACAGAACCACTCCACAGGTTGCCAAACACCAGGCTAAGCTGAAAACTGGGTGAGAGTAACCTAGTTCATTCCAGCTAAGAGAGGGCTGTTGTGAGCAGCCAGGAGGAAAACTGAAAAGGGTGAGGCAAATGATATTACTCCCAGAGAAGGGTCTTCCCTTTACCCAGATGTCCCCCTAGGGCCTTAGGCGCCACAGGACATCAGTGAGGCTTGAATCTGGCATGGTTATCTTCTTTCTGGAACTTTGCTTGGGCACTCTCATGACTTCTCTCATATGTAGACTTCCCCATGGCTAGTATTACCATGGTGGGCTTTGAGTCTGGTTAATTGCAGGGCAGGCCACGTGGGGAAACCTGTGGAGGTCACCTAGAAATTTCAGCTGGTGATGAATTTAACATCAATCTCAGTTTACCCAACTCAAAGAGATTTGGGTTCAAACTCACTTTGCAGTCATTGTCTTCCATTCACAGCAAACAAGAATGTTCTCCAGAAAGGACACAGCGGAGTATCTCCTGGGAAGAGCACAGATCTTAAGACTGAGCTGACTGCCCCAGTCTCCAAAGATCACATGTTGCTGATCATTTGTGCAGCATTAGCTGGTGAAGTCCACCCCCTCCAAAGCAGTGAAGGCGGAAGCTACCAGTTTGAGTCTGATGTTTTATTTATCTGTACTGGTAGCTTTACGTATGGTGTGTTTTCTCTGTTTGGGCCTCAAGGCTGCTTACGCAAAAGGCGGGGAACATAAATAAGTAATAGACACAGAGGACTGTCCATTTATAGACTTTCAAAGATGACCTGGTTTTCTGTTCCAATGTGAGCATTAGTGTTGCTTTAGAGTAATATGCATCCGTAGATGTTTTGCTGGTGCATTTGGTGGTGATAATCAGGAGAGACATATTCATGTTCTATTTTTATAATAAAAATTAAGAAACCTCAGGCTGCACCAGGGGCCCTTGTCGGCAGTGCATGCCAGGAGCCTGAGCAGTCCATTTTCCTCAGATTGTATGGGATCACTGTGTTCCTTTCTGCTCTTCTCCAGTTTCTGGTTATTATTAAACAACCCTTTGTGAGGGATTAACTCTGGCTTTCCTCCTAGTGAGGAGATGTCTACACGAAGCCAGGATATCCAGCCAATTGCAGGCAAATGGGTTATTTGGTATATAGTACAGGAACAAATAACTGGTTGGCAAGACAATTCTTTACTTTTTGATGGCTTTCCTTGGCATGTAAACAGCCTTCTGCAGTACATGGTGTAAATGCTTACGAGTTCCTTTCATCCATTCATTCAGAAAAGATTTCCCGAGGGCTCACTGTGGGGTTCATTATTTCTAAAGTGGGGATAATAATAATACCGACTGCATGGAATTGTGTAGATTAAATGAGTTGATATGTGTAAAAGGTGTAGAACAGTACCTGGCACACAATTGGGCCTTGGCCACTTTGAGCTTAGCTATGGAGTTTGAGTTTTATTTCATAGGCAAGGAAGAGGCAATGAAGTCAACAGGTACATGGGTGCTCCCAAAAGATGATTTCTGTGGTGGCAGAGAAGGGAAAAGACCTTAATGGGACAGAGACTGGAAACAGGAAGACAGTCACATATCGCTTGTCCAACCTCTGATGGCTTTCATGTACCTTTCTCAGGGTAGCCTAGAGTAGTGGTTCTCAAAGTGTGGTCCCCAGAGCTACTGAATCAGGGACTCTGGGGTTTGGGCTCAGCAATCTGTGTTTCAGCAAGCCCTCCAGGGGACTCTTGATGTGCTTGCTAGAGTCTGAGAACATTGGTCTAGTCTGTTGATGGAAAGTGAGAAGTGGGAAGGAGAGCTCTTCCTCTTTCCCTCCTCCAAACATTCAAATAAAGATGCCACTGGGCCAGCATGGGGCAGACACACAAGCTTTGGGAGGGTCTCCTCGTGTGATGCAGGCCACGTGGCAGTCTCCTTGTTAGCTGGTCACACAGAAGTGAGAGCCTCGTTAACATAGATCCAGGCCGCCTGTGGAGCTCAGCAAAAACCAAACCTCAAATCTCTCTCTGGCTTGCTGCCAGGACGGCACTGTGGCCCAACTCTGCTGCATATGGTGTAGAGCCGAAGTGGTGCTATGCTAAATAGCTGTTTCTTTACCAGAAAGACTGTCAGCTTCAAGACTCCCGTGCGTTCCTCATCGCACTGAGAAATGAGGGCGCCCAGGCGCTCTGGGCCCTTTTAGAGCAGATGCTGCATCTGGTTCGTGGGAGTCTGCGCACACTGAAAGACACTGCATGGCCACCAGAATGGCATGTCCCAAGGCTTCTATCCTTTCCCATATGAAAAGCTTATGGCCAGGCTGTTTTCTGTTACTGATGTGCAGCCACCTTTGGGATGAAACACCACAGCTATAGATAATTTTAGAACATGCATCTAGATTTTTTTTTAATTCATTCATTTGTTCATTAGTATAAACTTATATAAACTGGTATCATGGGAAATAAAACAAGAATAAGACACCTCCCACACTTCGTTAAGGAGTGTGCCTTTAGGAAGGAGGGATAAGTCATTCATGCAAATGCTGGCAGTTCAGCACGGGGTGCTGTATGTCAATAGCAAAGTAGCAGGGAAGTGTGGTGTGTGAGATCAAAGGGACTTCGTAGGAGATGATCTGGGAAAGCTGTGTGGAGAAGGTGGTAGCGTTTGATCTGGGCCTTAGATGGTGGGCAGAACTTCAAGAGGCAGAGAGGAGGCATCTCCAGTAAAGGGACCTGCAGAAGCATGGGAGGTGGGAAGCACACAGGCCCCAGGGAAGAGTGAGTGGTCGAGTTTACCCAGAACATAGGCTACAAGTAGTAAAAAGAGGAAGATGAATTGGGAGGGTGAATTGGGATTTAAGTACGAGGATCGGGAGGCTGGACAGGATTCCGTAGGCGGGGGATCCCATGGAGAGTCCCGTTTAGGTGACTGGTATAATCATCATGGCGCTCGAGGACAAATGTGTTGGCAATAAAATTGGGATGAGCAGGACTTGAGGCTTTTGATAGGAGACTTGCTCAGGGTCCTAGCCCTAGGAAGCAGCAGAATCAAAGTTAGAGCTAGGTATTCGGTGGCCACAACTTCATGACTGTAGGAGGCAACCTGGAAGCCCCTGGTAAGAAGGAAGAGTGAGCATTTAAATATAAGGTCACCTGATGTAGAAAGCCATCCAAACTCTTCACGGATGGGAAAGACAAGAGGGAGAGCCACTGAGTGATGTCAGCCTCTTTCCTGGCCCATGTTCCTTAGTCTCTTGTCAGAAAGAGCGTTCCTCTCTTTATAGATGAACACCAGAGGTCCTCAGTCTCCCGTGCCAGCCAAGGCCAGAGCATCTCAACAACGCCATGGAGCTTTGGCACAGGCTGCACCTTGGGCTTGGTTCTGACTCAGAGGAGTCAGAACCACCTACTGAGTCATTTGCAGGAGATGTGGTTTCCTGGGAGGCTTCCCAACCAGTTACCCACCCCACCAATAGCTGGTAGCATGCGAGATCTGAAGGGAGCCGCACATTCATCGTGCCATGGCTTCAGGCAAGTGCAAAATTGCGCATCTTGAGCTGTTGCATGGAAATTATTTCCTTGCTCTGCATAGAGAAACTTGGCACTGGGCCGTAACAGATAAACAGATGAAGCTTTTTATTCTCAGTTGCTAGATATTTGATCTTCGGGAGGCCTCAGTTTCCACAATTATTAATGAACAGTTGTGACTTCTGAATGAATTGATGGTTTCCGATGGTTTATCTTTCGGAAGGTCTAGAATGTCCCAGAGTTTACAAGAATCTGCCTTCCCCTGCAACCATTTGCCTGCGTTTCCTGGTGGGGATGGAATCTGGTCCAAGTCTGCTCATGGCTCCTTCATTTCTTGCATCTTTATCTACCGCCTCTCAAGCAACTTTGCCTTTGTGGGTCTCTCAGATTTCCCCCAGAGTAATCTTTGAATTGCAAGCACCATGCAATCTTTCCACTCAGAGGGATGCCATAGTTTGTTTTTCTAGGTGAATTCAAAGACATTGGTATTGCTGTGTTACTCTAAATAGAAGTTATCTCTCTACCCCCACTGTTGGATCTTTTTTTTCTTCTTCTTTCCTTCCTTCCTTCCTTCCTTCCTTCCTTCCTTCCTTCCTTCCTTCCTTCCTTCCGGAAAACATTTCGATTCAATATTTTTCTAGAGATTGCTTTTCCAGCATTCAGTTTATATTAAGCTGAGTGCCAAGCTAATACAATGACTTAACGTGGCTCCCTAACACTGAGCTAATGTTGATCAAATGATATTTGGCTGGAGAACTCAGCCAACTCTTTTGGTTCTGAGCTGTTATCATAGGCAGAACAGCTTGGGTGGAAGGCTGAGATTTTTGCCAGATCCTATCCCTTCTTTTCCTGCCCTTACATTTGGTTAGGAGGAACTCACAGTGGCCTGTGACCTGTAAGGAGCTCTTCCCTCTCTCTCCCTCTCTCTCTCTCTCTCCCTCTCTCCCTCTCTCTGCAGGGGGAGGCAGTTTTGGCCCTGTGCTAGACACTCAGGAGCATTAAGTCTTGGCATGAAGCACACAACTTTTGATACCAGTGCTTATTTTCTGGAGGCAAGATAAGGCCACTTGACAAAAAGAAAGGATAATCGAATGTCGAGACTTGAAAGACTCCAGGAATCTGGGAAATTGGCAGAGCTAGACCTCTGAAAGCTGGAGCCAGATGTCTCCTCTTCTCAGCTAGTCCCCCTGCAGCTATGAGCCAAGGTTCTGCTTCTTTAGGAGCCAGATGAGTGAGTTAGGGAAAGCGCGTGGATGGGGGTGGGGGGTTTCTAATGGTGGCAGGGGGTCCAGTGAAAGCCTGTGGGCTGCACTTTCCCTTTTGGAATGGGGGATCTGTGCCTCTGGTCAGAGGGAAGGCCTCTTACCTCCTCGGCGGTGCAGGGCCCCACTCGTAGGCCTGGAACCTTTCTTGCTGTAGTGAGACACTTTCCCAGGCAGAGTTTTTTCACAGAAGGGGAGTTCCTTCTCAGGGCCCTGACTGATCACCCTTCCATATGGCTTTTCCCCTACCCTTTAAAATATATATGTATGGGATGAGTCCTTCTCACAGTGCTATAAGGGGAACACCCACGTCCTTCTACCATCAGAGAACAGACCATTTCTGCCTTTCAGGGACCACTTGCTCATCTGACTCTCAGCGTGAAGATGTTAGGGGCCTCACCTGGCCAAAGGTGAGTCTGTTCCCTTTTAGTACAGTCTGGTTGTGCCCTGCCAGTGTCAGCCACTGGGCTAGGCCCTGGGGCTCTGAGATGAGTGAGCCCACATCTCTCCTCGTGGATCTCACAGTCTCTACAGGTTAGTGGGCAGCAGGGGATGCTAGTCACACGTGCGACATGTGACTGTCGAGGTGGATCCCCTCTCCGCATGGTGGAGACGGTGGGGCATCGACCTTGGATACTTCCAGGAAGGAATTGAGACGTCTAAGTTTTCTCAGTGAGTTGGGCACAAGTAACTATTAGGCTGTCTCCTTCCAAAGTGGGGAAATATTGTCGCCTATCCAGAAGTGCTCACGTTAGATAGGGATGGCTAGACTCCTGGCTCTTTGTGTTTTTAGGTGTTTTCTTTTAAAATTCCAGGGCTTTCTTAGAGCATGTATCATGCTGTGCAGTGTGGTATTGGGTCACTTGTGTATTCATCTTCTCTCCCTGTATTGGGAAGAAAGGGACCTCGTCCTAAGGGGCCAGGACCATATCTTACTCTCAAACCGATTCCTCACAGCCCCACAGAAGGTGCTTAAGAAACTGGCTCTCTTCACCTCTATAGACCTTGGGGCGGGAGGATACGCTCTTCCTGTCTCCTGCTCACAAGTGACTAAATAGGGCACACCCCAGGGGCTTACAGTGTTTATTAGCTGGCAAAATAAGGGGGAGTGGGAGGAGACTGGTATATCAAGTCTTGTGTGCGTATTGAGTTTCCCAGTTTGTACACGCTCTCCAGAATTGCAGTCAGCAGAGTGATGAGCTAGAGCTGTGTTGTCTAACATGGTAGCCACATGTGACAGCTTAAATTTCAGTGACCTAAAGTGAGATAAAAATTAAGTAAGTCAGTGCCTCTCTTACACTAGCCACATTTCAAGTGCTCAGGAGCCACACATGACTGTTGGCTACAGTATCAGAGCAGATATAGAGCATTTCCATCTTTGCAGAATGTTCGGGTGGACAAGTGGCAGAGGGGACATCAAGTAGCGTTTCTTGGTCCAAACTGTGTGCCACAAATCATATATAGCTGAATTACTTGAAAGCAAAGGAAGAGCTTGTTAAAATATAAATCCCTAGTTTCTCCGTCCTGAATCAGAATCTCCAGGCGGTGGGAAAAGCTGGGAATCTGTATTTTAACAAGCACCTCTGCGTGGTGGTTATGCAGACTCACACTTCAGGATTGGCACTCCAAGGGACGCCAGAAGTTGAATAGCAAAGCTGGAAAATCTCCCGGTACAGCAATTCTGAGCATCTGAGATGTCTTATAGCACTTTCCACTCCAGTGTAAGGTTTCCTAGCCCATCATATCCAAGAGTAGGTGACTGGAGCTTCCAGACTGGCAACCGAGGGTGCCATCTCAGTAAAGTACTGGCTGTTCTTCCACCAAGTAGCAAATAATGAAGAAAGAGGCTGTCCTAGCGTTATCTGCCCTCTCTCCTTTTGCAGAACCAGGAAGATGGAAATAAACTCGCTGTTCCCCCTGAGCATCTTTGAATCACAAGTACCTTCCCTCTAAAATAAATTTATTTCCTGCTGCCTTCATCCCAACAAAGACCAGCCAGTGATGAATACTAGACTTCATAGCTTATTTGTCAAAGCAACACACCTGTGAGGATTCCTGGGGAAGATAAATTTTGGTTTGGGGGAGGGGGGCCTGGAGGAGGACGGACCTGGCCAGGAATAAATCTTAACATGTTGCACCAGACGGTGAATGAGCGTTTGCCTCACAAGGCTGGCTCTCCTGACAAGGTATGATAAATTACCTTCTTTGTTGACACCTTCATTGGGTTATTTATGGCTCATTAATTGAACCAAAAAGGGACCTTGTAGACCCAGCAGGGGCACCTTACAATGCTCCTCTAGTAGACCCAGCTCAAAGAGAAGAACAAAGGAAGGAAGGGGGGGAGGGGGCGCACTAATGTGTCTGCTCCTTGGCTTGAGACAGTCCTCACCAAAGAATTCAAGATTTTTTTTAAAAAAAGAAAAAAAAAACAACAAAAAAACCTTTGGCAGCTCAGGTGAACCTCTCTGGGGATGAAGAGCTGCGCACCTCACTCCCAGCCTGTACTGCTGTCTGGTACCTTCCAGAGAAGCCTGAGTCTAGTGCTCTGTGCGTGATCGCCATCTTTGTTTTCCTCTTGCCTAGAAAATGAGCACCACATGGTAGAGACCCTCAGGGGACTGGGACACAGTCCTAGCTGCTTCGTGAACTTGCTGTGGGACTTTTAGGAGGTCACTGAACTCTCTGAGCTTCAGATTCCTTCCTTATGAAGTGAGAGTGTCTCAGATTGGATGATCTCAGAGTCTATTTTAGTTCTAAAGGGTCTAAGAAAACAGTAGTTTGCTCTTCACTGCCCATTGTGTTAGTTTAACACCTCCATTTCTGGTTATTGATTAGTTTATTCATTTGGCAAGTAACGTTTTCTGAGGTCCTGCCATGTATTAGGTTCCCAGCCACACCGGTTATATATGGTTTTATTGTTGGCTTCTGTGGGTTTTCAGTCTAGAATGTTGTTTGTGTTTTCAAGAGCTAGTTTAGTGTTCAAGGATTCATTTAATTCTTAAGTTAAGAACTTATAGGATAGTCCCTTGTAATAAACTCTCCTTTATGTGACAATAAGGAACATGCAGTATTTCCAGCTGTTATGTGTGAAAGACAATTTCTCTAAGGGTGTCACTATGATCCACAAGTTGTAAAAGGCTCTTTTTAAAATGCCAGGTATTCTCCCTGTTGCTTATGCCTTCCAGAAGTTTCCATCCTGTGGAAAGAACTTCCATACAAGGAATGGCAGCATGGTTTCATTCATTGATCTATCCAGTCATCCACTAGTCATTCTTTTATTTTCCAAAATTTTATTGCCTATTTTCTCAACCATGTGTCAGGATCTGTGTTCACAAGATAAAGGGGATAACAGTGAAGAATTCACAGAAATCACACCCTGGTGAGAAGGTAGATGCACTCCACAATTGTTGAGTGCTAATTGAGAACGTTCCCAGGAATCTAGGGAGCATATAGGAGGGGGCGTCACTGTGCTTGGGGCTTAGGGAAAGCTTCTGAGATACTTAAGTTGGGTTTTGAAGGAAGGCTAGGAGCTTTGTGAGCAAACAAGGTCTAGAAGATTACTCCTGATAGGGCAAAGAGTAAAAGCACAAGTATGTACATCAGCTGTTTGAAAAATTACGAGTTCAGTCTGTCTGGAGCGTAGGGTAACTTTAGATGGTGGGAGGCACAGGGTGGAGGATGAAGCTGGAACAGGGTCAGACTCACGGAGGCTCCTGTAAAATGCTGAGGAGCCTGATCTCTGTCCTCAAGGCCATGAGGAACATTTGGAGATTTATTCAGAGGAAAGATACGGTCAGCTTAGTGTTTAAGGAGCTCCTCTGGTGCCAGGGTGGAGTGAGCTTTAGCATGGAGGAGACTGGGGGAGGAAAAACCTGCTAGATGACTAGTACAGTCAACCAAGCAAAAGAAAATATGAGCCCCAAACAAGGGCATGGCTGTGAAAAAGGTGGAGAGAGCCCAGTCCTGGGAGTACAGGACTAGAAGACCTTGCTTTTCATCCCGTCAATATCTAATCTCTGTCAATATCCAGCTCAAATTATTTTCTCTAGAATCTGTATCCCGCTCCGTAGAATGAGGACATTGGACTGGATAGTCTCAAAATCTGACTCTGACATTCTATAAGGATTGGCTTTCTTAATCTTCTCCTATAGTTAGAAGTGGGAAGAGAGAGGAAGGTGCAAGGTCTATATTTAAAATTGAGAGAAGTGTTATTTAATAATAATGGTTGCAGTGTTCATTAGCTGCTAAGGATATAGCTGGGCCCTGGCAAATGAACATTACAGCTGATAGTAGGGCAAGTTCTTTGCCTCCATTTCCAAACACATAGATAGGGCTTCCTTAGGACTCAGACAAAAACGGGGGTTGGTAGAACTCCCGTTCTGCTTCAGGCATCAGTTACCTGGCAGCTACAAGAGAAAGCTCTTGGGAGAACTGGTCCACACATGCTAAGTACTTTGTAGCTCAGTAATGTGAGAAGGATGAGCCTGACGAGTGCATACACCCTTAGAAATTCATTTCAGCTATTTGGAGAAATCTCCGACACGTTTTCCCTTCCAAGGTTGCCAGTGAAACTTTTTTTTTTTTTAATTTCAAAATAAAAATAATGCTTTTTATGCTACTGTTAGGTGGGTGCAAACATAATTGCAGTTTAAAAGGTTAAAAATAATCGCGAAAACCCCAATTACTTTTGTACCAACCTAATAAAAAAGCACATGCTCATTGTGAAGAGTTCAAATTATAAAAAAGAAAGGAAGGGAGGGAGAGCAGGGAAGGGGGAGAGAGAGGGCGAGAGAGAGAAGACCAAAATTTACCCCAAATTTCAAGATCCAGGTAATAAGTTAACATTTCCTTGAGGATTCTAGCAGTCGTCTCTCTACGTGTAATAATTGGGTCTATTTGCATGTATAGGCAATAGCACATAAGCTCTTTTACTCAGTTCATCATATTTTCTGGACATCATTTGTACATATTTGAGCATCATCATTTTTATGATGCATAGTATTTCATTCCTTGGGGAATCATAATGTGTTCAACTGAGATGCTAGTATTAATGGACGTTCAGGTTGTTTCTAATTTTTCTTTTACAAACAAGACTAAGGAACATCCATGTACACATGCATTTATGCGTTTGTCAAATTATCTCCTACTGCAAGGGCAAAGTGTATGCAAGTTTTAAAGTTTGGCTATGTATTGCCAAACCTGCTCTCTGGAAAGATTTACCAACATACTTAAAAATATGATTTAATGGTTTGTTTCACTGGAAAGCCAGTGTTCCAAGGCTTGGGCTGCAGCAGGATGGAGACAGGGAGAAGTCTGTGGTCTGACGTTGACTGTTCCCCGAGCACTGCGGAGTCTATAGACCCGATGGCCGTGTGAGATTTTGCCAAGGGCTCATAGAACCTGTAGCAAGTCAAGGTGCCAGCTGATGCCAGGTCAGATAGAGTGCCTTCCAGATTCTTCTCCAGGATGGCTAACCCTAGATCTTGGGACATTTGGCTTTTGAATTGTGATGTGTCAGTCTATGCACAAACTATAAGAAATGCAGATATAGAAAGGTCTCCAAAAGCATGACGTGTACCTGTCTGAAATATTACCATCTCCAGGCCCCAGTGCAATGTTTTCTGGTCCCTGCTATTGTAGCCCTCTGTCTCAAGTGGTCAAGAGCAGGTCCAGTTCAATATACACCATGCTGCTGCCTTCGGGGGGCGGGGGCTCCATGCACGGCAGACCATGTAGGCCAGATATGGCTTCAGCAGTTTTGATCATTGCTTGATACCACATGATGAGTGAGTAGAATTCCCCAACTGTTGTGTTTCCATTCATGTCATGCACAGGTTTCCATCTGTGTATTCATTGCTTATTCATTTAGCCATATTACAAAGAACGTACACGTATGTTGTTGCAGGCACTGTGTGTGCTGGGCACTGAGCAGAACAAAAAATAAGTAAGAACTTACAGGTGCCTGACATTTTGAACAAGAAGGAATCCTGACACCCATCAGGACCAATCCTCCATGTTCCTGTTGAGGAAACAGGCCCAGAGAAGCAAAGTTCTCTACCTCCAGAAGCCAGTCTGCTGGTCACTGCCCCCGTCAGGGGTGGAGGACTTTTCTGGTGGAGCTCGTGGACCAGAGCTCCACATGGGCCTCTCTGGGCACGACCTTGGCTCCCCTCTCAGGACAGACAGCAGTTCTGCAGGGCTAGAGCCTATGCCTGGGCCGTACAGACACTGTGTTGTTAGTGCTGTGGGATTCTGGGGCTGCCAAGGAAACAAGCAGTGCTTTGTGCACTCTAACAATGTGTGTAACTCAATGTCTCTGGGCTGGCATCGCTGGTGCAGTTGTCTTCTTTAGATAGGAAGGTGGGGGCATTTAAAACGCTCCCTTTGGAAGTTGATCCCATACAGAGAGGACAGAGAGTCTAAAGGTGACAAACTCTGAGCTGGAAGATGTTCCAACACTGAGAAACTGACAGCTTTCACACACACACAAGATGCCATTGAGAGAGCATTCTAGAATTGTGGCTGAAGCTAGGATCCACTTGCCAAGGGATGATGACGAGGAGCTTTCTGAACTAATTGGTAGATTACCTTTGAATCCTTTCAAAGTATTTGACCACATTAGCTGTCTCCTTCCCTCTGCCACCCTGTGTATTACTGCCTTACTAATTAGTTTTACTGTGTATTTGTGCTTTGCTAATTAATGAGGAATCTGAAAATGGAAAGGTTAAGTAACTTGCCCAAGAGCTAGCGAGAGATAGAGTTGGGATTTGAAACCAGTTTTATGACTACAAGTTCCATTCTTTTTCCGGACCTGCCTTTGTCGGCCCCTGGGATGGGCACTGACCAGGTACATGAGTGTCCAGCTGAGAGGGTCAGCAGGGAAAGAGGCCTCTCTGCCTGGAGATTTGAAAGTGGGCTAGGAAAGACTCTGCCTTAAGTTCGTTCTTACCGCAAAACATTAATTCCTTTGTATCTTAGAGGTTTTCTATTATTAAGAATTCCCTCTCAAAATACAGCTCCCCACTTCAGTAAATTAAATATGCAACCGTATAATAGAACTGCATGCATTATGTTCCATTAGAATTGGAATGAAATAGACTTTATGCCATTAAAAGTAGAATTCCATAAAACATGATATGTAGAAGGAAGTGTGATTGTGGACATATAAGAACTACACTCTTATAAATATATGAAAAAACATCTAGGCTCTATAATTTAAAGGACCTATAGCATGTGGTGACTTTAGTTTTCTTCTTTGTGCCAATCTGTATTTTTATGTTTTTGTACCATAAGCATATATTAGTGGCAGTGGTGTGCAATAAGAATATTTTTAAGAATTAAGAAACTATTCATCCCAGTTGCTTGCTTAATTTCAATGAGTAATAAAGGATGGAATAAATATAATCAGCGCCTCCCATTCTCCCAGCTGATTACAACTTAAGCCCTAAAGAAGTCATCAGCTAACACCTTCAGGAGATGAGTTGTCAACAAGCTAAGACCCAGAGTTTTTTCTGGAACGGAGTAGTACATAGGGGGTGTGAGATGGCATGAGACGAGAGCAAGTAGCATGGTGAAGTTCACCACTTGATAAGTGGTCAGCGGGCTGCCCCTACCTGTGCTCACCTCCGGAAACACAGCGCCCTGTCACCATCCCTGATTGTGATCAGTCATCCAGTTCTGTTCACGGCAGTCAGACCTGGACGAAGAGGAAAGAGCAGCCTTCTTAGTGCCTTCTCACTCTAGCTTCCAGGGTGACTTAGTAGAACCATGTCTAACCCATGGCATGCCATTGGGTGAGTTAGATGGGAGGGTTCCTTCGAGCTGTTGTGGGTGGGGTCTTGCCATTGATTTGTGGTGGGGACACAAGACTTCAGAAGGTATAGGGCAACTGGCAAAACAAAGCTGTGTTGCTATGGAGTGCTCTGAAAGGCATCCGTGCTTTGCCAAGTGGTTAGTCTTTAGATTTAAATTAATAGCTAGATCAACACAGTAAGGAAAGTAAATACATTCTGGAATTGAGGACTCTTTTTTTTTTTTTTTTTTTTAAGAATTGGAAGAGACCCTAGAAATTACTGGAAGCCCATGGAAGCCCACAAAAGTTAGTGTCTTGCCTCAGGTCACCCCAAGGGTCAGAGAGAGAGGTAAGACCAGACTGCAGACCTCCAACTCCCAGTCCATTGCTTTTCCCATGGGTTCTGCTCACTCTTGTTCACTAATTAATTCTACACACATTTGTTTAAAGGCCTACTGTGTACCAGGTGCTGTGCTGGGATGGGGAATCCACAAATGAATAAAATGAAGGCCCTTCCTTCAGGGCTTCATAGTTGGAGGAGACAGAAACATTCTGTCCTCCTCGTTGATTATATAATAAAATGAAGTAAGATGCCCCCGCAGGCCAGGAGACAATCAGTTTTTTTAAGGAATCAGTGTGGGGTAAAACACTGCTTGGGTACATGATCCTGCCTTTGCTAAGACTCGGAAATCAGCATCCATGGTGTGAGATAGAAAATGAAAGAGAAGAGGCAAAAGATGCAAAATACAGCTTTCATCTTAATTTGGGCAGTGTGTTCATGTGAGGAACTTGAAACACTGGTTTCATCAAAATAACTGAGGCCAGTTGTGTATTGTGTGACAATAGGAGCTGCTCTCTAATTTGTGTTCGCAGTCTTGTGGTAAAGGGTCTCTCCTTTATTGTGCTAGATCTAGTTTTGACATGACAGCAGCCATCCTTGGTTCTAAAGAATTCAAAAGAGCGCTATAGATGGAAACTCTGGTTGTTTTCAGGAGCCTTCACGACAGAACTCTTTCCTTCTCCACAAAGGATTCTGTGATTGGTGGTAGATGTCAGAGACAGGCTCTTGGCCCATTGCCCTTGTGACTTGTTAAGAGGTTAAATAAAATTGTTAAATGAATGAAAACATACACACCAGTTTTCCTTGTTTGGATCTTGATTTGAGCAAACCAGTTACAAAAACACAATTTTTTTTTTTAAGGTGGTCAGGGAAACTTCATAAGTGGCAGTAGTAGTATTTAATGATAATGGTGTTATGGTTGTGTTTTTAAAAAGAGTTGTTTCTTAAAGATCAAACTGATATATGTATATATTGATGAAAATATATATCCTTAAAATAAACTTCTCTTTTTAGTGGTTGGGGAGACAGATTTAAATAAAATAAGATTGGCCATAGGTTGACAGTTACTGAAGCTGGTCGATGGCTCCATTGGGATTGGTTATACTACTCTCTTTAGTTATGTGCATAATTGATCATTTCCATATTAAAAATATTTAAATAATGAATGGCTAGATATCTAATAGCTACCGTGTTAGGTGCAGGGCTGGACGATTTATATGCAGCCTGTTACCATATCCCTATAGATGTTGTGACTATGTCCCTGTCCCCACATGCCTATAAGTGGGGTGTGTGATGCTGATTTCTCAGATAAAGAAGCTATAGCATAAAGGTAAAATGAATTCCAAAAGTCACATAGTGGCAGAGCTGGGAATTGAACCCTGATCCTTTTCTTTAACATCCGATTGAAGTATAACACATGTACAGAAATGTGCCCAAATCATATTTGTACAACTCAATGAATTTTTATGTGACCACATCAAATAAGCTAGACCCACATCAAAAAATGGAATCGTACCAGCATCCTTGGAGCCACCTCAGGACCTTGCCAGTCGCAATCCCTCCTCAGAGGTAACCACTATCTTGACGTTTAGCACCCTAGATGACATTTGCAGACATTTTGAACTTTATGTAAATGGAATCGTGCTCTTTTATGTATGGCTTCTTTTCCTTAACATTATGTGTGTGAAATTCATCCACACTGATGCCTCTGACAGGTTTTTCCTTTTCATTGCTGCATATTTCAGGGTAGAAATATGCCATAATTTATCCATTCTGTTATTGATAGAATTGGAAGTCTTTCCACTTTGGGGTTATTATGAGTAGTGGATATAGGAACATTCTGATATATGACCTTGAGTGGACGTTCAGTGTGGGTTTCTGTTGGACGTGTTCCTAGGGGTGGAATGACAGGGGCACAGGATAAGTGTATGTAAATCATGAGCTCAAGTTTTCTTCTTTCTGTTATGCCACCCATTTCTCTCTAAATAGATTAAGAAATTAACCACTTTATGCAATTAGTTCCCTAAGACTGGGGAATAACATGGGATCTTGGAAGGCTCTGAGGCAAAAACCAGAATTGAGGTTTGAGCCTGGAATATTCTGGTCCAGCATTGATGAACCCCAAGTGCTAATCCAAGCCTTCAGTGCTTCGTGAATCTTCCGCAACATGAGTTGAATGCTGGAAAAGCACTACACTGAGGTGGCCTGCATCTGTGATGAAACAGAACAGGACGTCATTCCAGGACACCAAAAATTATATAAAGAGAAACAGGAATACTCTCATCTAAACTATCCACAAAATAAATGTCCTGAAAATAATTTTAATTTTAATGAAACCCATCTTGACAGTCAACATACTTGACGACTTGTCAATAGTATAACACTGGTATCATTACAGTTGCATTTTGAAGGATGAAAAGCAGCTGTTGGAATCGGTCATGGTTAACTAAGAATCCCGGGGAATGGGTTTCTACCCTTGGTTAGGTGGGTCATCCTCATGCTTTATACCTGTGTCCTCCTACCTGTTCTTCCTGGGAGTCCAGTTGGGGTGCTGGTAAAGCTTGGTGACTTTAGGCCTAAGAGAGACCTAAAATGGGTGGCATATTAATGACAGCACCAGGTGACAGTGATTGTCTGAGACTGTGGGTGAAGTGGTAGAAAGAAAGTGGGCTTCAGATACAAATGAGAATGGATTCAAATCTCATATCTACTTGTTATTTGACTTTGAAAATAATACCTAATTGCAAACCTCGGCTTTCTTATCTGTGCAAATAAGGAAGACAAAATTAGTTTCAGATAAAATTAGGAAAAGTTTAACTAGAAAGATGAAAGAGGTAAATAATATATATATATATATATGTGTGTGTGTGTGTGTATATATATATATATATATATATATGGAGAGAGAGAGAGGGAGAGAGAGAGAGAGAAAGAGAGGGAGAGAGAGAGATAAGTAGATAGGTAGGTAGGTAGGTAGGTAGGTTGATAGACAGACAGACAGATCGATAGATAGCACACATAGTACCACGCACACTCCGACCATCTGGAAAATGTCAGTTCCTTTTCTTTGCTGTTTCTCAAATGTTTTCCAAGTTATTATAGTTCTCTCCCCCAATTGCACCACTCCAAGGTCTCCAGAAGCATTGTATTCTCCCTCTTCTGGATGTAATGGTTAGTGGGGTGAGATGGTGTTTCTGCAGCTGGGGTGTGGCTGATGAAAGAACTGGCCTCTTCTGTTTCCTGTTCCTTCTCGCTAAAACTGAGCCTTTTTCCCCTTGCACTTCGTGTGTACTGCAGGAGGGTGTGGGATCTTCCCAAGCGCTCTGTAAATTCTGTAAGATTTTATTTTCTGTGTGAACTCCAATTTTTAAGATTTTTATTTGTTTATTGTTATATATTGATTGGTTGATAGCCCTGCCTACATCCAGAAATTTTATCATGAAAACACAGGTACAAAATGATCCAAACAATTTACCTAATGCAAAAGCAGGTACCAAGTGAAAGAGAGGGAAAGAAAAGGACAAAAAACTTATGACTGAGGAAAATTTGAGCAAATAAGCACTAAACATAGCTCTCAGCTTCCTAGCAGCCAGGGAGAAAAGGGGCAGTTGTTATGGAGTGTGGAGTTCTCATTGTCTTGGAGTTGGAGGAATTTCAGGCCAAGAGGAATAAATGTCTGCCTGCTCTTGACCACTGAAAGGAATTGGATACAGGAGTCTTTGCATAAGGTCATTACAAAAGGCAAAGAACAAACTGATCCCTGGGTAGCTTTCATGATGGATGCAGAGGCCCTCCCCATATGGCTATTATTTAAATTAGTCTCAGTTTGAGAGCATCAACAACTCGTCCCTCATTTCAGAGTCACAGTATGGAAAATCCCTTGGCCGCGACGGATGTGCGTTCCAGGCCTGGCTCTGACATTTATATGCTGTGTGACTTTGGACCACACTTTCACCCATTCTGTGCCCTGGGTTTCTCCTCTGTTAAAAGAGGGGCCCCTTGCAGTTCTAAGAGCCTCTGATGCTCTGATCCTAGAAGTGCCACGCACAGAGGTCCTGGAAAGCTGAGGACCCAGCATCTTGCGTGGGTTTCTCCTCCCCATGCAGGGTGATGACATCCAGTGAAAATTCACAGCAAGAACAACCTTAGGCAGTAGTCAGTTCAAGGGGATTTAGAGAAAGGGACAAGGGGAACACTGTTGTCAAGAAAACCAGTCTTGGGGGCAGTTTTGTTTTCTAGGGTTGGTGCCTACCTGGTGTATGTTATATGAGCCACGTGCCGTTTCATAGCACCCCTGGTATATGGAATCCACCATCTCTCCTTCTGTCCTCCTTTCTACAACTTACATTGCCCTGGTCCCCACACAGCAGACGACCAAGCGATCATTCAACCCCCTGACTCCTATGCCCCTTAGCCCAAGCATAGTTTCTCTGAGCTTCCTCAATCTCTGCTCAAGTTGGCAGTGCCCCCCTGCGCTCTGGCTCCCCAGATGTGGAGGCTAGCCTGGCACAACTCAGTGCTTGCTCGCTTTGATAAAGCTCACACTGTCTGCTCCCTCCCTGTCACCAGGGCACCCAGACATGCCAAGAAACAAGGCAGACCTGCATAACTACATCCTCTCCTGCCAGAAGAAGAAATAAAATGTTCCTGGTATCTCCAAGGTTCCTGCTTTTTCTGTCAGTCAGGATGGAAAGATAAAGTCCCTTACATAACAACCTTTCTTATGAGGCCACAACTAATTATGTCATTAATGGGTAATTCCCAGGGAGCCAATTGTTGATAAACATACACCTCCAAAGTGCTTAGTTTCTACCTGGCAATTCCAATTCAATTATCATGAAATTATATAACTGCAAATTATCCTGCCATGTGAGTAGTATAAATAACTATGTTCCTGCTCTGTGATAGTAAATTTAAATGACATGGTTAGCTAATTAGTAGCCATTGGAAATTCACTGACGGGCTACCAAATCAATAACTTTCTCCTAGAGAGGGAAGAAGATGGTTGGAGTTTGTTCAGTTTGGTTTAATCAAGGCCTCGGTGAAGGCATTGATAGGGCCTGTTCTTTCTTTTCTCCGGGTCACGGCTATTTGAATCTGGAAAGTGAACTTCTGTTGAGTTGGCAGTGAGGTCTCCTAGAATGAAAGCAGAAGTTGGAGTCCAAAGATGACGAGTGCCAGCTTAGCCATTGACTCATTGTGTGACTCTGGGACAGTGCTTAATCCCTCTGAGCCTCAATTTCCTCCTCTGCAAAAAAGAGTGATGCCAGGTGATGGCCATGCATGCCTCCTGGGTCGTCTTGAGGATTAGATGGGGTTATGCACTTGGAAGGCGCAGTAAACACTCAGCCTCTCCAGGGTTAGCTGTTACCATTGACCAGGCACAAGAGGAAAGCCCAGCTTCCGAGGCCACACAACCTCTGTTCTCTGAGAAGTGGGTCTAAATCAGTTGGGTGTGAAGCACTGTCAAAGCAGAGACACTGTCATGCTTTGTCGCTTGAGGATGGCAGGTTAAACCCAGCTCTAAATTTCTGCCATTTTCTAAAAGGAAATTATAATTCCATTAGGAAATAAGGGGTGATGCTTCAGATCATGAGAGGAAGGGATTACACCCAGAGAAATTTGACTCCTGGGAGATTATGACCTCTGCCCTTGCCTTTAGCTGGGAAATAAATCAGCCAAGAGTAAACAGACTCTTAACGTCAGTCTTGCTGCAGGAGGGCTCTGGACTGGCAACCAGAGCTTCCCCACAGCCAACTTTTCTGACTTTCTCCCAGACAGCTCTTTTTATGGGTGTCTCACTCAGGTAGGAAAATCCTGGGGGGTGGGAACTGGGATAGCACCTAACAGTTTCTGAGGAGTGTCGGAGAATTTTCAAATACAATTAGACCAAGAAAGTCCACTTTCCTTAAGACAGAAAACTAAAGCCAATATTCAGCTTGTTCTTAGATGTGCATAAGAGCTGCACCTTGACAAATAGAAAGCTACTTTCAGGGGATGATAGACTTATATTCTAAAGTACTGCTAAACTTGTAACCATAGTAACAAACAAAGCTATTACATAAAATGGCTTCGCCATGTCAAAGCAATAATTATATTAACCTGATGGTAGGAAAAAGTAGAAGTCTGATCAATGTGGAAGGCACCAGTAAATTGGATTGAAAATGCACGACATTTTCCTAAATTACATCTCTTTGGGGGAGGGCCCGGAGCCCAAGCCTGAGGAGCAGTGAAAAAGTTGGGACCAGGCCCCACCAGGTGGCAGTATGCAGAAGTTGTTCAAGCAGCTCTTCTGTTGATGGTTTTCGGGCTCCAGAAACCAGCTTACTACTTCTTCACGGCTTGATTTTAAAGCACCATCCCCTCCTATCACCAGTTCATTGGGGAATTTCCCTGTCAACACTAACAATATGGAAATGGCCCAAATCGGACTTTATTAAAGAGGATGTTGGTTGAGAAATATCCTAGTTGCAATAAGCAGTATGTGCTAAACGAAACATCAGCACGATCTGATTAGGCCTTAAGTATATGATATAGATCAGGGCTCCCAGTACATCTAACTCCTGAATTTCTACTCAGATCGCTTCCTCTAAACACTTGATTCTCAAACATAGTTGCACATTAGAAGCATCCGGGAGACTTTAAAACGTGCTGGCACCTGGGTCCCATCCTCACCATTTCCGATTGAATTGTATGTGGTGTAGCCTGGGCACTGGGATTTGTCAAAATCCTCCATGTAATTCCAATGACGCTTGTGAGGGTCGAATGGATAGAAAACTATTTATTACGACGGAGCTGATGTGAATTGTTCAGAATTGGCATCTTTCGGGGGCAAAAAGGAGTTGGAGACTAACTTTCTCATCCATTGCTTTTTCTTTTAGTCTCTTGGGTAAGTCTGTTTAATTATGCTAGCTAGAAAATGCCAGCTAAATAGCCCAGAAAGTGTCATCCTGATGCTTCAGACGGTGCGAGCATTTGTTAAAGAATGTTTCTCGTGAACTGTAAATCTCAGTGATGATGCCTCCTGTAAAATCCCTGGCCAGTCAGGTCTGTTCCTTTACAAGGCCAGGAGGATTACACAACACAGACACATCTGAGGGAATCTGAATATCTAGCTAGATCTTGTGTAATTTGACCCAATCAGTCAAAGACACACACAGCGACAGCCCTGGGAAAAATGTAAAGTAGGCAAAACTGCCTTTCCTTCCCTCTTTCGTCCCTCCCCTCCTACCTACCCCCCGGTGCCCCACCCAGTGGATTTTAAACCTGTTTCCTTACTCAGTTTTACATGTGGTGTGTTAGTGAATGAAATAATGGATTAATCAGAAAAAGAAACTTCCCCACTCCTTCATGTATGGAGCCCTCCTCATGTGTGAGACAATACACTAGGAGCTTTATCTTATTCAGTGTTCACAGCACATTTTTGTGGAAGCCATTATTATCTTCATTTTACGGAAGAAGAAACCAAAGTGTGAAGATGTTAAATAGTTTGTGCCTGGCCCCATAGCTAGGAAGTGGCAGAACGAAATTTGAACCCATCTGTGAATTGGAACTCGTGATCCTACCTTAGGTTGCTTCCTCTTTTGCTTCTTATTGCTCTGTCCAATACAGGCGCCACTAGTCACAGGTGGCTAATTAAATTGAAAGTGAGATTCATTTAAATTACATAAAATTAAAAATTCAGTTCTTCAGTCACACTAACCACATTTCGTGTACTTAGTAGGCATATATGGCTAGCCACTGCTGTATTGGGCAGGGCAGAACGTGGAATATTTGCATCATTGTAGAAAGTTCTCCAATGCTTAGAAATAATCTGTCAAATCTGTGCTGTTTACAGATGAGGAACAAAATGGCCAGGGCGGGAACGTGATTTGCCTAAGAACCAGCCTTTCTTTGCCCCCTAGCCCAATGGTAACGCGGAATAAACCGGTTAAAGCACTAGGCTTTATCCTGGACCATACCTGCCACTCAAAACCATTCCTGAACAGGGAATATGGGAAAACTGAGCACCAGTCTGGGAGGCTCTGTGTTGTCTGGATGGCAGGGAGGAGACTGAACGCTGCCTTTCAAAGCTCCGAAGGCCTTCCTCCAAGCCCCCAGGATTATAGCTGCTCGGGATGAGTTGCAAGGGTCTGTATAGCAAGGAAGTATCTCTGTGGAGCAGCCTGTGCTCCACCAGTGAAACCAGTCTGCCTGAGCACTTCCTGTAGGGCCAGCACTTTGTAGGTGCGTGCCCCTCCCTCAGGTGGTGGCTGGGCTATCATCAGACCACTTTTTGGTAAAGAAGTGTCAATGCTTGTGATCTCGAATGCAGTTCAGGAAACATGTAGCAGTGTTTCTTCTGGCCCACACTGAGGAGAGCAGCCTACAGAGCTGAGTAAGAGTTGTCTGTGCCCTGTGGGACACAATGCCAGAGGAACACTCAGAGCCAGGGACGTGGTAGGATGGAGAGAGCTTCATCTTTAGTGTTAGGTAGACCTGCGTTCAAGTTCTGGCATGAACACTTTCTGGACAACCTATGAAGTATCTCTGATCCACCACTCCTCGGTTATAAAGTCATATCTCCATAACCACCTGGGAGGTTACATTGTCAGAACTGAAATGAGAGACGGGAGTACTTGACCCAGTACCTGGCTCATAGCAGGTGCCAAAGAAGCGTGAGTTCCTTTCCCTCCCTTTCATTTCTGCTTCCTGCTGGAGGGGCCCCCAGCCCCCAGTGTTCTCTGGCATTTCTGGGCTCCCCCAGAAGATGCCTAATCACTTTAGGATGTCTGAGATTTTGAGGCTTTACCACGTTCATTTTCTAAATGATGGAACTCCAGGCCTTGGTTCCCGTGGATTTATTTCACTCCTTTTCCATTTGTTAATCATGTTCACGAATTGCTTCCTAGACAAGGGAGATTTCCAATGGAAACTTCATTCCAGGACGCTTGTGTTTTTAAAGCACGGGGGTGGGTGTGGGGGGGATGCACATTTTATGGGGAAAGAAGCCAGCCAGATTATGAAATCTTCATTCACATCCCAAGTATTTACTAAGTGCTCTGTGCGTTCTAGGTACTGGGCTAAGCTTTGGGATACAGCAGTGGACACGACAGACAAAATTAGAATCCTGAAGGCAATTGAAAGCATAAATTGAAAGCACATCTTTGTAGTTCTTGTTGTAGATAACAGCTCTGACTGGATCAGTTTGTAAGGAGGGGCAGCTGCCTTAGTCTCACAAAGCACGGCTGTGGAGTTGCAGAATTATTCTCTTGCGCTAGGAGCCTGCATTCCCCTGGCCTTTTCAATGGAGCAGTACTTTAGGAAAGCCCCGTCCCTAAAGCCTCCAGCCCTTTGTCTTGCAATCCAACATTTCGGTTTACATTTGGTGCTTCTTGAGTCCAGAACAATTTCTTCATTCAACAAATTATCACAAATTGTTCCCTGGCCGTGTGAAGCCTGGCAAATTAGTACAGCTGCATGCAGAAGGAAATATTTGCTCTGCATGCGAACCCCTCTTTGTTTTCACGGTCCTTTCCTAGTCAGTTGAGTACGAATCATCTCTCGAGATCCTGTATGTGGCCAGTGTGGTGCTGGATACCAGGTTACAAAGATGAATAAGACATGGTCCCCTTCCCACAAGACTCACAATATGAAAGGGAGACAAACATGAAACAGAACAGCTGACCCACCAGCCTAAGTTCCATAGGAAGGAGTGACATGGGAAAAAGGAATGGTCAGTTGTTTGGGCTTGGAGAACTACCGGTATGAGACAGAAGGACAGACAAGAGGAGGAAAGGGGATTCTCAAAGGAGATAACCGCATGTGGAAAGGCATGCCTATCTTTTGTTCAGACTCTCTTTCATAATACTCTTAACTCCACAATTGTTACTTTGACCTCACACAGTAAATCTATGGCATTTAAGCAGGTTCTGTATTCCACCAAATATTTGCTCATACCCATTTTACTCCTGTCTGCTACTGACAAATGCCAGCAAAGCACAGCAGTGCCTTTGTTCTAGCATTTGCCTTAACATCGGGCTGCCTTTCTGTCTTCCACTTGGCTCCCAGTGAAACAGAAAAGACCGGGAACAAGGTAGTCATTTGGTGCCCTGAGATAAAGGACAGCATTGCCTGTCAGATGGCCGGCAGGGGGGAAGTTGTGCTGACAGTCTCTTAAGAAGTGCAAAAACAATAAGGGGACTTGGCAACCAGAATGGAATGCCAAGATGTTGGCCAATTTCCTTCAGGCTTCCTGAGGATAGGTGGGTGTAGGAGGCTCGGGTGGAGGGGGCTGATCACACGCTTGTTCTCCTGGTTCTGGAATCTGGAGGTGTGACCAGGAGCTCCCTGTAACTTTCCAAGGAGTGGGTGTGGAGGCTGTGGAGGTGATGGTGGGCTTTCCTGTCAGGACCAGGGGCCCCTTCTTCAGTCTGAGTACTGGGTGGCTGGGCTCGGAGCTCACCCCCAAGTCCCAGTATGCAGTTGCTCGGAAGCCAGCAAAAGGAGGCTGATCTTTCAAAGCATTGCTGCCCTTAATCCAGTGATAGAGTGGGGCCTAATTGAGGCAGACAATGATGATAAGAATCAATCTTATACAGTGCTGTGATGGGCAAAGAGAATTACCTCTTCAAAGTATTCTGTCTTCAGATTGAACTTGTTACTAAAACTGTATGATTGTGATGGCTATCCTGCTCTATAAATTTACTGAAAATAATTAAATTGTAC
This sequence comes from Rhinolophus hipposideros, assembly GCF_964194185.1. Classification (NCBI taxonomy): domain Eukaryota; kingdom Metazoa; phylum Chordata; class Mammalia; order Chiroptera; family Rhinolophidae; genus Rhinolophus; species Rhinolophus hipposideros. Next base: position 53,364,983 of record NC_138051.1, on the reverse strand, counting down.
ACTTACAATGTGTGGGTTTTATGGTATGTAAATTTTATCTCAATAAGGCTGCTTAAAAAAATTTTTTTTTAATTAAAACCTGTTAACAGGTCCTCCAACCATTTCGTTAGAACCTGGAACATGTAGCAGGCATTGCCTTAAGCGAAATAATACCGTCACTGGACTGTCTTCAGGGTTCCTAATATGCTTGTTCTGCCCTTTCCCACCTCTGTAGAGAGACAGGAGAAGAACCACTTATCATTTTACTTATTCATTCGTGAATGAGTCTGTTGCCCTGAATTGATTCTTTACTACATATGCACTTTAAACCTGTTTCTCATTGTAGAATGATTATTTTTAAATCTCCATTTGAATGAAACCGTAAGGGAAGGGATAGAAGAGAATTGAACAAGAGGTGCTTTCCCCCGAGAACCTGGAAATCACAACAGGAAGGCAGCCATCTGTTTTGTCTGCAAACAAAATCAACCGACCAAATATGATGAAAGATGGGGTTGGTCTGATATTCTCAGACCATGTAAATGGCCTTGGGAACAGAGGGTATGCTGCAAGACTGGTCCAGCCATTTCATCGATATGTCAGTGAATCAGACACAGCAGGCACTTCCGGAGCTCGCTGAACATAGTCATCAAGATAGCCAGAGACTTATAAAGATGATTTATGCCCATGGAGAGGAACATGGATTCCCAAATATTGACATGACTGACAGGATGCAGATGAATTTAATTAGTCATTATAATGTCACTTTTTTAGCCTGAAAGAGAATTTTGTGTACACCAAGATAGAAACAATGGGATTCTGTGGAAAGAGAACTGGATTTGAAATTAGCCAACCTAGGTTTATCCCTTCTGTGTTGCTTTCCAGCTGTGTGATCTTAAATGAGCCACCTAATCTCTCTGAGCCTCAGTCCTCTCATCTGTAAAATGGGACTATTACCCCCACTACACAGGGTTATTTTGAGGTAGGTAATACCCGTTTACAGACATTGCAGGGAGTAGTAGTTGAGACTCAGTAAAGGAAGGGGTTTTACAAGTTCAAGTGTTCTACAAATAAAAAAGTATTATTTTTTACTCGATCTTCCCAATGAGTTTTAGGAAAAGATAATGTGGATAGTTACTACATATGTACTTGATGGCATAGAAGGGCACTAGAAGCTCAGTGACTTGCCTGCCTAGAATTAACATTCACATCTCCTGATAGAAACATAGAGCTTTCTGGAAGGCGACATTTTTAAAATTCAGGGTTAGCTTCTACTATGGTTCAGGGAATCTAGACAGGGAATGTCAACATTGACATTTCAGAACCCTTCCAATTAGTCTCAAGAGTTCAAATACCCCTCTGTTCAATACAACCCAGAGTGTAATCGTTTGTTGGTAATAACCTAGCCCTTGTTTAGCTTCATAGATCTGACTCTGAGCCTGGACATCCCATGGACAAAAACACCACTTGCTTTTTATTGGCACGTTCAGTGGAATGGCTCCACATAGCTAGGAAACAATTTTATTTTTCCCCATTGCAACTCAATTATAAGGCTGAAGGGCACATATAGATTTTTCTGCAGGAAGCAAAGGGCTTTCAGGCTTACTTTATTGGTAGATTTCTGCATCCCCTCCATGGTGAAGGGTTAGCTGCTTTTAAGGGGAAGAAATGCCCAGACTGAAACAAAGAAGGGAAAAATAATGCATTCCAGGTCATCTTATAATAAAGAGGAAGGCATTCAAAATACTGGCGTTTCATTCCTGGCCTACCTGGGATCACTGTCTTTCTAGAGGCTTCATGAGTCAAACAGGAAAAAACAACAAGGGTCCCAGTGGTGGTAAGAACTCAGAATTGGGATCTAGAAGCCGAGGCTGTGGCTCTGTCCCCAATTCTGACACATGCTAAGAGGGGGGCCCTGTTCACAGCCTCTGTTCCTCAGTTCCTATAGGATAAAGAAGATGGACTGGCTGCTTTATAAATGTCCCTTTCATAAGTATCCTGTGACTGTTTTCTACAGATTTTCTCAGAGTCCATCTTTCTCTGTGTATGCATGTGAGGATTAAATATTGCAATTAAGGCTAAGTTAGAGAGAAGATGGAAAGATGGGAATAAACTTTGTTCCTGGCTTTACTGCTAATTTTCACTTTTCCTGCTAGCCCACCTAGGTGCTAAGGAGCCAGTCTCTACAGCACTGACACCTGGGCCTTGGGGTTTGGTGAAATATCTTTTTTGTTTTTCTGTTAAAATCCCAGAAATTCCCTGACACCTCAGAACAGCTCAGCTGGGAGTCTGTGGTTGAGGCTGGCAGATGAATCCGGCATGGCATATGAAATAGAACCCAAAGCAGGTGGTGTTGGGTGCCAGTGTCCTTACAGTCTGAATATCTGCAATCATTTTTCTAGTCCGATAGAGCTGTCAATGGCTGACATGCCTTCTCTGGACACACTTCAGCCGGCCCTGAGATCAGAGGTATGAGTTCCCCTCCTCCGCACCTCCCTCAGGTAACAAAGCGAGGGAGGTTCATCCACTGAGGACAAAGCAGAGTGGGCTGTATGCTGGCCTTCATAGGTGAGAGAACCCCGAGGCCAAGGGGACGTCTTTTTCTCCAGCACTGGGCTGTTTGTTTACAGTAACATTATATAACTCTCCGTAAAAAAATAAAATAAAAATAAAGGGAAATAATTCCCCTCTTTAGTACACCAAGCAGCAAGCAAGGCATAATCCCCCCATGCTATGGCATTTGGCACGATGTTCAGTTAGCAGAACCATGCTGTCTTGTATGGATAATATGCCCCATGTTCTGTCTGCCTTACTGGGCAGTGGTGAGGGGAGGGAGGGGGACAAAATGGAAGAGAGACCACTATAGAAATGATTATTGAATCCAGAGTATTATTGTTGGAATCTCTGGAGAAAATGGCTCCTGAACTACAGGCTTTTCAATACAGTTTAAAAAAGGAACGACTCTTCTGGTTTTTCCATTTATTGTAGCTTCCCAAAGCTTATTTTTAGTAGCACTAATAGCGCTGCCTACCCCTGTACTCATTTTCTACGGATTTTAAAATTTGGTATTATCCTGTCTCTCTAGAGGTGCCTTCTATTTCTAAAACATTAGTACCATGGAGGGGGGAAAATAGGGCATTTCTGAGAGAAAGGAGCCTTGGATATTTGCATTCCATTTTGATTAGTATTTTTGCTTCTCTCAGTTCATTCTGAATCAAGGGAAAACATATTTAAATGGAAGTAAATTGATGCCAAGGATCTCTGGACACCAAAGGTCCCGCTACCCATCCCCCACCACCACCCTGACACACAAACACAGCACAATCTGCTCCAGTGTGAGTGTCCCCTTGGCTCTGGGCTGATAGTGGCCCTGTTACAGGGGCCTCACTGAGATGGATCAGGTATAAACTCAACTGTGGAAGACACCCCATGCCTACGGTGAGCTATGAGCAGGAAAGAAACCACCCGAGCATGTGGCCTGTGTGTTTCTGGGTGAAGGTAGGGCGTTCTAAGTGGTCAGGCTGACCCAGTGCGCAGGATCAGAGGCCAGAACCAGGCATGAAAGAAGTCCAGAAACTGCCACCACAGGAAGGCCCTCTGTGTTCAATGTGCAGCCAGGAGCAGGGCTCTAACAACAGAGTCTGCCGCTGAAGAATGACAGTACTTGAGTCCTGACTAGAGTTACATGCCCAGTGACTTTGCACACACCTCTTCACAAACCGGGCAGCTTTGCCAAACTGTACCTGGGAGCTAGGGGCTGGGCAGCAGATGGCATTTTTACCAAGCCTCTTGGAGTAGCTTGTAATTCCTGAAAGAAAGCTAAACATGGGCATCCTTAGCCCATTATTTCTCCTTTTAACAAGCAATGGCTTTGTGACAACATGGTTCCCTTGGTTCTAATAGGGACTTTATTAGGTCAAATCTAGAGAAAATAGTGCTGTTAGATTTCCATGTGTGACCTAACTCAAAGAATTTATAATTAGCCTAAAATGTTAGATCTGGAAGGGACTTAAAAGATCTTTTATCTCACTCATTGTTATGTAGTTGAGGTCTCCAAGCCTAGAAGGGGGGATGTCACAGGCTGAAAGTTACCAAGCAGGTGTCTTGTACAGGTTGATAGGTTATGTCTCTGGGCTCTTCTGTTGCTCTTTGCACTGATCATTGAAGAAGATTGACAGAACAGCTGATGTAGGTTTAGAGAGTCAGAGATTCCACTCACCGCCCCCCCACCCCCTCCCCCGGCCCCCACACTCCCCCCTTTCCATGGCTGCCTCTTTCCCCTCCTTCCCAACTCTTCCATGCTGGGTGGACCTGAGCAAGTTGCTTTCCTCCTCTGTGCCTCGCTAACCATCTGTGTAAAATGCGGAGGACACTGGTGTGATGATGATGCCTCCCTCCCAAAATGGTTAAGTGACCCACAGTGGACGTTAGAGTCAGAAAATTGGCTTCGAATCCTAGTGCGCCCTCATTCAAGCTGCTCGGAGGACTTGGAGTCACTTCATCTCTGTGAACCCCAGTTTCCTTGATTTTAAAATAGGGGTAATAATTCCTAACTCATAAAGTCTTGTAAAGATTAAATGATTATATATGTACATGTATATGTGTGTATATATACATGCACACACACACACCGGGGGTGCCAAAAAATGTGTACACATGACTTGTATTCATCTTTTGCTGTATATTGGTATATAGCAAATACCAATATATACTGGTATATCATCTTTTGCTATATTTGGTATATACTGAGTATTACAATTTTAATACAGTTTTTTCCTTTCTTCAAATGCGTACACAGTTTTTGGCTCCCTGTGGTGTGTGTGTGTGTGTGTGTGTGTGTGTGTGTGTGTGTGTGTGTGTGTAAAGCTCTTAGCTTAAGTGCTCAATAAATGGGCACTGATATTACTGTAACCACCAACCATAATAAGGAATTAAAACAATGTAGGTAGAAGTCCTTAAAAAACCTTAATATGTGATAAAGATGTTTATTATCAGTAACCAAATTGACCATAATATCCATCCCAAACTGTTGTTAAAATTCCTGCGTATCCAGCAGCTGGATCAGCCCAGAGCTGGGTACCAGGTTTGCTTGCTAAGACAGCTTAAATTACTTGTTCGCCTCTGATACAGTCTAGCTATTTCTGACACGGCCAAAGAGACCACAGAGGGCATTAAGTGCAGAAGAGAAACTACAAACAAGATTTCAGAATGGGAGAGATTTCCTATAATGGTTAGGACCAGCTCCCTGCCCGTTTGATTTCCTGTGCAGAGGAGGGTGCTGAAAAGATTGATGTGGGCACGACCTTCAGACCCTGTTTGGAAATTACACAAACAAATGGTACTTTAATGGTACATGTGGCATTTGGGGGGTTGTGTTAATTACATTTGAATAGAGATGGTGATAACTCACCAGCTCAGTCCCTGGTAGTTAATTTTGTTACATCCAGGGGAAAATTCTGTTGGGGTCTATGAGTAACTGTGGTGCAATTAGGCGGCAAGAAGGTTTTTGTCGGTACAGTTGCTATTGATTAGTATTTACTTTAAAAAGAGTAAAAGCTATTCCCACGTGCCAGAACTGCCTAATCTGTCAGGGACGGGGCTACATGTTTCAGAGATGCATAGCGGGCTTTTTCATATGTTATGGAACCCCCCCAAAAGAAAGTCCAGTATAAAAATCTCCCCAACTGGTTTTAATGATGCTCAAATAAAAGCATATACCACAGCCAAGATCTCATTAAAAAGAGGGAAGTCTTTTTGTGGATTTGCTTACTTATTTATGAAACACCTCTGAAATATTTATAAATGCTTCCCTGATATTTGTCTGAAAATACATTTTAGGGCTTCTTTGGTGGGAGGCCGGGGGAGGGAGATGGAGGAGAGGAGGTGGGTGGAAGAAAAAGTGTTCAGTTCTGCACAGTTTCCTTCTGTAGCAATGACATGCTTGTGCCAGGGTATACGAATGTGTCACTAGGGGGTGCCCCAAGAACCAGGCAGACTCTCACCTGCTCAGCACAGGTGACCCAACTTGCTTGGATCTCTTAAACAGAAGCAATGGCAATCACATGTGCTCTGTTTAATTTCCCTGACAGAACCGGGGCAGATAGGGACGCTGTGGAGGCCTTTATCACTTCCTTCACTTTTAGAGCTATTTATTAATTGAAATAATAGTTATGCTACCCCTTGCCTCAGACCTACTTTCATCTGTTTAGCAACTGCTTTCTATGAAACACAAAAGAGCTCAGAGATGACACTGGTGTCTTAATTAACCATGGAATACCTTATAGAGCAGCTGTCACAACTCTTGTCACTTGAAAGAAAGCACAGTGGTCCCTGTTTAAAAAAAAAAAAACAGACACAGAAAAAAAATAATTGATCTAATGAGCTATTGTTGACGTGTCTTAAGAATCGTATTATTTTATCATCGTGTTTTGCACTCACATAGCAATGCAAATTAGGGAATCTCAGGGTGGTCTGGAGGAAACCAATGAGTTTACTTTTCTCCCCGCCTTTCAGAAAGAGAAGTTGGTTGCACAGTGACTCAGGGAAGTGGTCCAAGATCAGAGACCATACCAGGGCTAAGGCCGCGTGTCAGTTAAAAGAGGAGGTGGGGTTGATGTCAGCTTATGTAACCAAAATGTTTCCAAGCCTTTATAGCCCACAGATATGAGTGAATCTCATTAACATTAAGACCACAGCCTCAAGCCCTCACTTGCTAGTCCCTTACAAAGCTCATCTCAACCCCAGGATCCCTTTGTGTTCCCAAACTGGTGTTTTATGTGCATTTAGTTCTTCTGGGCTTCCACTCACTGCCAGCCGGACTCTGCTATTCTGAATTCCACCAGTGCCATCAGCATTAGCCTTGCCCACCCCAAACCACACCACCCTTATTTTTCTTGACTGTTACCTACAGACTTCTCCTTCTCATGATGGATTGCTGACCCTAACCTCCAGCCCTCTCAAATCGTTCATTCCCGTGACACAAGAGCAGCCTATGTTGAAGTGAGAAAAAGATTTCAGTCTCTAGGCTCATTTAAGAACATATTACCTTAGTAAAGTAGTTTGAGCCCCAAAGTGTTCTAGAATTTGGTGAGGGAGTTCTTACAGTACCTACGTAACCCCTTTCTCCCCACGTATGTACAGGAGACTACCCAGCCCATCTGCACGTCTTCCCATCTGGCTCTCAGACTGTGGCTGAGTCTAATCGGCCCTGCCAGATTCTCCCATGGTGACCCTTGCTTTTTATCCCGGCTTCCTGACTTTCATCCCTGCTTTCCTCCTCAAGCCATCCTACTCGTCTGTACATGTCTTAATCCCCAGTGTTGCTAAAGCTCAAGGCCCCCTCCCCCAACAGGGAAGCTCCTTAACCCCCATGCAAATCAGTATATATGGCAAAGACTCATCCTACTCCACACCTTGTGTTGGAAGCTCCGCTCTGTCCCAAGGAGGACCTCCAAATCATGATGGTAAACCTTATAGGAGAGGAGGCCTTTGGTGAAACCCAAGATGAATCTTGGGGAGAATAAGTGTGCAAATGGCATAATAATTGGCTTGTTTCCCATATATGACTGCAGCTGCATGGTATTTGAAGTGTTACGAGGGACATCAATGCCTAGTAACTGGTCTGCAAACTCCTCAAGGGCAAAACAAATGCTGTTCCCAACACTGAATTGAAGGTCCAGTATTAGGAGGCTCTCAATATAAATGAAGGGAAATCATAGTAACCCAATGGTTGTTATTAATTGACCTTTGCTTTTCAAAGCAAACAAAATACTTTACATTTCACTATATATGAATGCAACATGTACCTCGCAGGCTTATCAAGTCAATGAAAGAGCAAAGTATTTTATAACAGGAAATTTTAACATGTCAGAAGGTACTGTATTTATTGCTCTCTCGCTTAAATCACTGTAATGTGAATTTTTAGACTGGCCGCCTTCTATTTTGCATAATTCTAAAATCAGAGTCCCTGAGGAGGCAATCCTCCCTGTAATAACTCTTGTGTTTCTGTTTACTTCTGTGTGCACTCATCTGTGAGTTTACGTTGTAGTAGCATGGTGCATTTTTAATGGCTAGTCTCCCAATCTGCCACCTCGACTTGCACTGCACTTGGGGAAAGAGTTGGTGGAATATCAGAGTTTTCCCAACTGAATCTCACAGTTAAGCAGAGCTCCAAACATCAGTACCCAATCATGTGCCTGGGACCTAAAGAAACTGAGAGGCCTGACGCAAAGTGGACAGAGCTAGGACTCTGAGGCCATTGACTTCACACTGGGCAGAATGATTCCGGAACATTTTCTATAAAGTTTCCTGCCAAATAGGCCAATAGGGCCCATAAATATGTCCAGCAGTAGAAACAATGGATTCTGCTGGCCTCTGCCAAGGGTGCCCCTGGGAAGACAGTGTTACTTGATTTACTCTAAAGTTGCAATGGGAAGAATCTGGAGCTGGGCTTTGCTTGCTTTGTGTGTAATAACCCTCCTGTCCCCATGACGTCGTCTGCCCCTCAGGACAGAGTCTACACTGTCTTCTGATATCTGCCAAAACTACTAATAGAACTTTGGACTGCTGGCCAGCGGCTGATCAATGCCTGTTGACTCGGTTTCTCTGGGCTGCAAGGCTCAGCCAGCAGGGTCAACACAGTTTCCGCATTCACAGAGGGATGGCCGCAATTTATCACCTGCTTAAAATGCTTCGGATTAGCCTACTTTCTCTCCAAAGCGCTCTTGCTTTTGTGTGTGTGTGTGTTTTTTTGTTTTGTTTTGTGTTGTTTTACTTTATTTATTGTGTCTGGGAGAAATTCTCAATTAGGAGCTAATAAACCTGAACATTTGCATATTTTCCTTTCAGGAAAGGGTATGTCTCTCAATTCAGAGCAATCTTCAGACAGCTATAGAACAGAAGAATGCCCTGTGCCCTGTGGTGGGCTGGAGCAAGCTCTCCAGGGTGATGGTGTGTTTCTTTTCCAACTCTGAACTCAGTGACCTGACTCATCCATTAGGAGGGGTGGGGGGGAGGTTGTATTATAGAAATTGGCCAGAGCTACAAAGCAGGGTTTTTTTCTCTCAGAGAGCCCTTGCTAAGCATGTGCAGCATAGTATATCTTCTGCCCCACCTTGGCTCTCCTTACCACTCTCTTCCTGAACAAGGTTTAGACCATCTTTCAATTCTGCAGATGCACCGATCAACCAACACAGAATGGAGTCTGAATAGGAGCAGGGGCAAGCCTTGTTGCTTCCCTGGCCCTGCATTCTAGATGGTGAACAACAAACATGCAAGCAAAGGTCTTAGGCGTTGAGCTATTCTCCCATGTGAAAGGGGAATTCCTTTCTTCATCTCAAATGAACTTATAGGAAGCTGATCTTCAGCTCACACATTCCTATTAATGAGAAGAACCACCTGGTAAACTTTGTGTTTCCCTGTGGTTTGGGTGAAATGTTAAAAGCTAAAATGTTAAATAGAAATACAATTAAAACTCCCTAACAGTCTTGTTACTATTCAGATTTATATATGATGTCCAGTTCATGTTTCTGTGATACACTAGTGTAGAAGCAGCTGATTTCAGATGACTAATTAGCCTTTTGGTTCCCAGACAGTGAGCAAAGGCACCCTGGACATTGCAGCAAATTCAAGAGTGCCAGGAACTATCTTAAATAGTAGAGGAAAATACGTCAATTCTTGACATCTGTCAGATACCGTGTGAACTACTAACGCAAGGTAGTTCAGTTTCACTATTGAAATGCGCGACATTCTTTTCAGTGATGTCATACCTCTGTGAAGCTAGGTTTTGGCAGTTGCGACAATATAAAGCAGTACCTTGTGGTACAGTGGGGAGCAGGAAGTGAGGGTGGGGGTTTCCAATCTAATGCCAAAGTTTGAGAAGTTATGAAGTGCCGAACTGGCACATATGTCTCAGTAGTAAGTACTTGTGTCATTTAACAAAGGAAATGAAAATATTATTCGTTTCATTTATGTGTATTATTTTTTCAAAATCAACTAAATTGTTAGGATATAAATATGTATTGAATTATTTCGGTCTCATTAATAAACAGAAGCATTAGGTATTTCTTTTAGTGTAGGAGTGCTGTAAAAAATTACTGATAGATTAATCATGAAATAAGAATGTTTTGGAACTTCTGAGTTAGTGCAAAAAGGTAAATAATCTATGTTTGCGAGTGAATAAATGGCAAAAAGTATTCTTTCTTTAAGATTTTTATTAAAAATATAGCTAACATCCAATATTATATTAGTTTCGGGGGTACACACTAATTGTTCACCATTTCTTTACCTAAAGAAGTGCTCACCATGGTAAGTCCAGCAGCCATCTGACACCGTACTACGCTATCGCAATATTGTTGACTATATTCCTTGTGCTGTACGTTACAGCCCCATGACTTACTTGTCTTATACCTGGAATTTTGACCTTTTATTCCCCTTTACCTTCCCCCCCCTTTTTTATTTTTTTCAATTACAGTTGAAATTCAATATTTATATTAATTTCAGGTGCACAGCATAGTGATTAGACATTTCTATAATTTAAGGAGTCATCTCCCTGACTAGTCTGGTACCCATTTAGCACTATACATAGTTATTGCCATATCATTGTCTGTATTCCCTGTGCTTTACTTTACATCCTCATAAGTATTTTGTAACTACCAATTTGTACTTATCAATCCTTTCACCTTTTTCACCATGTCCCCCCATCTGTCACCCCGATAAATCTAGCACCCATCTGATACCATACATGGTTATTATAATACTATTGGTTATATTTCTTATGCCATGCCCTACATCCCCATAACTACTTTGTAATTACTAATTTGTACTTCTTAATCCCTTCCTCTTTTTTCCACCCACACCCCCAACTTCCCTCCCATCTGGAAACTATCAAAATGTTTTCTGTATCTATAAGTTTGTTTCTGTTTTTTTGTTTGTTTCTTTGTTTTGTTCTTTAGATTCCAAGTATAAGTAATACATCCCATCTGTCTTTCTCTGTCTGACACTCCGCCTAGCACAGTACCCTCCACGTCCATCCATGCTGCCACAGATGGCAAGAGTCCATTCCCTTCCGTGGCTGAGCAATATTCTGTTGTATCTATGTACCACCTCCTTTTTATCCATTCTTCCATCAACATCAAGCTGCCTCCACATCTTGGCCATTGTAAATAATGCTGCAATGAATGTATGGATGTGCACATTCCCTCAAAGTAGCATTTTGGGTTTCTTCAGATAAATGCCCAGAAGTGGGATTTCTGGGTCCTTCTTTGTTTCTTGTTATAGCCTTTGTTTTAAAGTCTATTTTGTCTGGTGTAAGTATTGCTACCCCAGCTTTTTTTGTTTCCATTTTCATGAAATAACTTTTTCCATCCTTCTACTTTCCGTCTGTGTGTGTCTTTTGATCTGAAGTGAGTCTCTTGTAGGCAACATAAGTAAGGGTCTTGTTTTCTTATCCATTTAGCCCTCCTATGTCTTTTGATTAGAGCATGTAATCCATTTACATTGAATGTAATTGTTGACAGATATGTAGCTACTGCCATTTTATTATTCATAATTTTGATTTTTTTTCTTTTCCATTTTAAAGAAGTCCCTCTAACATTCCTTGTAATACTGATTTGGTGGTGATGAACTCCTTTAGCTTTTTCTTGTCTGGGAAGCTCTTTATCTTTCTTTTGATTGTAAATGATAGCCGTGCTTGATAAAGTACCCTTGGCTGTAGGTCCTTGCTTTTAATAATATTGAATATTTTGTGCCAATCCTTTCTGGCCTACAAAGCTTCTGTTAATAAATCTGCTGACGATTTTATGGGGGCTCCCTTATAAGTTACTAGTTGCCTTTATCTTGTTGCTTTTAAGATTCTTTCTTTGTCTTAAACCTTTGCCATTTTAATTATAACATGTATGGCGTGGGCCTGTTTGGGTTCATCTTGTTTGGGACTCTGCGCTTCCTGGATTTGTATGTCTATTTCCTTTGTCAGGTTAGGAAAGTTTTCAGTCATTATTTCTTTTAAAAAGCAATCCATTGCTTTCTCTCTTCTCCTTCTGGTACCTCTATAATGTGAATGTTGTCACGCTTGATGTTGTCGCAGAGGTCTCTTAAACTATCCTCTTTTTTTTGTTTGTTTGGTTCTTTTTGCTATTCCAACTGCGTGTTTTTTAGTACCTTGTCTTCCAAATCACTGATTTGATCCTCTGCTTCATCTAGTCTGCTGGTAATTTCTTGTGCATTCTTCATTTCAGTTATTGTGTTCTTCAATTCTGACTAGTTTTTTTCTTTTTCTTTTATGGGTTCTATGTCCTTTTTCATGCTTAGTATCTCCTTGTTGAAGTTCTCACTAAGTCCCTTGAGCGTCCTTATAACCAGTATTTTAAACTCTGTCTCTGGTAGGTTGCTTGCCTCCCTTCTATTTAGTTCTTTTTCTGGAGTTTTCTCCTGTTCTTTCATTTGGGATGCATTTCTTTGTTTCCTCACTTTGGCTGCCTGTCTGTTTCTATGCATGAGGTAGATCTGCTATGTCTCCCAGTCTTGGCCATGTGGCCTTGTGTAGTAGGTGCCCTGGCACAGTCTCCCTGGTCACCTGCTTCAGGTGCTCCAGGAGTGTCCCTTGTGTGGGTTGTGTGTGCTCTCCTATTATAGTTGAGCCTTGATTGCTGTTGCCATGTCAGTGGGTGAGATTGACCCTCAGGCTGACTGGCTGTGGGGTTTGGTCATGTCCACAGTTTATGGGCTACTTTGTGGGGTCCTCACCCCACTAAGTGGGATTCACCCCAGCAGGCTCTGGTATCTGTTGAGATCACCCTTTGTGTGTGGGCTAATTGGGTGGTACTCTGCTGTGGTGTGAAGCCAACCTCCAAGTATGTTGGTTATGGGACCTCTTAGGAGGGACTCTGGTGCAGGCCCAGGTCATCTACTGCCTGTGACTGGCCAGGGACTACCTGGTAGGAACTACAAAGTGATCCATGATCTGTGGTTATTCACTGCCTGTGCTAAAGTTGGAGGCACATGATGAGGCCACACCGCGAACCAAGGATGGCTGCCACCAATAACAGCGATGGTGTATCTCTGCAAAAAGCCAGGATACCCCAAGGCCTTTTGCCACCTGTCATCTCCCTTAAGGTTCAGCCACTGATAAAGTCTCATGCAGTAGGCGAGTTGGGTGAGACAGGGTCTCAGGGAGTCACTACAATGGGAAGTGCTGTGGTCACCAGGTTAATGTAGACTCTGGTTGGGTACCAGTGCTGAACCTGGAGCCACTCAGCAAAAGTCTCAGAGCACATCGAGGGCAGTCGCCACCCGCTGGGGACTTGTGGACTCCAATAGTTTGGTGGGTCGGTGTCCTAGTGGAGCTCACCAAGGTGGAAGAGTGGAGCTCACCAGGTTGGAACAGCAAAGCTCACCAGGCCAATCAGATTCAGATTTGGCCTGTGGGGGAGGGCTCAACACAGGAAAGATGGTACCTTCTTGCTGGCTGCCTGGGAGGAGGCACTCTCACAGGGAGAATAGTAGCTGTCTTCGAGCCGTCTTGAAGCCATACATCTCAGTCTGGTGCCGGTATGCCTGCAAAGCCCCCCGAGTCACCATCCCTCCACTGGAGCCCAGGGTGAGTGCCTGCAAGTGAGTGAGTCTATGCATGGACCATTTAAGAGGACATCTGGGTTTCCTGCAGCCTTCTGTCCCACCCAGATGGTCAGAATTTCCATTGTTTTTTCACAGCCAAATATTGTAGGGGCTCCTCCTCCCTTCCCAGCACCAGTACTCTGTGCTGGGGAGCCTGGTGTGGGGTACTGGGGTCCCTCACTCCTCTGGGGGGAACCTTTGTGGCAAAGATATCTCTCTTGATTCTCTACCGCCATACAGAGGTTTGGGGCCAGCTTGCTTTGCATCTCCACCCCTCCTACCAGTCTCAACATGGCTTTTTCTTTATATCCTTAGTTATAAAAGTTCTGTTCAGGCAGTCTTCTGATGGTTCTCCAAGTAGATTGTGCTGTAATTTAGTTGTAATTTTAATGTGCTCGTGGAGGGAAGCACAAACAATATTTATCTACTGCACCATCTTTGATCTGTCCCAACAAGAAGTATTTATTGTGTACCTGTTATATGTAGGCATAATTTTAAAGATACACACACACACATACACACTCACACACGCTCTTTCTGCCCAAAGGTGGGGCGAGGGGAGGGCTGGAATAATATTTAGGATGTAGTCTATGCCAGAACCAGATACTTTCCACGTAATCTTATATCTGTATGAAAACGTATGAGGAAGGTCATATGGTCCTCATTTTATAGATTATAAGACAGTTTCAGAAGTAAGATATTTGCCCCACGTCACACGTTGGTCAGTGAGTGAATAGGCTAGTATTTGACTCTGCTCTGTTTGATTCGGAAACATATTCAGCCTTGTGCTGCCAGTATCCTGGACCATTATGACAGCAGTATTGAAATAGCAATACATTCATTTCAACAAAATAAGAAAATGCCATTTTAGGACTTCTGTGACAATCCACTTACCTGCACCCTCAGGTGACTGTTGTTTCTCTTTTCCGATGTTGATCATTTTGTGAGCATACCTAATTCTATATGTGAGTGTACATTTTAATTCTTTTCCCCTAATAATGTCGCTGAACAATTTGACTTGGAAACATTCAATTTGGCAGACAATAAATGACCCTTTTAATCTTGGACTTTGTAACCTGTACCCCACAAAGTTAAAAACCACCAGCAGATGCCAGTTGTATTGTAGTCATGAGGTTGTGGGATGTTCAAGCTTACCCCCACAGCAATTAAAGCAGCTTAGAAACGGAGCTTTCCATTCAAGCTAATGGGAAAAGACTATCTGGCTCTATCCGGGGAAGCAACTGAAATAATTCTGCATAAAATTTGCTTTCTTGATCTTCGCATAAGGAAAAACAGTCTGTAGGGTAGACGCTAACATGACACCGGGCTTCCCTGGCTGTCCTATACTGGCTGCATTAGGGAGTCCTCAGCATCGTCTCAAAAAAGAGTGTGACTTTGTGGCCTGACATTTGTGTAATGGATATTCTGTACACACATTCCCCAGATTTTGTTGATTCCAAGATTACTCAAACTCCATCCTGATAAAGCTGTATTTAACCTGGGTTTACTTAGTTGTTTGTTTAGTTTGAAGTGTGGAGAGTTGTTTTGGAATGTGGGTTGCTGCTTGCGCTGAAAAGGCTTTTTGCTGACGTCGCTACCTGGTAAAATGACAAGAGGTGGTTTCAGTAGATGGTCCAGCACTGGGTCAGATATCTATCAACCTGACTTTAAGAGAACGCCATGAAAGAAACGTGGCTAAAAACAGCCGGTTGTGCTTGCTCAGGAAACTCCCCGTCTGGGTTACTTACCTTTTATTACTAACTTTTTACCCAGTCACTATACTGGATTTCCCCTTTTTCCCCTCAGAAAATTAGTAATCATGTCATTTCCAATCCACATTTGTGCACTTCAATCAGATAAGAGCTGTGAAGATACCATGTCCATATTGGGACATACACTTTGGCTTACCACATGATAATCTGATTTTGGCCTGCCCAGGTGGCTACATGCAGAAGTCTGTGCTCCCCACCTCAAGGACTTTTGAAAATGATGTATTCATATTTACTTCTCTGAGATCCTAGCGCAGGAAACAAGAAGATGAGGTTGGAAAATAGCATGTATCGAACATGTTTGCATATTGGCTGCCCTCTTAAGGCTAAAGAATGGTTTCTGTTGCATTATGGACAACCCCTGGTGGCCTGGAGATGAAATGTTGCTCCTTGTTCCCCTAAGTAGGATGTCGACCACCCCTGACCCCAATGCTCGTTTACAATGGCATGAAGGTCAGTTACTGCCCATTGCACTCCTTGCTAGATATTTTCTGGAAACTCCAAGGAGTATTCATCATGGTTTCATCACCAAAAAGCCTGAGATCATGGCTTGCTCTTCATCCTAACCGCTATGCCCTCATATTCGATCCCTAAAAACTATATGCTAGATAGAACTTCTTTATAGGACGTTCTTGAAACACTTCACCATCCAACCCCCTGTGATATTTCTCAAAATGTATTGCCTCGTTTTCTGAAGAGGTCTGCTGTGCCTGCCTTCTTGCCTTCATTTTAACCGTAGAGGACCTAAGCTATACAGAGATTTACAAATTCTGTTTACTTTTATTCCTTGAGTCTAGCACAAAGCCCATGCCTTCAGTAAACAGAAGGCCTCCAAAGCTAAGGACCATCTTGACCCCACACAATACATACTTTGGAGTCACCAGAACTCAGTTGGAGTATTGGTTCTGTCACTCAGTAATGTGTACCTTACTCAAACTAAGGCTCTTCTTCTTTGGCCTGTAATGTAGAGAAAGAATTCTACTTCACTGCGCTTTTACGTCATATGTTAGATGAGTTGGTGCCCATAAAATGGTTAGCACATAGTAGGTATTTAAGAATTATAGCTTCATTTCATAATCTTACAGTTTTATGACTACTACTTAAGATCTGTCTTCAGCATTTGTTCATCCAAGATAAAAACGGAAGGAGGTAATGGTAAACACCAAATCCGTTCTCTAACTTGGTGTGGGCCCTATCTATTCTTTTCACAAGGTCTTTCTCTTTTTAGTGGGGGCATTGTTTTGCTCTCCCAATTTCATGACATTGTCCTTAAGAGGAATTCAAGAAGACTGAAGTGAATGAATTAAGATGTAAGACAAACAGTTCTTATCTCTTATGGGATCGAGTAAGCGTTATCTGTGTAAGCATTATCTATGGACAGACATTGTAAAATTTCCGGGTTCATCTCTTTCATGTAAGCTTCATTTTTTTTAAATCAAAGTGCAATTTATAAGAACTTCCGCATACATAAAATTCACAAATCATTTGGAAAACAAGTACCTCAATTTGGCATGCAAAAATATGTTTTTAGTCACAGATCTATCCAGTGGATGTGGAATACAAAAACACAGATTCTTCCCCAAGCAATGGTAAATTAGACTGAGGGAAACTTTTATCCTAACCCCCCAAATTAGGCAGTTGTGGTCTCTGGACATATCATCAAGATAATTGGTTCACACTTTCTTTTACATATTCATCTAACATCCATACTCCCCCACTACAAGATAAAGATTTGAGGCAACATTCAACTTGATCTTTAGCAAAGTGAAGATTTATGTGTACATTCTGATTACTCATTAATCCCACAGGCAAAGATCATGAGATATCATTTCTGAGATAATGAATACAAGGCTCTGATATGTAATCAAGTTAGGGCAGAACTGGAGTGAAACTTGTAAAACTGTGGGTAGAGCTGGCTATCAGCAGATGAATGTAGTAGGCAAAAGGCTGTCCTTGCTAGCCTCCTCTGGTCCTCTCTTCTTTTTATAGCTGTTTCTTCACCTTGGCAGTCCTTTCTCTCAAGTAACTAGTATTCTCCTGTTCCCACCAATGCCCATTAAAACTCTCTCTCTCTCTCTCTCTCTCTCTCTCTCTCTCTCTCTCTGTCTCTCTCTCTCCCTCCCTCCCTCCCCTCCCCTTCCCCCTCCCCCTCCCCCTCCCCCCTCTCCTCCCCTCCCTCCCTCCCTCCCTCCCTCCCTCCCTCCCTCCCTCCCTCCCTCCCTCTCCTTCTCTCTCTCTCTCTCTCTCTCTCTCTCTCTCTCTCTCTCTCTCTCCCTCCTGCCCTCCCCCTCCCCTTCCCCCTCCCCCTCCCCCCTCTCCTCCCCTCCCTCCCTCCCTCCCTCCCTCCCTCTCCTTCTCTCCCCTCTCTCTCCCTCTCTCTCCCTCTCTCTCTCTCTCTCTCTCTCTCTCTCTCTCTCCCTCCCTCCCTCCCTCCCTCCCTCCCTCCCTCTCCTTCTCTCTCTCTCTCTCTCTCTCTCTCTCTCTCTCTCTCCCTCCTGCCCTCCCCCTCCCCTTCCCCCTCCCCCTCCCCCCTCTCCTCCCCTCCCTCCCTCCCTCCCTCCCTCCCTCTCCTTCTCTCTCCCTCTCTCTCCCTCTCTCTCTCTCTCTCTCTCTCTCTCTCTCTCTCTCTCTCCCACTCCTTGGATCTGCCTTCCTAGGATGTGCCCCATTTCTTCTATCACCTCTCAACCTTAGGAAGGTAATGTATCCTGACCTCTCTCCGTGACCAACTAGCCCCTGAAAAAGGGAATTCACACTATGGAGCATTGGCCAGGTGGCAGACCCCACACATTGCACTCTTCCTGTTTCTTTATTTACTCCTCACTTCTTTATCATTCCCCTTTTATAAATGATAAAGCTGAGCCTCTTAGAGGTGAAGTGACTTTCTGAAGTTCACATGGAAACAATGGCTCTTGGAATCCAACTCAAGTCTGTATAACCCCAAGTCTAAATTCTCTTGGCTATGCATCCAAAATAAAAGACTTGCTGAATTCTCTAGAGGTTACTGATTAAATAGATGTAATGTGTTGTCTCTCAGAGTAATTGAATATGAAAAGGGTATTCCTGGATGTTAAAGTGTCTTTTTAGTGGTGAAATTTTAGGCATAAGGTAGATTGGGTGGGAAATATTTGAGGTTGGAATTTTGGGTCACCCCCTCATATCACACTACGCTAAGGAGTAGTGTAGTATATTAATGCCTAAAACCCGGTCTGTAACTAAGACTTGCTATCTGGGTATCAGCAGAAATACTTTTGTCTGGCAAATGGATGTTTGTAAAGGGTCTAATGGTGGAAATGGAAAATTTATAAGCAGTCTGTGTCCAAAGCAGTAAAATTAATCCTAATTCACAAGTGAGCATTTTGAACGTTTGTTAGTTTTACATTGATTGCCACTGTGACATCCAGGATATGTTGGCTTTGAGAGCTGGTATGAGGAGAAAGATTTGGGTACAAAAAGTGGAGTGTAACCTTCTGGGAGGCAGACATGGAAATGGCCTTGCCAAGTCACCCACTCATGGGGATAATGCCAGAGTGTCTCTCCACAGTATGAGTGGGTCTTTTCTACATAGCGTGTTTCCCCCAAAATAAGACCTAGCTGGACAATCAGCTCTAATGTGTCTTTTGGAGTAAAAATTAATATAAGACCTGGTCTTATTTTACTATAAGACTGGTTAATATAGTATAATATAATATAATATAATATAATATAATATAATACCAGGTCTTATATTAATTTTTGCTCCAAAAGATGCGTTCGAGCTGATTGACCGGCGAGGTCTTATTGTTGGGGAAACACGGTACTTCTTTAATGAACAGAGACAGACCTCCATAATCCAGTGATAGGAACTACAGACTGCTCAGAAATATAACACAAATCCTGACGATGGTTTTAAGAGAGTAAGTAAATGACCCTTCCTGACAGAATTAAAATGTGCACTCCTAGAAGGCAGCCAGTGAAAAAGTTTGGTATTATGAGTGTTCGCCTTTTTCTACTTAAAAGAAGTGATCATCTCTCCATGTTTAAGGCTGCAGTTTAAGCTCGGGCCCTCACCACATGATCAAATTGAGCAGTTAAACCGTAAGGAGAGAGACCAAAATGGAAAGAGGTGAAAAGCTAAAGTATTAGCGTGTAACAACCATATATTAATTATTCTCAGGGAAATGGCTGCAAGAGGAGAGGACTGCACTTGAATATGAGTGTTGTATGGGCAAGCCTCTGAAACATGCTACTAGGTGCCTGTAAGGATTTATTTCCAGCCACTGACTACTGTGAATGACAGTTTATTTATTTATTTACTTGATTTTTCTCAAGAAGAAGCCTCAGCCTGAGGAAACACTGTGCTTCCACAAGATGTCAAGCTATTGAAAGAGCCATTCTGAGAGGAGGGTGGGGGCAGGGGAAGTATATTTTCTAAGATTTTCCGATACTAAAACCCATTTACGAATGTTGAAAAAAATCTCTCTGACGGAGGATTTAGCTCTCACTAATCCGTAAGTGACTTGTTTTGACAGAACCTTTATAGGAGATTTTCTCAGTAACTTTGGTTTCCTCTAAAGGAGCAATTACTGATTTGTCCTCCAGCACCTTCTTCCTCTTGTTTTTTTTTCTTTCTTTTTTTTTTTTATTGTTTCCTGTTTAATGTATGCCAGTTAATGAACTTCATGGATGTTCCAAAAGAGCAAGAGAATCTGACCAGAACTGTTTACTGTAGAAATTCAGGAACATTTGGATTTTCTTGGATCTTTCGTTCTCTTTCTTGCCTCTGGGTATCAAGGACCTGGATTTCATTTCGTGTGTCATGTGGCCTTCTCAGCAGATTCTTTGACTCGAGTTTGTGGAAATCGAGCCCTACTTTCTATTTACACTGCACTTTCTCTACATAAAGGCATTTTTTTTCCCTGATTGAGGAATGAGCATGGGGACCCCAGGTTTTAAGCCTCCCGGTGTTTGCTTTTGCTCAGATAGGCATTATCTTTTTAGAGGTGACTAAAGGAGCTGGTGTACACTGCCTACCTCCCTGTTAAAGGGACTGCTTGTTGCTGTGGCTGTGATAACAGGCCCTTGAGTCTGTGTGCTTTTATTTCCCACCCTGCTTACGGAGCCTATGAAGAAATTTTAAAGTCTCACCTCACATCCTATCTTCCACATTGTAATTAAGTCCCACCCCAGCAGAGGCTTGGGAAGGAGGACCTTTACAGCCCAGAGGCTCTCAAAATGTGGTCTCCAGACCAGCAGCATCAGCACCACCTGGGAACTCATCAGAAAGGAGGCTTCTCGGGGCCCACTCCAGACCTGCTGACTCAGAAAGTCAGGGCCCAGAAAGGAGTGGGGCCCAGCAGTCTGGGTTTTAACACACTCTGCTGGTAAATCGGAGACAAGCTAACATTTGAGAAGCGCTATTTTCTAAGGCCTTACCCATCTTATTTGCAAGAAAGACCGCAAAGGAACCATCTTCTGAAAGAACTACCGCCTACTTCCTCAAAAATTCCAGATTTGTGACTCCGCACTCAATTTTGGTTTGTGATTTCGAAAGCCTCATCTGCACAGTTAGGTTACTGATCCTAATTTACGACTAGGTCTACTGTATTTTGGCCTTAATTTCAGTAAACCATGCTATTGACAGGATTGCTGTTAGGGTGTGGCAGAAGAGATTTATGGGTTTTTACGAAAGTGTAACAAAACTCTAGACAAGCATTAACATAGTGTGTTTTAAATTATTTTTGAGACTTTTTTGAAAGCCGTCTGCTGTAATCCTCTTGTCAGGGAGCTGCTGCATTGAAAAGTGATCGCCGAAGCGGCTTTGCCAGCTTCACAGAAAAAGTCAGCTGTGAGAACTCTTCACAGGAGGAAACTATCTCTGTGCCCATGTGGCTGACGGAGATAGTTTTTTAGAGAAAATGGACAGCCATGACATTGTTTTTGAGGAGAGGAACATGATAGGAGGCTTCTTGGGAATGGACGTGGGGTCATCTTGTAGGCATTTTAGTGTTCAAATGGCTGCTCGGTGGGGTGGTGGCAACAGCTATGGACTGTGGAGAAGGTACTGGATTAGGGACCTGGGAGAGCTCGATTTGGGTCCTGGTTCTCTGTTCACAAGTTGTGTGACCTTGGGCAGGTCTGTTAGCATTTCTGACTTCGGTTTCCTCATTTATAAAATAAAGGAGGTTATACTGGGTGATCTCTAAGGATCTTTTCAGCTTTAAAATTTATGATTCTGGGATACTTTCTCTCATCTGCCTCCCTGCACCATTCCTCCCTTTGTGCACAGGAGCAGTCGAATTTATTGATCCCTCAAAGGCTCTGTCACCCACTTCTCCTTCCTCTATGCCCCCTCTTCCCTTAGGAGCCTCTTACGGGGCTTGAAAAAAGATAAACAGATACAATGGAATATTCTCTTTGCAGCCGCTTAGAAATTTATCTGCAAGTCAGCTGCTTTGATTTCTTGTGGAGGGGTAAGGTGGGCACCGAAAGATGATAAAGCCTGGGTCAGGGTAAGGATTTGGTTGTCCAGAAACTCTTCAGGGAAACATGACATGAAAACGAATAATATCATCTTCCCTCAGAAAATCAGGGCTCCCAGCCTAATCCCATTCCCTCTTGCCCTGTCCTCTGAAGAAACCGAGCTGCTAAAAACACAGTGGAGGTGAGACAAAGGACATGGTTGCTAATTGCCGTTGAGCATACTGGGATAGGGGGATTAGGGAATGTCCTATCATCGTCTCACATTTGCTTCTAGTCCTGGGAATTCTCCTGACTTCTGTTAGAGCTGTGTCCTTGGGTAACCTGGCGAACCAGGTTATTCACTGTTGAAGCACATAACAGGGGGACATCTTGGTGATTCTCTTCGGCCCAGTTTGCTGCGCTTAAGTTGAAAGGTTAGGTGACCCTTTGCAAATTCATGCCATTCTGGTATAATTCATCTCTAATCCCAAACTCTCTCAGTAACATGGATAGGGGTAGAGGCGGTAGGCAGGGAGGTGTTTCATGTTTCTCACCATGTAATGTCTAAGGAAAATGCATAATAGAATTTTATAAAATGTTCCAGCTAAATTTAAGTACAGTGGTAACGTGACAACTTCTTGTCAGACTGAGAGCGTCCCAGCTTTTCTTCCCTTATACCTTGTAACCTCGTGTAACTAGAACCCACTGGAAAATTCCTTTAACTAAGACAGAGAAAGAGTTCATCTAATGAAACCACTCTAAGTATGTTTCTTTCTCGGGAAAGTTTCAGATTCCAGGGTAAGGAGTGAAAGATGAAGTTGGGAAAGGTGGCTTCACCTTCCTCTACCTCTCTCCCCTGACACGGAGGAGCATGCATCATTTTGAGGGCATATTTGTGATATCGGGAGAGTCAGCTCAGAAGTCTTCATTTTAACTTGAGTAATAGTCACTGGCAGTGCCAATAGCGCTGAGCAGAGAAAAGCGGAAAGGCAGAGGCTTGTCTCCGGAGGAGACAGCAAGAGAAAACATTATAACACAGGGATTCGGGGGAATGGTGTCCAAGCAAAATCACTAAAACTCTGTTTCCCTTCACTGGCTCCATCACTATATAATTACCCTCCACCTCTAATAAGAGCTAAGGGTTTCAATATTACAGATTTAGAACCTTTGAGAATCTTAACATGTAAAAGGGGCACTTGGTAAGGAATCACAAGACTTGGAATTCCTATCCTGATTTTGCTGTTAACTAGCCTTGTGACACTGGGTAGACACTTGCCGTCTTTTGGCCTCAGGTTTCTCATCTGGCTAATGAGAATGTTAGTGTAGAATAGGAATGGCAACTAGTGGCCCATGCCCTGAAGTAGCAGGTGTCCTTCACTGACTGTAGTATTTTTTCCAAATGATGCCAGATGAGGCCTCAGAATCCTTCTGAACACAGTGTCCCAGGCAGCCGTGACCCTTTCAGAATTCAGAGTTGACCCTTTACGTGCAACTTCTTTGCCATCTTCCTTAGGTGGCAAAGGTCATCCGAGCACATAGGAATGGTACTTAACTCAGCGTAAAGGCTTAGGGGGCAAGGAAGGCTTCTAGGAAGAGGTGGCTCTAAAGCTGTATCTTGGAAGATGAGAGCCATTATGAGGAGAAGGGAGAAAGGATTGTCTGGATGCTGAGAAAAGAATGACCAAAAGCAAGAATGGAGACCAACAGAGTGTGCTGCATTTTTTAATTTGATGGCCTATAACGTGTCACCTGGGGGACGGCAGTTGATAAGGCTGGACAGGCAGGCTGAGTCCAGATATGGAGGATCTTGGTGGCCAGACTTTGGAGGTGTGGTTTCATTGACCTGCCCCTCTAGTCCTTCATGTCCCTGCGTTGCCCGCCACTGATGGCCGGTGGCTCCTGAGTCCGTAGCCCCTGCTTCTGCCTCTTGTTGTCTGCTTGACCCTTCAGGTGTCCTGGCTCTGCCTCTCTTTGCAGCTGACATGGTTCCTCTCATCGCCTGTGTCTATGTGAATTAACCAGGTGATGACCCCTGGACCTAAGGCTCACCCTGGATGATTATCTATTCTTCCACACTCAGCAGCTCCCCGTCCACTTTTTCTAGTTTGTATGTACATATCTTATTCTTCACTGTTCTCTCCCACTCTCCCACTGTGCACACGCATATGCACACCACACCACACACACACACAGATACACACACACACATCTGAAGCTTACATCAAGCGTGCTTGGGAAATATTACATAATGACAGCTTCCTTCAGATAGAGTTTGGGACAGTTAGAAAAAGAAAGATGGGCTCATTTGCAGGATCATATCAGCTTGCACATGGAAGAGGGTCTTTTGAGGCTCTAATGGGCAGGCAGCTGATTCTGACAGCAGAATTCTGTGTCCTTGATCTTCCCAAGACGTCTCCCCCCTGTTTTGAACATTAGCTGTGGTGTGGGTCCTTCCCACGGAGAACTGTGAATCCTATTCAGCCGCCTCCTTGTGATTTGGACGTGAACAGGGAGCTTTCTCTGTCTACTTAATTCCCTTTGAAAGCTTTCTCGTCCCACTATTGGGCACTTCAGAGGGAGCACTGCATTAATATCTTCTGCTCTGGTTTCAACTTGGTATGGTTTTGTGATCTTAAAATAGATGGAATTACCACGACAAGCATTGTTCTGCCTTGAACTTAAAGTCTCAAGAGCAAGTACTTCTAAAAAAGTTAATCCTTTTCTTATTTGCAAGGATTTTGGACTGCAGTTTACAAAGAAATATGCTAAATTATTTATAATCCAGGATTATTGCAATACCAAAGATTTCCTTGCTTAACATCCCCGCTCCAATAAAATGGCACAAACAGCACAGCCCTCGGCCACACCTTATCACCACTGCTCTCTGCCGTCCCTGTGGTGGGGCCTAGGAGCATGAGGCAGTTGCTGATGCCCTGACCACAGGGACATATGTTCTGCAAACCACCCCCCTCCATGGCTCGCATGCTCACCGTTCTGCTGCTCCAGAGGCCTCCAGGGCAAGAGAAAAGCTGAGATGGTGTGGGCAAGTGGTGCACCTCTCACTGGCAAGCATGGAATTTCTTTCTTGTACCCTGCATTCTTCTGAGAGGAGTTGGGATGTTCAGGCGTTAAAGAGTGACATTGATGAGACACTTTAGAAACCGCAGTGTTCTAGGCCCACCTCTACTATTAACTTTGAGGAAGCTCGCTGAGCTCCCGATTGGCCCAAGTCTAAAATAAGGGGATTAGAATAAATGATCATGAAAGTGCCTTCAGCTCTAACATCAGATGCTTTTAAACAAGTGCTGATATAATATAGGGACTCTTCCATGTATGGCACAGACAGCTGGAAAATAAGGCAGTGACCTCTGAGTTTCCTATTATAGAAAGATGGAGCCTGAGAATCCTCACAGGGCCTCCCGTGAGTAACGGACCTTCTCGAGTGTATGGCTGTATGTAAAATATATGTTCCTTTATTTTTAAAACTGGGAAGTTACTTAATGCTCCTTTATAATCTCGAATTCCTTGTAAGTCATCCCCAGGTTTCAGAAGTAATCTTGTATTTGTAAGGTAGTTTTGCATCTGTTGCCATCCAAAAGGGTTGTTATGATTTACATGTCCAGCAGCAGTATATGCAAGTTTCTGTGTAAGAGTTCCGTGAGATTTAAATGTAACTCTGTCACTGGGCAAAGGTGAAGGGGGTGGGTCGGAACTGTGTGTTTTCCCCATTTGGGTCTGTTGCCCTTCGACATTTTAACCCCGAGGTTTCTGTATCTTTGCCTCCCAGACAGGCCAAAGCTCAGTTCCAGCGGGACTCAGTGCCTCTCCAGCTCGTCCCCTACACAGTGTTGCTCTCAGCTCACCATGAGGCTCTGACACTCTTCTGTCCCATGGTCACTCTCCCCAACTGTTTAGCCTTTGACTTTATACAGCCTTGCATTTTGTTCTCTTCCAAATAAGTATGTGTCCCAGCACTCACTGACAAGCCTGCAGGGCAGCAAAACTTAATTCCCTGAGGCTCTGGAGGGGAAAAAGAACTAATGGATGTTAAATACCTAAGATGTTCTCTGGCCTGTGAGTATTCCAGACTGGTTGATTTCCTGTCCTCTCCCTCTCCCTTTCTTTCTCTCTAAGCACCGGTTTCCTCCTCTGCAAAAGGAGATGCGACGGAAGGATCCGTTACTCAGTGAGCGTCTCTCTCTGCGGACAGTGAAGGGTGCTGGAAGCGCAGTGCTGGAGGCCCCAGTTCCTGCCATCAAGGAGTTCATAGTGTTGTGGGAAGTAATGAGCTAGGGGCCAGGGTGATGGCGGGGTAGGACGCTCATGGGACCACAGGAGTCAGACCTAACTCAGAGTACAGGGCAGGAAAGGGTCAGGAGAGGGACCTCTGAGGTGGCCCTCTTCATCTTAGGCATGTCTTACGGTGCGAGCATCTCCTGGGTTCTAGTGACCTTCCGTACGTTGAAGATACATCGTCTTTCTGTGGTGAAGGCCCCGTTCTCTACTGCCCCCTCCCACCTCTTTGAGCAGAAGGAATGTGAGGGTCTAGTCTGGTCTGTCTGCCTTATCCCCTTACGGCAGGAGGTTTGCTGCTGTCCCAGGAAGGCCTTGCAAAGTGGGAGGCTCACGTCACAGAGGGCATGGACAGCTTTTCTCTGTCTGCTCACTCGTATTTGTGGACACTCACCTGAAATCTTACAGGGCAAGAGAATCTTGGAGGCGAGCCAGAAATATCAGGTCTGAAAGGAGCCATGGGGTGACACATGTCATCAGCCACACTATGCCCCGAAATACCATGTTTCGGTGGGCCAGATAGCCGCTGTTACCTGGCGGTTTGGTTTGATTTGATTTAGTTGAGGAAAAATGTCCATGAGCTGCTGACCCTGAGACGATCATCTGTGTGTGTGAGTGTGTGTGTGTGTGTGTAAATGTGTGTGTGTGTACAACTCACTGTACACATGGCCTTCCTCTCCTTGCCTGTCCTTGCTCCCACCCTGTGTAACTCTTTCATGACACTCGCACGCGTTCTCTTCTCCACGTTGTAAGAACTTGGTAGAAAAACCTACTCCAGAGGTTGTGATACTCAGGACCAGATCCACTGCCCTGCTGCCATTATTTCAGTTCAGTCCAGTGGCCCTGGAGGGGCATGCCTGGCAAGCATGCCAGCCCCACCCAGCTGGTACCTGAACTACTCACCTAGAATTGATGGAGTGAGAGGGCAGCTAAAACAAGAAAAACAGAAAGAACTGGCTCATGTGAAGTGCTATGAATCAAGCAGGTGAAACAGCCATGAGGCCGGGTGTGTATGAGGCTAGGTAGGAGAGGGAGAAGTTAGAGGCCATGAGCCTGGTGGGTGAAGTGAGGGCTGAGAAACAAGGCACAGACGGAGAGAGACAATGCTTCCCCCCATAAGCAGGGCCAGGGTATCTACGGATCCCTTTTATTGGCTGAGACGGGCTAATTTGTAGTGTTTCTTTGTTTTGAGTTCTCACTAGACTTCTTTTTAGATGCCCATGAGTAGACTACATGAAGTATTAGACTGTGTGAAAGAAGATGGTTGTTCTTAGGTGAGACAAATACCGTTGCTGGAATCTTGACGTCATCTCCACCCATCACCTCATCCAGGCACCGGCGAGGTCATGGCGCGGCTGTTGGACAAGGACAATCCCACAGCCTGTATTAGCGCCTCACAACAACCACCCTTTCATACTGGTACTGTCTTGTGCCAAAGAGAGTGGGCTATTTTTAAAACCCCTACCCGTCCAAATGCCAAATAACCGTGAGCATATAACCACAAAGAACTAGAGGTCCCCAGAGTTAAATCAAGTGTGCATGAAAAGATACTTTTTCTACCCATTTTGTACTCCTGCTTCTTTGTCTTTTCCTTCTCTTTTTTCCTATTTCTTTGCTCTTGTCCATAATATGGAGAACACTTTGGTTTGCTGACCCTGCTTAGGGTCTTCGCTAATGCTGAGACTTCTGAAATTCCTGTAAAAACCCAGTTTGGCTCCCTTTTATCATGAACCAGGCATGCACGCTAGTGACAGCATGACAGTCAGAGTAGGAACAAGAGAATGTCTTCACAACTGACCAAATAACTATACCCCTCAGGCCACGAAGTGTTGCAAATCTGACATGCCTTACATCTCTGTTAAAAGATCATAGATGTCAGATAAATATTTGAAATATTTTTTTCTAATTCCAGCTCTCTCTTTCTCTCTCAGCTCTGGCAAAAGAAAGTATCTTGCTGACAAAGAAGCCAGCTTTCTTCTCATCTGTCTTGGTTTTCGTTGGTGATAACTTGAAGCACAAATTACTTCCAGACATAACACAAACGATCGAAGAAGGTGATTTTTGTAGTCCAGGAGCAAAAGAGAGATCATCGCAGATGATGTTCTAGTGGCCTGTTAGGTTTCAATGGGGTGACTGTGAGTCTAGGCTGGTCTTTGCAAATGGAAGGGGTTTTGAAGTGTTTAATTGTCTTCCAAGTCTATGCCACAAACACTTAGCAGGGAATGCCAAACCATTTCAGAAAGAGACCCAGTTGTCTAGGAAGAAGTTGTCGCTGTGAAATACATTCATTACAAAACCTGGATGAGGACACAGTAATTTTAGTAATGTCTTAAGTTGTTCTTTAAGAGTTTTAATTTTTTCATCATTCTTATAATTATTTATGCAAGAAGAATTGCTCTTTTCATTGCTGTTGACCCACCTCAAATGGAAATCAAAGCTGTCTATGTTGACTAAGCAAATGGGTTGACATATTTTGCAGGAGGAATTGAAATCCATGGTTATAACTGGGTGGCCCTTTGCAGGCCAGTTCTATAAGGAGTTTAACATAAGGAAGTGTAAGGAAAGCTTCTAGAGGAACCACCCGGACATGAAATTTGGGCCTTTCATGTGAGATACTCCTATACTTGGTTGTAGCCAAAAGATGTTGCAGTGTAAAGCCTTTGTAACCGAGGCATGGCTCAACCTTCGTGAGCTGTGAGATGAGATGGAATACCAAATAGTGAGGGGTCCTGACCTTGCTCATCTTTGTCTAGTCACGTAACTCATACCATGTTAGATCTTCTAGTTCTCTTTCTTATCATTTCAATTCTCAGGGCCCACATATTTCTCAGGTTTTTGATGTCTATATTATGGATGTTTAGATGGTCTGCCTTCTGTCAGGTCATGTTGTCTGTTGGGGAAACGTGGTCTCCACGTATAACAAGGTCTTGTTACTCATTTTAAGGACCTTATGTATACCAGATGGTTCTTTAAACGATGCCCTCAATTTGCTGAAGTTCTAACTGAGAGTCAGGTTGAGACACAAACAAAACAAAGAGTGAGGCAGTTTTTTACCAGGAAAAGTCAGAGTGTCTGGGAAATGAAGCGGCAGAGAAACTAGCTGCGATTCGGACAGCGGAGCTTAGGGTGGGCAAGATGGTGCAGGTGTCACAGACTGTGGAAGCCTCTGCCTTGGACGCCAGGTGCTGTGCTCTGTGCTATACGTTTGCCTTCTCATAGAACAATCACAACCGCCCCATCAAGAAGGTGTTGTTAGCCCTGTTTTACAGATGAGCAGGTTGAGGCTTCAAGAGGTTAATAATTTACCTGAGTCATTCTACCAGGCTAGTGGCAATGCTGAGATCTGAGCTAAGATAGACACTCTTTGTAATGCATTGCACTGCATTCCATAAACAGCATAGACTATGTTTTATCTCTTATTTCAGATAGATGGATAGACGGATAGACAGACAGACAGACAGACAGACAGATTTCTGATGCAAAGCCAATATTGAAAATGGACAGAGATCACCCTCTTGCCTGGACCAGACTATCACTGTATAACATGCTACCCCGAAACTTTGGAGCTTAAAAATACAACCATTTTATTCTATCTCACATTTTTGTGTGGATTAGGAATTCAGACAGAGTTATGCTGGGCAATTCTTCTGTTCCACATCACATCCATTGGAGTCACTTGTTGGTATTCAACCGTAGCCAGGCTGGTCTGAAGGGTCCAAGATGACCTTACTTGTGTGTCCAGCAACTTGGCAGAGACAATTGGAAGTCTGGGGATCAACTGGGTCCCACATCCTCTTCATGGGTTCTCAGGTTATTTCCACATGGTTCTACCCCTGAGTCCTTGGATTTCTTATGTGGCAGCTCAGCGCTGAAAGAGAACATGGTAGGAGCCACCAATACTCTTGAAGGCTGAGCCCCAAATGGCTATCCCGTGTTTCCCCGAAAATAAGACTTGGCCGGACGATCAGCTCTAATGCGTCTTTTGGAGCAAAAATTAATATAAGACCCGGTCTTACATTATATTATGTAAGACCAGACCCAGTATTATATTATATATTATATAGTATTATACTGGGTGTTATGTTATGTTATGTTATGTTATGTTATGTTATATCACATTATATTATATTATATAAGACCTGGTCTTATATTATAATAAAATAAGACTGGGTCTTAAATTAGTTTTTGCTCCAAAAGACGCATTAGAGCTGATTGTCCAGCTAGGTCTTATTTTTGGGGAAACACGGTAGTGTCACTTCTGCTGTACTCTATTGCTCAAAGCATCACAGGCCAGCCTAGATTCAGGGAGAAAGCAAATAAACCCCACTTCTCACTGGAGGGAGCGCCAAAGAATCTACAGCCATCTTTAATCTACTACAATCACAAATGCTTTTTCCATGGACTCAAGTGAAAGTCTACTTTTAAAGATAAGCTTTGTAGTGAGCTAAACTATGAAGAAAGCAACGTGTTTTTGTGGCCTAGTATGCTTTTAGTTATTCTCACCTTCCTCTCATCCTTACCCTATGTTCCTAAAACCTATGCTGAAGAAAGATGAGCTACCCATGACTCACATGACCTTGTGGGGGCCATTTTCATCTAATTGGAAAATGAAAAGATTTTTCTCTTGTTAATGGGATGTATTGCTTCTTAAAGTTTTGGAGAGATAAAGAAGTCAAGAGAGAATAGGTTTGGGCGGAGGGCCCTGACAGAGCCAATAAACTCCAGACCTCTCTGTAAGGGCCCCATGAGAGTGACTGCTGGGTTTACTCAGTTTTATAAGGGTTCCTCATTCTCCCTGTCTCTCTCTATCCCTGTCTTCTTTTCTTTGCTCTGACTCTTTTACTCTCTCTCCATACACACATGTGGATTTATATTTTTAGATTTGTTTATTTTCTTCAATCACCCCCACCAAGAGGACCACAAGTAGTCAAACATATCAAACATATAAAAATCACCATGCTTTTTCTCTACCTGGGTGACATAAGGATCCATCCATTTCAGGGAGAGGGCAGATGACATTTTTCAGGGTTGCAATCCCAATGAGGCGTTTGTGAAAAGAAAAAAAAAACACACACATAGTTCTACAAAGGATGTGAGAATTATATTCATGGGTCTGGGTTAACGGTCTTTTTAGGTTGTTCCAGAAGCTAGCCTCTCATGTCTGTGTCATTTTCTTCTTCTTCTCTCTCTCTCTTTGGGATACTTTTTTCTGTTCTATTTTGAGCACCACAGCATAGCTCTTTTATTCCATTTGTCAGCCACAGACACACATCCAGTTGAAAAGCACCCCCAGCCTCGACCGCCACAATACCTCTGATCTTGTGGCCACTGGAGCCTCTGACCACACGAGTCTGTTGATTTGTGGCTTCTCTGTTGTTTTAGCTCTTGGTGCTACCAGTGGGAGAAAAGCTCAAATGAGGCAAGAATGCTGAAAGAGTAAACCACTTATGACAAAGGACTGCTGTCCGTGGTTATAAATAATCCCCATATTTTGAATCCATAATATCTGCATCATTGTATCCCTCAGTTGCGTCATGGAATGGGCTTCCCAGGCACCGAATGCCCTTTCATTCGTGCTTTCCTACTCTATTATGTTTTTCCCTTCCTTCCTTAAGTTCTACAGTGTTCTTTGACTTTTGGCAACAACAAAATATATCTTCTTTTTTTCTCACATGCTGATTGCTTTTGTTTTTTAACACATGCTCATTGGAGAATCTTTGAAAAACAGAGAAAAATAAAAAAAAAAGATTTTGATTATAATACTGTCATTGATTGGTAACTATACTCATTGATTCATTTCATTCATTCAACAGTAATTGTTACATACCTACTGTGTGAACTGCTTCACCAGGAGTGCAGAAGAAATCAAAAAGGCTAGCTCTCTGGCATCATAGACTTTAGTTTCACGGAGAAACCTACACTGAATAAAGAAAAAAAACAAGATTTTTAGCATCTGTATAACATTCCATCATTTGCATATATTTGGGGTTAGATAGACACCGTCATTTTTACATAATTTAAGTATTTCATATGCCAAATTAGAATTTATTACACTAATCATGTTATTAGATACTTTAATTATTTCCGATGTTTTACTATAAAGTTTCACTTCACATTCCTGTACATAAATCTTTGAAACTCTTTCCTTGAGATACATTTTTTAAAGGATGATGAGTAGGTCAAAGAATGAACAGTTTTTTTAAGACTCTGAACACATGTTATCAATTTGTTTTCTAAAAGAGTCTCCATGTGTACACTTACCCACCCCACCACTTTGTAATGGTGGTCTTGCCATACTCTTGCCAGCAATAAATGTTAATTAGTCAAGTTAAATTTTACCACATTTTTTGTAGTTTTTCAAAATGAAAACAGGTTTGTTTTTTTCCTGTTTATAAAAGCAGTAAATACTTATCATAAAAGCAAAACAAAAATAACAAGCCAGGTAAATCCAGGCCAGACATATCAGAACAAAGAAGAAAAATCAGTGCATTTCTACTCTTCAGAAATAATCACAGATTACATTTAGGTGTGTATCTTTCCAGACTTTCTTTTTTTATGAGGTTAAGCACCATTTTAAGAGTAATTCCTTTTAGAATAAACATGCTGTTGGGAAAACATACAGAACCTGGCTGAATTCTGGGCAGATCCTAACATCACTTTCCTCCCTGAGCTTCAGTTTCTTCATCTGTGAGATTAGAGGTTGGCCTAAGGGCTTTATATTACTGTGTTTCTGTTAAGCAAGGGTTCTCAACTTTCGCACTGACATTTGGGGCAGGATAATTCTTTGTTGGAGGGGGATGCTGTCCTGTGTATTGTAGGATGTTTAGCAGCATCCATGGGTGCTTTTTTTTTTAATTTTTCTCTGTTTTTCTCTACCCACCACCAGTCACATCAATCAAACATGTCCCCAAACATTGCCAAATGTACCCTGGGGGCAAAATCCACCCCCTCCCCAGATTAAGAAGCACTGTTTTAGGCTGAAAAATACCATAATTTCATGTCTAGTGGATTTTAATGGTTGCTACAAAGCAAAGCGTCAGGTGATAACCAGCATGCTTTGTACTGGGAGATGGAAGAGATGGTAGATGTGGGAACAGCAGGGCTAACAAGAGAGAAAGCACCACCTGGGTGCTGGCCTAAACAGCGTTCTGGGGACAGTTCCAGAACGTGTGCACATGAGGACAGTGCTCTCTGAGCCATACTTAAGTCTCAGGTGCCCATTCATTGTCTACGGGTAGGAAAACAAATTTCTTGTGGAGTAGATATATTGTATGCCAACAAAGTGATGAATTATTGAATGGGTTATTTTTTTTATAAACATATTTGTCATCTTTCTTTTTCATCAGTCCTGTAGTGAACAAGGGAAGGCAGAAACAGGAAAACATTTTTGCAAAGAGCTTCAAACATTATGTCCCTTTGGTGAATGGCCCCCTGGTTTGAGATGTTATTTCCTTCTTGAGTGGTCTCTCTCTCTCTGCCTCAAGGACACCTTGCAATGCTGCTATTGTTCAGAAAAGGAGTCACCCTGTTTTCTAACACTCTCTTTCACTCGCTCTGTTTTATTTTGGTGGTAAAATTAACTCTATGGGGTTTATTAAAAAATGGGAGGGCAGTAGCAGAGTGGCTATTTCATGTTTTGAAATGTGCTCCTCTGCTGTAATGGCCAGCCTAGTAGTGTAAGCAGTATCCTGAAATTCTAAGTAATGTTGTTGACCTTTACTGTATATTAACATGGTCTTTCATCCAGTGGGTGGGGTGGGGACTTCAGGAGAGTGGAATATGCTGAGAGCCCCTTATGGAGTATGGGGCAGCATGTAGGGCTGGTTGGCATGTGTCTGTCCGGGCCCTCTGGCCTGATGAGGCATCTCTCTCCAGCAGGGACAGCATTGGTCGGTATTCCTAGGAGGTATACAGTACAGAAGGCCTGGGAGTTCAGCGTCTGGGGGTGGGGGAGGGGAGAAGAGAGGCAAGTGCAGCCAAAAGAGCAGAGGCAAGGCTGCCGGTAATACAGATTCTGAAGTTCATGATGAAATTAAGTCAGTAAGACTCATTATAGGGAAGGCAGATTGCAGCGCATTGTTCCCAACTCTGTCCTGTTTCATGTTTGTTTAGGTCAGTGTTTTTCAAAGAGTGCTTTGAGGAGACCTTACAGGGTCCACAAAAGAGGCCTCAAGGTTAAAACGGGGGTAGAAGATGGCTAAGAGCCCCTGAGGGGATTAATGGCAGGTAAATGACATTTGTTTTGTATATTACTATCTGCCTCAATTTTCATTTAAAGCAGGGAATCTTCTAATTAAGGAAAAAACAGTTACACCCATTGGCACATTTTTGTATTTCTGATTTTTCTCAAAGTAGACATGTTAAATGTAATCTTTTTGTTTTGTAACTTTAATGTCTATCAAAATCAGACCATTGTTTCATTTTATTTATACCTTATATCCTTTTATAAAGGCTTTGAGCTGGCCTATAACATATCTAATTGACTAAAAATGGTAAAAATAGGTTGAATCAAATGAAGTTGTTGACATTCAATGAGTTTTGACCTACAAAAATGGCAATAGCTTTAACATAATAGAAATTACTGTTTAGAGATTAAGTAAAGGAAAAATTAGACTGAAGAGAAGGATGACAAACTAATGTCAGGGAGAGGGTGAGATGGGAAAATAAAAATATATAGATGTGTGGACCTTCAGGATTGCTAGGACTTGAGCCTTAAATGTTCCCCCAAACCAAGGTGTTATATGAGATGTGGTTGGTCAGATGAAAGTATTTCAATCTTTGAGAGAGCAAAGCTCTTTCTTACATATTTATCTAAAAGATATTTGTGTGCAAACCTCGTACGGGGACCCATGCCTGATAGAGTAGATTATTTCTTCAAAGTATGCCAACAGGAAATACAGTCGCAGATTTCATAAATCTCCTTCTAACAACCCAGATGATAATACCACATTCGTGGTGATAACTTCTTTTTTTTTTTTTTTAAAGGAAATAGGATTCTAAAATGGTACATATAGGTGAAAGGTTTATGTTTGTGTCTTATTGTATAAGAAGTGGAAAAGAAAATTATTTGCTTCGGTTATATAATGTTTAAAAGCATTTCCTTTTAGTATATGGGGAATTTCCAGAATCTTGACCATGAATCCCAATTGTCTCAGTCTGTTAGAGATTTCATTGATGTCCTCCTCTTATGTCTGATGTCTAGCAATGTCACTTCAGGTGTCTTAAAGTAAGTCCTCATGGTATGTTTCTGTAACCTAAATAATTGATCATAAACATTAAACGTTCTTTTGGGGGAAAATGCTTCAAATCAAATGAATAGTGCATTTATATGATGACCAGGTTGTATCTAAGTAGATGTTTGGTGTGTCTTTTTATTGACTTTTGATAGTTGTTTGCTTTTCCTTCTCCATATAACACTAACAGCTAATATTTCTGAGCAGTCACTGTGTGCCAGGCTTTGTTCTAAGGGCTATATGTGGTATATCATCTCACATACCTACTTAACAGTCCCGTGAAGGTGCTACTATAATTATACTCGTGTTACTGATAAACTGAGGCTCAGGAAGGGCAAAAACAAAAACAAATAAAATTTCCCCAAGGCTATCTGGCTAGCAACTAGCAAAGCCAGGACTGAAACTCAGCCCTGTGTGCACATGACCCTCGTTCTTGATCAAAGTACACTCCAAGGAACAGATGATTGTTCTCTGCTGCTGCTTAGTGGAGATGAAGCATGTGCTTCTAACACACGGAAACAGCTTGACCTTGTCACCCAGGACTGAACTTGAGCAGTAGAGAGACTGGATAGCCATCAGGGTCAAGGGCAGCTGGGTCTTAAGAACCATGACTCCAACAGCTAGAACGGTCATTGAACGTCCCCGGGTCTTGTCCTGAAACCTGCTCAAGCTGTCCGGTGGCTGAGTTGGGACTTGAAGAGCAGACAGATATAGGGTGGAAGTCTGGCGTTCTGGAATCCAAAGAGTCCACATTAGGAAAATGAAGACTCCAGATTGTAGGGCAAGGAACCGGTTCTGAATACCTAAAGGGAGGGCTCTGTAATAGGAATTTCCCTTAACCAACCAGCTGTGTTAACATGGGGAAAAGGACCTTACCTCTGGGCACAAGTTACTTCATCTGGAAAAATAAGTACCATAGGTCACTATAATGATGTTGTTTCTGATAGCTATTGCTTCTGTGGGGCCCAGGTTTCAGGTCTGAGCAATGATGGAAGTCAGGAGTTAACCATAAAGCTAAACAGATTTCGCCAGAAAGCTAAACCAAGTACTCACAGAGGAACAGAACTTTCTTCCAAGCAAGAGCTTTCAGGGACCAGGACCGGCCTCAGGGACCAGGACTCGGCCGCCATAGGACAAGTAGGCAGACCTGCAGGGGAACAAAGCCGTTTCACCATATCTTCCATTTCTGAGCTCCCGTTTTCCTCCTTTCTGAGTCATACCAGGCACCAGCAAGGTGGTGCTAAATCCCCAGCTCTCTGCCTCCCGAGACGATGTGTGCTGGTGAGGAGAAAGTTATGCTGTCCTCCTTAACACTGCAAAATTCTATCAACTTAATTTTGGCTGCACACTTGATTCTTCCCCAGCCCAAACTCACTCCCACGGAGTCCGTTTTTAAAGTTTGCGTACTATGGCGAGCTGTTAAAAGTAGGGCATTTTACAAGTTTCGTTTGCCTTGAGAAATGAAGCCAAATCAGGTCTTATTAGAGTGCTGCTGGTGTGTGATTTAGGCATTTCTACCATTATCTGCAGAGGAGAAATCAGGAGTATAGGCAGACATAATTCCATAGCATGAAAGTGAAATCTCCCTTTTGTTACTTTGACTGCCAGATTTTATTTGCATATTTTCCTTGCACTTCTGAAGTAGTAAGTAGCAGGAAACACCGAGTATGATCTCAAATTGTTCATGAATTTTTAGACCTTGAAATGGTTTAATGGTTTTTGGGGTGAAATGTGGTGTTTTCATTGAAATGACTTGGCTATTTCCTGACTTGAGAAAAGACAGTGGCTTTTTGATAATAGTGAAAAAATTGTTTACTGAATTCCACTCTGAGTGAAGACCTGGACAAGGCCCCGTGGAAAGATACCACACAGGTAGAGAACAGAGGCTGCTCTAAAACGAAGTCCCCATGGACTGAAATTTCAAGAGACATTCAGTCAACAATGTAAAGTCATCAGCTGGCATAAAACAACTGCTTAGTGACAGTCACCACCGTGTTGGTACCAGTGACAACAATGAAGATAACATCTAACATGATTTAAAAATAATAATAACAGCTTATTGAGCTGTTACCCTTTTTGTTGTAGAGTTGTAAGAGCTCTTTATATATTCTGGATACAAATTCCTTATCTGATACATGATTTGCCAAACTTTTCTCCTATTTTTGTCCTTTGAAGCACATTTTTAATTTTTAATTTTGATAAAGTCCAATTTATCTATTTTTTGGTCATGTTTTTGGTGTCAAGTCTAAGAAAGCATTGTCTAATTTAAAGTCACAAAGATTTATTCCTATGTTTTCTTCTGAATGATTTATAGTTTTAGCTCTTACAGTTAGGTCTATGGTTCATTGTGAATTAATTTTTTTATAAGTGTGAGGTAAGGGTCCAACTTTATTCTTTTGTATATAGATACCCAGTTATCTCAGAACCACTTGTTGAAAAGACTATCCTTTGTTCATTGAATTGGCTTGGAATCCTTTTCTAAACCTTAAATTGCTTTTTCACTCACTGACCAAATCAATTAGATATTTTAGGATCACATAAAAACAGTCCCAGTCCATATCTCCAGAGAATTTGCTATCACCTAGGGAAAAATGTAGGCAAAAAAAAGGGCATAAGAACATTCATTTATTAATTCAACATCATTATTACATTCTTACAAAATCTCAATCACTATGCTAGGCCCTGAGGAGACTGGGATACATAAGAAGAATAAATAAGAGCATACCACACTGCAGCAGGTGAAGGAAACACAGGCTTTCACTTTTTACTAAGACCACCTTAGGTTCCAAGAAGTTTTAGAATCTGTATTTGGACAAGCTCAGCTTGTGTGCAAGGCAAGTATTTTTCAGCCTTGGATTCAGATGTCATTTCTTCTAAAAGGTCTTCCCCAATGTCTCCAGAGTTGTAAATACCTCTGTAATAGCACTTAGCATGTTGAATTATAACCAGGTGTCTGTCAGTCTCACTAATCTTCGAGGAAAGAACCATATTTTTTGTGACATCATATGATTTACATTTGTGAGGCACAGAAGATGTGCCATCCATGTATATTAAACAAATGAATATGGACTTGCTTTTCGAAAACTTCCTGGAAGTGGTAACTTGCGAATCTTCCAAATGATTTCAGAAAAGGAAATCAACAAACACCTCAGCAAATGCAGTACATTGTGTTACAAGTGGGCTGAAGTCATATGGTTCTCACAGTCCCTTGATCTGATAACCGAGGTTTTCAAAATGGGTGAGGGAATGGTGTGTGTGGGCACCAGTACAGTGATATCCAGGACTTCCAAAGAGAACATTGTCTTTGGCTTGGGGAAAAAAGACTTCATAATCAAATTCAAGCCCAATATGACCCAGATGTCTCTAGTCAGCAAAACCATTTGTCAAAAGGATAATTCTACCGATTTTAACAGTGTGGTGGTCTTCTAGCCCTCCTACTTCCTGTCAGAACCCACAAATGCTAGATCCCAGAAAGCACCAACCTCAAAAAAAAAACACTGTTGTGGGTTTTTTTGGACCAAACTCAGGAAATTAATTCTCTGCACTCTAGCTGTCACATTCACAATTAATTAGCTTAAAGTTCCTTGAGAGAACATTTGTGCTGTTGTGGCTTGATGTGCTTGAAACAGTAGAAATATGTGGGCCTTCAGAAGGGTGTGGTGGTACGAAACCCTTGGCTCTCACAGCTCTGGTTTTTCTCTTTCCCTGAGGATAACTTACATTACATACACTGAACAACTGTGGTCTTCAAAGGAGGTTTTGGAGAATCTGATCCTTAAGTGAAACAAGCAAAATGTTGAAAATAATAACCATGAAAAATAATATTTTGAAGGGCTCATTGGGTGGTCTCCTGGAGAATGCCACCAGGTGGAAGAAGCCAACATGTGTAACCTTATCCAGGCATTCTGTTTCGCAGTGATTCTACTGAAGGCCTGGCTTTTTTCGTGCATGGAGGAATTGAGTTCTCTCATCCACCTTAGGCCTCTACTGCCGAACGTATTCTCTGAGTGACCATATTCTTTTCATAGGTCATTTCCGTTGGTAGCCTCACTATGTGTGACAACAGCACACATATTTCTAACAGAAAAGTTCAGGGTTGGCCTATTTCCCCCAAGTCCCTCTCCATACATCAGAGGGCTACTTAAAATTCCCTAGAGAATTGAACTGAGTGAGTCCTGCTGCCATTTGTAAACATGTCCAATATTTATTCCTCGTGGATCATGTGGTTAAGACAGGACCTTGATTTGGGAGGCACAGTGCGTGGGTTCCCATAGGGACTCTGATACTCAGGAGCTATGGGACCCTCTTCAAGTCTCTCTGAGCCTCAATATTTTTGTTGTTACCATTATTGTGGTGCTTGTTCGGATGAATAACTAGATTTGTTGTGAGTTTACTGTGAGCCATCTGCCCTGATAAGTGTTTACCTGGATTACTCAAGAGTCCCCTGAGATATAGGTATTATTCTCTTCCTTTCATCAAGGAGAAAAACAGAGATTAAACAACTTGTCCCAAATCACCTATGGCAAATGGAAAAGGCAGGATTTGAACCCGAGCAAGCTGACCCGAAAGCCACACTCTTGACACGGTGCTACCACAGGAGGGAAAAGAAAGATTAAAATAAGTGAATGTCCTTTTTCAACTCTAAGTTTTTATAAGTCTATAAATCCTTCCGTAAATTCTGTAACACTATGATTTAGTTCCAGTGATTTGTAGGAAATTTCATGAACTGGAAGAGAAGTTGGCAAGTTATGGCCTGCAGGCCAAAGCAGTCCCCCTTGCCTGCGTATATTAATAAAGTTTTATTGGAACACAGCCACATTCATTTCTTTACATATTGTCTATGGCTGTTTTTGTACTACAATGTCAAGGCTGAATATTGCAAAAGGCAGCCTGGGTCCAAAAATATTTACTCTCCTGGCACTTTGCAGTAGAAATTTGCTGACCCCTAAGCTAGGATGTAAGGCTATAGTGCTGGCAACTCTATTCTGTTTACTGCTGTATTCTCAGGCCTTATAACAGGCCTTATAATTCATCTTAGCAGTGAATTAATTAATTTTCTTTCATTAACTGGTACTTAGTCATAAAATGTTGTCATTCTCATTATGTCATTCTGCAAAATGCTTCAGTACATAGTAGGTGCTTGATAGATAGTTTTGGAAAAAATGAATGAGATACAATTTTTTGTTTGTAACTTCTGCAACTATGCCCTCATAGACACAGGTTCAGTCTGCAAATAAGCAGAATTCTAGTATAAGCTATCCCCCCCAAACCTATAAAATTTAATGTTCAAATACATAAATTTTATAAGCAGTGAACTCATAAAATGAGATTTTTATCAGTTTTCTTGAGCATTTACTGAAGGCCTTGGGGAAGGATGCTAGAAGTAAAATAAACAGTGGGTTTAGGTTTTTCTCCCCACCCCTTTTAGGACCTGATGTCTTGCCTTGCTAAAATTAATATTGACATTGAAAACTGGTTTATTTGTTTCAGGTGGAAGCCCTATAAAGCTCATTGGCAAACATTCCTAGAAGGATAGACAGACTGCTTTGCATTTTGTATTTGCTCTTTCTTTTGTGAATTACTATGCAAAAGATAAATTCCCTGGTATTTTACACCCATTAGTTACCTACAAAATTTGCTTTTTGCTCCAGAATGTATTATTTGGGGTAGTTTAAAACAGCAGCTAGATATCTCTAGTTGTACACCAATTAAATACAGCTAATAAAG
Source organism: Rhinolophus hipposideros (assembly GCF_964194185.1). NCBI lineage: Eukaryota > Metazoa > Chordata > Mammalia > Chiroptera > Rhinolophidae > Rhinolophus > Rhinolophus hipposideros. The sequence continues at coordinate 53,323,933 of NC_138051.1, read as the reverse complement.
CTAATTGGAGGTGGGAGTTTTTCAATGGAAGGTACTTTATATTCCAGAACAAACTTAGAAACATAATAGCTATGGCAGCTTCCCCCCACCCCCAAGTTTTTACAGTCATTTATCTTAGCAGTGAATTAATTAATTTTCTTTCATTAACTGGTACTTAGTCATAAAATGTTGTCATTCTCATTATGTCATTCTGCAAAATGCTCTGTACATATTAGTACTGCTGAACTGTGTGAGCTCACTGCTACTTCTATGAGCATAGTATTTGGAAATTATTCTGGTAGAACTCACATGTAATGTTTACCGTAATACTAACTTCTCCTGACCTTAGAAGTATATGCATACTTCTGGCTTAACCATTTTACTCATTGATTCGTTTATTTCTATAACCTACTTTGTCCCTAATACTTGACTGTATGATTTGGATACTGGAAAACACATACACACATGCACACGCATACACGCGCGCACACACACACACACACACACACACACACAGCCTTTATCCCTAAAAGACCACAATCTGTTAGGACGATAGGGACGATAGGGAGGACAGATATAATATTAGAGGACGATAGGGAGACAGATATAATATTAGATGAACAATTTGATCATGAATTAGTAGGAGGCTGAGTTGAGGGGAAAGATTAGGAAAGAAACTTTCAGGACTTGACCCTTGATGTGAAACCTGAAGACCAGGAAGAAGGAAAATGGGGAAGAGTGGGAGGCCATAAAGGATTTGAAAAGAGAAGATGAGTGGGGATTATCCTGGAAAGAAAAATATGAAAGGGCCTTCTCCGGAATGGGAAGAGCAGGTGAAGGGCATAGAACATTGAACAATCTGTGCATGTGAGAAACAGCAGATAGGTGAGAATGGCTGGGTGTAAGGGGGAGAGTACAGGAGATGCACAAAGGTGAAGGACCTGTTGAATTTGGCAGCCTGGGTGCTGAGGAGCCATGGAAGAATGAGCAGATGCTCTATGACAGGAGGGAACTAAACAGTTACAATGACAAGTCAATATGCAGTGATGCCAGCTAGCATGTGAGGCAGCAAGAGGCCCTCTGACCGTGAGGTGATTCCACTCTGGAGTTCCAGAGCTCCCAGGAGATGCTTATGAAAACCTTTGCTGCTGTCACTGCCCTGTTTTGCTCTTGGACGTTGAAGTTGCCCTGGTGTCTTCTCTCATGCACCATTTGAAGTTTCCTTTGCTGCCAGCTTCCGGAGTTGAGACCAAACTATACCCGCCCATATGTTTGCCCATGGATCAGGTCTCTGTATGTTAGCATGATACTCAGTGGCTTGTTCAGACCCCCTTTCAAGTTTGTTGTGCTTTTAGGTTTTCTGTGAATTCTCTGAAGCATCTCTGCATTTGGTCCCATAGTTAACCTGGTAAAAGATGCAGAGCCCCTCGCAGGTTCAGGTGTCCATTCTATAGGAGGTTAAATTTTGATCCAAGGTCATGGCTTTAATTATATGTAGACCTCGGCTTCTACCGCCTACACTAGTGCTCCCTCTGCTATGTCAGACTTGCGTTCTGGTACAGACATTTCCTCAGAGTACTGCCAATGAATTACCCTCCAAAACATAAATTCATCCATAAAGTTGTTTATGAACTATTTATTTTGGAATAATTTTAGATTTACATAGAGTTGAAAAGAATACAGTGTGCTTCTGTATACTTTTCACCCAGTTTCTCCTAATGTTAATGTCATGCATAACTATGAATCATTTGTCAAAATTCAGAAGTTAACATTGGCACATTACTCTTAACTGAAGTCCCGACTTGATTTGGATTTCATTAGTTTTTACATTAATGTCCTTTTTCTGTTCCGGGATCCAATCCAGAATATCACATTGTATTTATGCATTTATTTGTTGCATTGCATCCTTAAAATTTTTAATTCTGCATGATTGTGGTATGTGGAAACTGACTACTTTGCATAAGAGGGTTTACACCTGGTGAGACTGGAAAGGAGAGAGACCTTGCTGTAAAAGGGAAAGGTTTTCCTTTTTAAGTGGAAAAGCCAGCCAGCCTTTGGGTGCAACATTCCCTTCATCATCTCTCTCCTAGACTGAATGGTTTTAGCAAGGTAGAAAAGAATTGGATGAGTCAAAATCTGACGTGGCCATATTTATTTGATAAGTGGTATTATGGGTAGTCTGGCTGGCCATGACCTTGTGAAACAAGTGGTGCTCATAAAATACTTCAAACCTTATGTAGATGTAGTTTTCTGGTTACGTAAGCAATGCTTTGTTTGCTAAGGCATTGACTTGATGAAGGTCATTATTTCGTACACCTTGGACTTATAAGCTGAACTCCAAATTTAATACCGTGTTTCCCCGAAAATAAGACCTAGCTGGATAATCAGCTCTAATGCGTCTTTTGGGGCAAAAATTAATATAAGACCCAGTCTTATTTTACTATAATATAAGACCGGGTCTGGAATGGAATGGAATGGAATGGAATGGAATGGAATGGAATGGAATGGAAATAATATAATATAATACCGGGTATAATATAATAAAATATAATATAATACCAGGTCTTATATAATATAAGACCAGGTCTTATATTATTTTTTGCTCCAAAAGACACATTAGAGCTGATTGTCCGGCTAGGTCTTATTTGGGGGGAAACACGGTAGGAAAGTTACCAAATACTTCTTATGTGCCTTGAAGAGTTTGGCCTCCAAGTGTGTTCTTTGGTGTGGTTTGGAATGAAACTTTGATCTGCAGCAGGAATGTAATTTGGGAAAGTGTGCTAAACTTCTGTTGCCTGAATCTCTCCAACCCATCTTCTTTCCTAGACCTAAGCTATTATGCACTGAAATCCATTCTAATTACCACTTCCCATGCTTGTTCTGATGTGCCATTTTCTAAAGTTTTCCACTTTGGAGGAAAGAAGATCTGGCTGTGTTTTTATGGAGTAGCAGAGCCTCTTCAGCTTGAATTTTCTGGCAAACCAGTCACTAATGGTATGTCTTCATAATAGAACTAGTGGAGTAACTGAAAGATCTATTTTAAAAATACTTCCTGGCTGAAGAGCTCATTGATTGTTTTGGAAAAGAACAATATGATTAGGACTTGTCTCCCCCTAGGACCAGAGGCAGACATGTTCTAATATTACAAGGACAGTTAATCAACTCTGTAAGTGTCCCATATGTGACTGATGAGAGGGAGGAATGAGCTAGCGTAAAACGCATGGAACCATTGAGGACCAGAATGCTCAATGAGGAGGTGGAAAGCTCAGGCCATGGTCCAGGTCTTACTCTTTTGTGACGATAAACAGGTTTCTATGCAAATGATTAAACAGCATCACACATACATGGTTATAAATTGACTGCTTCATGCGACAGTAAAGTGCCTTCTTAACCTTCAGGACACAGATATTTGCTGCTTAAAGATCCTTCTGCCCTATCATTGCTGCCATAGCCACTGCCCCTGCCATCACCTTGTCATGTTCAGGTTCTTTTTAACCCATCAAGGACCAGCATATGAGCTACCTCTTCCACACCAGCTAGGGGATACCTGTAGGAAAAAGACATCATTGCCCCTGCTGAAATCCCCCAAATCATGCACTTCTCACTCTCTAGTTACATGCACTTCTCACTCTCTGATTATATAAGTAGGTATCTAATTCCTCCTCATTTAGTACAATTAATTTGAGCATAGGATTTATGTTTCATTCACCTTTGTATGTCCCCATAGTGCTTAGTATGCTGCTTGGCACATAATGGCAGTTCAATAAATATCTCAATAAATAGCACTTGGTTTCTGTAGCCAGTTATGCAGCTGATGACAGAATAACCCTTACCTTGCTCATCGCCTTATGAGTGAAATAATGAATAATAAGAAATCCTGGCCAGATGCCTGATTGAATTCTAATGCCGTTGTTGCAAAGACCACTTCATGGAGATCTTTTCTTTGGTCTAATCAACCATGATGAGCTTTCAACAGTAAGTGAGAAAAGATAAGCAGGCAACTGAAGAAGAAAGAGAATCCCAAAGACACTTTTTCCTTTACATTGGTGTTGAACACTGTATCCTCGCCAAGTTGCCTCCTCTCCCTGGGATGTAGGGTGGGGAATGCAGAAGGAGGAAGAAAGATAACGCGGTAAAAAGCCTGAAGGGACCAGAGGAGGGTGACATGAGTGTCAAGGCCAGCATTGTCCTTAGGCCTGCAGCTTATGCAATTTCTTATCCATTTTATGATTTTCCAGGGGAGACGGACCTGCAGTTGCCTGCTTCCTCTTTAATGTCCCCACTGCGTCCCCCACCCCACCCCCAACCAAGGCTGGGGAGTCTCCTATATAAGAGCTTTGTGAAAGCTCTAACCTAGGGTCAGCTGAGGCAAGCTGAAACATCTAACAAATATTTATAGCACCTATTATGTGGCCAGCCACATGCTAGATAATGCTTGCCACCAGACCTGTCCACTCAAATTTCAAGAGACTCTACTAACAAGAAATTGCCTGTCTTGTTTCCAACCAAAGTATTGACTGACCCAGGAGTATTAAGTTGAAACCTGTCCTTCATTGCTGAGACTACCATTTCTTCTCCATTTAGATGCAGGTGCACCTGGACCGTCTACATTGTGGGCCACCTGGGGTGACACCTGTAGTCTCAACCTCTATAATAGAAGCCCCTTTTTGGATTTTCATGGAAAATAAAAAATCCATCTATGAAATTATGAAATCAATGTATGGCCTCTCTGTCTCTGGAGAATTTCCCACCTGTTAATTCTGCCCCATTCAGGTGCCTGACAACTCCTTAGCTAAAGGTCAGTGGAAAGTTACCATGGTTACATGGTGACTTGCAATTTTATGGTCATTCTAGCCAAAATGTAGAGAGCTGATGTATTCTTTCTCCTAGACATGGCACATTTTCTGAAGGACATCGCTGTTAAAATACTAGAAAATGATGGGGGTGCATAATGGAGCAATTTGTTGTGAGGTTGACAGTAATGAAACTGGAACGTCCATCACGTTCAGCACGCATTCTGGACAGCTCCGTTGTCTGAAGTGTGCTGTCTGTGCCTTAGTGGAAATAATCAGGTTGCCAACCTGTGTTTGGCAAGCCATGGAGAAAGCAGCTCTTTACTTACAGATTGATAGCAAGGCATGAAGCACTCTCTGACATTTTCTCAACTCTTCTCTTCCTGGGTGTTTTTTCCCTGGAAAATGCTTTAATATCCAATTGATAAGGTCCCAAATGAAATTTACACATGAAAGAAGAGAGAATGCCTAACAAAATGACACTAGAATCTTTGATCTTTTTCCCAGTACCCTTATGCTACCTCTCATGGAATGGATTTGAAACCTGAGTATCATGAACTTGGGGTTTGGAAGGAAGCCTAAAGGTCATCTCATCCAGCCCATCATCTGCTGTTTAAATCCCCCTCATCATAGCCACACAAGCAGGTTGAGTCCATAGCTCCAAATCTGTGATTCTTCTGATGATTGAGAGCTCCCTAACCCAACAGAACGCTCAGGTTTGGAAATGAATTAAGCTCATAAAACAGCTTTCAATGCATGAATCCCCTTTAATAATAATAGCTCCTTTTTTTTCAAATGCTCACTGCATGCATTGCTTGTCATGGACCAACTCTTATATTATCCACAACAACCTCAAAGGGAGATATTTTTCACTCCCATTTTATCGTTAAAGAAACAGGCTAAGTAAGTTGGCCGAAGTGCTCCTCTGGTCCATTCACAGGTATCTCCAGTGACACGAGGCGTGCAGCTCTTTTTTAAGCAGCTCTGACTCTCAGAAGGTGCTTCTCTATAAGGTAAAATGTGTCTCTCTATAAGTCAAGCAGTAGGCATTTGTTGAATGTCTGCTGAATTTCAGGCCCGGTGCTAGGCATTTCAGAGTCCAAGAAATACTGGGTTTTATTGATGTATTTACTTACATATTTTTAGGTATCCATCTACTTAGATTTTTACCTCATTTGAAGAAATACTTGGGGAAACTTAAAAGGAAACTTCTGATATACAGCAATGGCAGACTATATATATCAGAGAAAGTATAAATAAAATTAGAAACTAGTATGACCAAATTAAAAATATACAGCTCAGATGGAAGAAGAAAAATTATACTAATTCATTTCATATTTGACCTGGGCTTCCTGGCAGCCAAAACAAAAAAGGGCAGACGCTGTCAATTCACAATTCTTATGATCAAAATTATCACCAAAATGGGGTAGCTAAATCTCTGATACTGAATAGGGACAGAAATCTCTCTCCCAGGGATTTTGTACAGGGAACATTGAGAGATTGGCTTAGCTGTAGTCTCAATGAAATTCCTATAGGATATGCATTAATACACTTAATGCAGTTGTTCTTGCAGCGTCTTTTGTTAGAACCCAAGAATATAGCATTAAAATAAACTTGGCAAACAGGGCACTGTAGTCCACACATGTAGACCTTGGCCTTCATCTATTACCCTCAAAAGCATAAAACATCGCCCCTGGCACAGAGGATCTTAACTATAAATCTCAGCTGTCAAAACATATAGACATGCCTAATGCCCAGACTGTAAATGACAAGAGAGTAGAGAGCAAGAACTCTTCTGAGGTTCCAAGGAATAAGAACCCATTACTGGAGCCTGGGCCTTCTAGGGGTCATTTCTAGGAAGGGCTGGCCTTTGCACGGAGCTGGACTGAACAAGCACTAAGGAAGGAGATGGATGAAAGATGAGTCAGGCTGAACATGACTAATTTTGTGTATTCCTTTCACTTAAATGTGCTGTGCCTCCTTTCCATGTGTCTGTGGAGGACACTGATTCTTGGCACCAACTGGGAAGTGAAACTGCAGGGGGTTCATGGGCGCTGGCCAAGGAGCCATCAGCAATCCCATCACCAATGCTTAGAGTAAGTCTCATAAGGCATATTTGGCTCCAAGCAGCAACCACATCTCTATTTTCATAAAGTAATTTCACTTGTTTGCCCCAGTTAATATTAATAAGCCCAGGGCTACATGCTTCTACTTATTAGAGCACAAAGATAATAGAATAATGGAATGTTGAAGCTGAAATAGACTTTGGAAATCATGTAGTCCAAACTCCTCATTTGATAGATGAGGAAACAGAGGTACACGGAAGTAAAGGGCCAGGTTGCAGATAGTCAGATTTACAGACTGGGCTGGAACCCAGTTTCTCTGACGGCCAGCCCTCTCCATGGTCCATCCCATCTGTCTGACATCTTCTTACCTCATCCCTAAGAACTGGGGCGTGGTGGAAAGAACATTGGACCAGGCAATGGGAGGACCAGGATTTAAACATATCTTCATTCCTTTTTATCTTGAGTTTCTCTAGCCTCTTATTTCCTCGCCACAACACAAGTAGATGCCTAATACTTTTCCCCAAAGGAAGAGATGAGGTAAGGCAAAATGTCTCCACAAAGCTGGCAATACTATGGTCCTTTTGAGTCAGCCCAAACTTGGGACAAACCCAGTGCTGGTGGTGCTTTATGCTCTGTGACTTTGAACACGTTTTCTAATCTCACAGAACCTAAGCTTCACTGGACTGTTGGCAATTACTTTGTGAATAAATATAGACAAAGCACATAGCATGAGGCCTAGAACTGAGATGCTGAAAACGTGCTCATTCTCTTTCTTGTGCTCCTGCCTTCTTCCTTCTTGATAAATCACATGTAAGTCCATGTGGATCTCTAAGGGACATGAATCATCCAGAACTCCATGTAGTCAGAATGTAGAGTGATCTAATGTTCCTAAGTTACTTACCTCTTTCCACTGAATAAGTCAGCCGGCAGGTCTCATTTCCATTTCTCTTCAACCAGCCAAACATCCATTTTCACCTACATAGAACCTTCTACTGGCCCAGGGACAAATAAATCACATTTTGAATGGTCCCAGGACAATTCAGCTTTAAAGAAAAAGAAAGGATGGCAACATGAAGGACATTTGCTGTGTTGGGCTGTCACCAAGTCCCCATTGGAACCATGAAAAATTATGGCCAATAAAATAACATTTTTCAAAATGTGACACTACCCTTAAATTTATCTTGGGCAATAAATGGATTTTGAAAAAAATATTTGAGGGCAATTCATTCTTCAAGCACTCAATAACACATCATAAGTGAATTGCATTATTTATAATAGAATAATTGTTTTGTCTCAATATTTATTTTCACAAGCTCTGGCATTAATTTTCTTTCTTTTTAATCATCTCAAAATATTAGCACATACACCACCCCAGCAAGCTACCCAATCCTCTCCACCTCCTCCTACAAATATAAAAATGATTTTGAGTGGTTGGCATACAGAATCTTTTTGGCCATCCTTTTGTTATAATGAAAAGAATGAGAACAAAAGCAGCCAGCATTGATTGAGATGAATTGTTTGCCACATTGTTTGCTAAACAATTTAACTGTATTATATTGAATCTTCCTAACAGGATTGAATCTTCCCAATGGGATTGAATCTTTTAATCCTATAAAGTAGATGCCATTATCATGCCAGTTTTACCAAGAGGAAACTGAGGCAGAGAACCCTGTTATAAAGTAAAAAACAAACGAAAAATCCACAGTCCCCATTGATGAGATGTCATGAATACAGATTTCATAGACCAGGTTGGCTTAAATCAGGATGTGTTTGAATGCTAGTCCTTTTGTGTAACACAAAATGTAACTGTCATCTTTGACTGTACCCAAGTCTAAGTAGTGAACAGCAAAGACAAATTAAGTACCTATTTAGTTAAGACCAACAAAACAAAGTCTTTGGAAAGGAATTCGTTTTAGAATGAATGAATTGATTGAGTTCCTTATGTATGTTGTAATGTTACGATGACATTACTGTGACATATACTAGTGTTTTGATTGTCTTGCTCCTGTAGAGTCTGGACGTCTGGGGGCCAGCCCTGGCTCTATTGTTCACTGTCTGTGCCATAATAGGTAGATCACTTCATCTTAAGGAACCACGGTTTTCTCAATTTTAAAAGATGGGCCCCATGATCCCAATATTCGCAGAGGTTATATTTACCACAGGGTAGATTCACCCAACTGTTTACACACAGATCATGAAGATGACAGAAAACCAGCCCATCTTTAATGCACCGCATTTAACATACAAAGTCTCAGCCTTGCATTTCAACGTGTCTGAAAGGAGAGCTTGTGTAACTGGACTGCAGAGAGGAAAAAGCTTGTACAAAAGCTTAATAATAACAATAAGCAAAAAAAAAAAAAAAATCTGTCTTGAAGCATCACGACACTAAAAGCTCATTAAGATCTCTGTCCCAGCTATTACATTCCTAATTGAACAGTTACACAAATAGACATACAATACAATCGTGACTCTAATTAAGGCTCCGACCTCAGAATCTGGTAAAAGCTTGTACAGTTCCTGCTCTCCCTTTAAATAGCTGTCCTGGGCAAGCTTTGGGAAGAGAAACTGTCCTTTTATGACTTCACTGAAATAACATGAAAAGTCATACAAGTGCCTCTTTTTGTTTCTTTTCCTATCCCATAGCATACCTCCCACTCTCCGCTTCTTTCCTTTCACTTCTGGGAGAGTGTTCCTTTGGAGGGAGAGGATGCAGTTTGCCAACTCCAATGGTGTATGACTGTCAACATTTTTCTTGAGTGCTCTCTGTCAGTGCCTTCATCCACAGGACTATGGGTCTGAGAGTCTTCTCCGGTATTCTCAAGCAAGTCTCTCTACCGATTGGATAATTGGCTTTCTTGCTCATATGTTTATCTTCCACTTGCTCACTTTTTCTTGCCTGTATACTGGGGCCAAGGGTGCCCAAAAATGTATATAAGTGGACACTTTGGTCAATGTTGCTCAAGAAGTAGTTCACCGTAATCAAAGTGTCTGGACCACTTTGAGCACCTCTTATAATTGCAGAAGTCAATCGTGATTTGTATTCATCTTTTGTTATCGGTACATAGTATCACAATTTTAATACAGTTTTCCTTTCTTAAAATGTATATACATTTTTGGCACCCTCTGTATATATCCCAGCTTAGAGTCTTAACAGATACATAGTTTTGAGTTTCTCTGTGCATTTCCCTCTTCCTTCTTGCCCTGACCTTTGCAGAGAGAGGGATGCCAGGGCCCATAAGAGGTCACCTTGGCAAAAGGAGTAAATATCAAGGGCTGCTTTTGAATATGAAGAATTCACAGGCTGAGAAAAATTCTAAAGGGAATTAAGGATTTGTACAGGAGGTTCTCAAATAGTGTCATTTTTTTCAACATCGTTTCCCTATCATGTGGATGGGTAAAAAAATCGAGTCCAGACTGGAGCCACTATGTGGAGTTTGCACCTTCTCCCCATGTTTGCAGGGGTTTCCTCCAGGTGCTCCAACATCCCAGAGATGTGTACGATAAGTGAATTGGCGTGTCTACATTGTCTTAGTCTGAGTGTGGATGAGAGTGAGTGTGTCCTGTGACAGAAAGGCGTTCTGTCCAGGGTGGGTTCCCTCCTTGTGCCCTGAGCTGCTGCGGTAGGCTTCGGCCACACATAACCCTGCACTGCAATAAGCGGGTCGGAAAGTAATTATCTCCCTGTTTTCTTTTATTAATCTTTCTTAAATGTACGTATAGCTCACATTTTTTCAATGTGTAGTATTAGAAGTGTTTAGGGTCTTTATTTAGAAGTATGGTGGTATTCTTGTGACCAGAAATATGCCATCGGAACTTAACTCTTGTTTATGTCAATTAGCCTATAGGAGAATTGGTTTTGTTATAAGTCATTTCACTTAAAGTCACAGTTTTTAAGAAACTATCGACAATGTTAAATGAGGACTTACTGTACATAGAAGATATTCCTAAAGAGCCAATTTCCTGTCACTCTGAGCTAGTTGCCTTCCATGTTATGGAAGTTGGAATATTCATCAGCTGGAGTCCAGATAAAATCTGGAGTGAAAGTAATTTGAACTTAAAAGTTGGCCATCTCCATGAATAATTTTCCTTCCCTCCTAAAACTAAGGCCCTATTTTGAGGGCAGCTTAGTCTTCCTATTTGGGAGATTCCAGTGACCTACAATTCCTTTAGATTCTCTGTCTCCTTAAATCTGAGTGTGTGGCCTGCTGCAGGACCAGTTAAATGGAGAAGAGTCTAGCACAACAGGATTCCTAATGTCAATTTACATAAAGAGGAATGCACGTTGGGGAGATGCTTCATGCCTTGAAATTTCAAAAAAAATATTTCTAACACTTTTAATGTGAGGAATAGCTGCCTTTTGCTTAACTGAGAGCACAGTGTAAGAGAGTCCACATTTCAAAGCTGCGTGTACTAGCTATGTTGTGTTTTAACAAGCCACCAACTACCCCATGGCGACTCGGGGCCCAGTGAACAAACATTTATGAAGGTATTCTTACATGGAAAGGTGCCTTACCAGTGTAAATGGTTGAGTCTACAGCCTAGCTCTTCAAAAATTTACAAAATTTTTGATTTACAAAAATTAAGAGGTCAACATGATTTTCTGAGATATGTGATTGACATTAAGCCACCTCTGCTATGGATGGCTGACCTCTTTATCAACTGTGACAGGCGTATGCTTCCCTCATGCATTTTCAACTCCAAAAAGGAGATAGCAGAATGAGTGGAATGGTTAGGATCTAGTTTTATTGTTGACATTCTTGGGGACAGCCACAAAGTCTTTTCTAGGGGCTCAAGCTGGAGCATGATTGTTCAAGTAATCCCTAAGGACAGTGTCCACATCATTATTAAAAGACATTTCCCACCACATTATTGGTTGATGCACCTGTCACTCCCAGCTGTGACGCAAGGGGCCCAAGGAGAGACAATCTCCTGCCCCAGGTCTAGACCAGTTTGGGAGAAGCAGTCGATGGTCATTAAATATTTGAAAAGAGAAAGTCAGTGAGAGGGGAAAAAGAGGGGGAGTTCCACATTGAATCCTAAATACCCTTAACCTAGCAGATGGTGAGTGCTCATAAATGTACAATGGCTTAATTGCTTTGATATCTGTCGATATCTATTCTGAATCTATTCTGAAATTTTAGAGTTTTGTACTTAGATAGTAACTGATACTTGTTTAGCATGTCACAATGTAGGGAATTTAGGAAAGAAAGCTTAGGACTTTGGTTTCACTTTCTTGGATTTCAACAGAATCTCCTTAGCTTATTGGGCCGTGGCTATGTATTGCTGTTTCGGGAACCATAGTTGGGCTATTGTCTTCTGGGGCACAAAGTGCTGCCTATGTTGTTTTCATTAACACTCTAGCCAAGAGTTCAGCCACTTTTAAGGGACAGCACAGTACATGCCTGTTTCTGCTGGACTTTGGGTCAAATGGCCTCTATTTTCTTCAGAAGGTTTGACTGAAAGCCTTTATTATTGGAAGCTTGAGGTTTGGCACCGTCTTGAAAGTGTCAAGTTTCTCGCAACTTTTGACCTTTGATGCTACTCTTAGATTTTCCATTGATGAGCAAAGTATGCATCTGCTATTAGCGAAATGACTATCCTCTCTTGGATTGGGTTGGACAGCAAACTAAAACTGGTGATCAACACATTTGGAATGGTTTGAGAACACAGATTGGGTTTCAGTCCCCATCTAAAGGTTTGAATGGTTATCTGAACTTGACTCATCTGATCTCAGTCCTGACCATTGAATTTGCAACACAAAGCTTGAAACCTCAAGAGTGAGGACTCCTGACATTTCTGGCCATGGCAGCTTCCCATCGAGCCAGCCACATTTTGATGAAATGTCCTCGGGCATTTTGGCACTTCTGGTTCTGTTCCACGTTCAAGTTTTGTTTTATTTGAAAGGAATAGGTGTAGTGTTAGGTACCTGGGAACAGGCCACTGAGCTCTGCAGAGTCCATGGTAGGGACCCACTGCAGGGACCCACTGCCTTCCCTTAACCATTGGCTCTGTCCTCCTGGAGGAGAGAGAACTTCAGCAGGAATACCTGGATTCTTCAGGTAAATTCCACAAACACTGATTAAGTGTTCCCTGTCACATCCCGTCCAGTGTGTTAAACTTGAATGTGGCCACGAATTACCTGGGAGCTTGTTAAGTGGAAGTTTCAGATTCAGGTTTGGGTGGAGCATGAGACTTCGTACTTCTCAGAAGCTCCAGGTGGTGCTGATGCTGCTGGTCCATTAAAACACACACAGGTTGAGGAGCAAGGCCCCATGTATGAAGCACTATGGCCAGTATGGGGAACACAAAGCTGAACAGAGGAAGGGGATAAGGTCGTTACCCTGAAGGAACCACCTTGTGGTGGGGAAATAGACAGGGAAACCATTCCACAGGTACTCAGGACAGAGAAGGAGGTGAGTGGAACACTGTGGGAGCCCTGAACTGGGCCTTAGAGGGGAGTGGGAGATGAGCAGATAGGGAAGCCAGAAAGGAGCACTTTAGGCTAACGCAACAGCCTGGGTAAGGAGAGAAACCAAATACGCACTTATCATCTTTCTGCAGAGCAGGCACCTAAAAAATCACCCAGTTCATGCCCAAGCGCCAGGGGAAAAAGAAAACACTCGCTAACAAGCAAGCAAACAGTGAAGCATATGAAAGCACAGAACATTTCCGCGGCAAGTAAGCAATCCCTCCCATCCAAGGGCACCGGCCCTTCTTTCTAGCGCCCGAGACTGTGAAATGGGTAGAAGCTGAGGAGATTGTGAGTCTCTGGCTGTGAAAAAGTTGAGCATTTCCATTCGCAGCACTGTCTGCAGCCTTGCCTTTACGTCTTGTGGATTGACCAAAGTGGGGTTTGGCTTTTTGCCTTTGTGTGTGTAGGGGGAGAAGGGGGGAGGTATTTTCTTTCTTTTTAATGGATCTGAAAACTCCGAGTGAGACGCAGGCAGATGGCTCGATTTCCCCAGGCTCTTCCTCTCTTCCTGCTACCCATGCCTGCTTGACATCATCTCCAGGATCCCTTGGAATCCCTCCCTGAAATGAGACCCTTTCGCATGGCACAGACTGCACATCTCTTCTCACACTTGAGCTTCGCCTTGGCCCATCAGACTTTCTGATCCCACCGGGGAGAGGCCAAGCCCTGCAATCCGACAGATGCCCGGAATAAAAACTCACCTGGTCTGTCACTGTGTTTGTGCAGTCTTGGCTCCACCCATCACCAGTAGGAGACCCAGAACACGTCTTGCCATCATAGTAACATTAACAACTGTCTTAGCAATTTACATAGCGCTCATTTTCAAGCCTTCCACCTACCCTGGCAAGTAATTAGGGTAAGTTCTAGCATTCTTACCTCCATTCGACAGGTGGAAGGACGGAGGTCCAGGCAGCCACAGCTCATGAGTGGTGGACCAAGGGTACGCATACAGTGTTTTGAGTCTGAGTGGTCACAATATGTACCCACATGAGTAAGTCCTACAATAATCTTTAGTCAATCCTCACGGCCATCCAGATTTCAGAGAGGAAAGTGAGCTTTAGAGAGGCTAAGGAACTTTCCCTGAGGTCAGTGGCTCCCAAACTCGGGATGCAAACACGACATTGTCTGATCTCAGAGACCTCTCTTTTAACCCTGACACAGTGTAATCATTCCACAGTGTGTTCTGCCTTCACTTCACTTCTCTGGGCCTTCTTTTCTCATCTGTGCAATGGGGGTGCTTGTCTATGATCTGTGCGATCTCTTCCCAGTTGTAATAGGCCATGATCCTGTAATTTTGTCTCAGAAACCAGATTTCTTCCCTGCCAGCTTCTATTCAGGGCTAATCATTTTTCTTAATTATGTGGAACTCCAAGTGTGTTTTACCGCAGTTGTCAACACATGTCACTGTGCGATGCTGCTGAAGTTGATAGTGGGATGATAGTTTCGGTGTGCCGTTTTGCAGGGTGCATTCAGCAGCCAGGCAGGTCTTCTGCTTGGCTGCATGCTACCATGTTCCGTCTTGACGCCAGCTTCGTTTCTGTTTATACTGGGAAGAAACGTGCATGCCTTCAGCTGCAAATACCTGGAAAGCAACATTGATAACCTTTGGCTGAATATAAATTGCTGTTTGTATTCCAGAGCCTGGCATGTTGTGTCGCTGGGGGGTTCAAGGTGAAGAGAGCAAAGACTCGCATATGATACGTTTTCTTCCATGTTGGAAGCAAAGAGTATTTCAAAGAGTATTTCAGTCTTGGGCTTCTCCGCGATACTCCTCCTCCTGAGTAGGTCCCCCTGTGGTTGAAACCTCTGCTCACTGCTTCCGTTTCAGCCTCGGGTTGTGCCACGTTATCTGGACTAAAGTTTTCCCTGACATGTTCTGTCTGCACTGACACTTGGCCTGTGTGTCCCTGAGCTTCTGTCCATCATAGCCCTTGCCCCACCATAATGAAAAGGTCTCATTATTTTTCTGGCTAAGCGCACCAGCCAGAAAAACGCGATGTCATTCATCCCTGAATGCCCTCCCACTAAATATTTACTGAATGAAGAATGGATGAGTGAATGACTCCGTAACGGCTTTCTCTGTGTTCACCATTCCAGTGTTCTACCTCCAGATTAGGAACAAGATTTTCCTTTGTCTTTCTGACGTTCCCCTGTTATTCCTACTCCTTCCTCTTCTGACAGATTCGCTCTAAGTTTATCCAACTACCCTATCTCGCCTCCTCCGAGCCTTCTACATCCAGAACAGCATCCCTTCACCCTTTCTTTCCTTAGCCCGAACGCCCCTCTGCTGTCCTCCACCTCTGAAATGATCCCTAAAACTGTTCCTGTGCCAAGGCCAGAAGAGAAGCAGCACTCTCTATTATCCCAGTTGAAGTAAACACGCAGTTTCTAGGACTAGTCTGTCTCCACACCCTGCAGAACTCTTTTCTTTCCTCTTGCTCCAACATAATGTAAAATTTTATATTTGTTAAACTGTGAAAGTATCAATTCATTTGCATCAGTGACTTCTAAAACCCGGCGTGTCTAGTTATTATTTTGGTACTATCCAAGGACCTTTCTAGTTCTAAAAAAATTAAATTAACATTTCAATGATGCTATAAATCAGGGCTGGATCTCACCCTCAAAAGATTCCACTCAGGAGATCTGCTACCAGCCCTTAAATCGTAAGAGGTGACTGGTTGGTCAAAGGGAGACATAGGCAAGGTGAATGCTATTGGGTGTTATTACTACTAGGGAGAGAGTGGGAAGGGAAATAAAATAGTGAGTGATGGAAGGCATTTGCATGGCTTCCTCCTTGAGAGACAAAACCTATGATGTGACTTACTAGTGGCGTGGAATATACCAGAAAGATGGTTCAACCCCAGCTTTTCTCATTGTCTCCCATATTTTCCTTCTCCACTAGATTGGTTTCTTGGGTTCGTATGGATGATCTTCAGACCTCTCCAGGGCCACAATCAGCACAGCCATATTTAATTTCAGTGGGTTTAAGGATCACTTAATATCGCTAATAGTTTAGATTCTCCAGCCCTTCATCAGGATTCTGGATTCAACATCTATGGAATAAGCCCAGCAATCTGCTTTTTATTTATTTTTGGTTCAAATTTAATACAAGAACAAGGTGTTTTTTAAAAATAATCAAGCATTTAAAAAGATTAAACAATAAAATGTGAGATCCGACTCATTTGCCTTCCAAGACCAGAGTCCAATTCTCCCTGCACAGTGGGAGAACATCGCAGTCAACCCAGATATAATTGTGCTTCAATGTCTGCCCTTGTCCTGTTGCATAATTCTGTCTCTAAATATGGCCAGTTCTTTCAGGTGGAATTCTACTGCACTGTCTCCTAACTTTTGAGGGTCAGGTAGGGTGAGAGTGGCAAAGACCTCTGGAAAATCTGGTAAAAGCACAAAGGTCTTCAGCCCATGCGTGGATTCCTTTGGCGAGGGAAGGGTAGAAATTCGGGATTCATAGATGCCAAGTAAAAATTCTTGCCCATGATGAGAATTGCTTATCTCTTCAAGACGGCTCCTTATAGTTGCAGGAAGCAGAAGCACCTGGGGAATGACTCAGAAGTTATGTAGGCGCCTATACAATCTGTCATGTGGTTTTCATATTACCTTAACAGTTGGTCCTAAGTTTTAGCTGCCCTGCTAGGCTGTGTGTCTCTCTCTTTTGCAACATGAAAGGCCAGGAGACATCTCATTCCTTTGATGCCCAGTGTTCCAGGAAACTTTAGAGAACATGTTTCCCCCACATCTGACCAAATAACTTATGTCTACTGATGAGTTCTATGCAGGACAATAAAGCAGACAGTGCCAGGAGCATCAGCAGTGTGGTCAGCCACACAGATGGACGTGATATTAAAGGTCTCCCCATCCTCTGAGCCTGAGTCACCTACTTTGGAATCACTATGCTACACTCAGAACTACTACGAGCATGTTTCCCAGACCTATTCACCAGGGCCAGGTACAGAACTTTAGAAGGAAAACTCTTATTACTATGTTGGGTGAATCTCTATGTTTTAGACCACTGCTGATACTACAGTCGATTTCTTCCTGGTAAGGAAGGGGGAAGTGATTTTCAACTCCCAAACTATCATTCCTGCCTCATCTTCCATACTTGGCAGGTTTAAACATAAGATTCTCCATTACTGGATGAATTGGAAAAATGCCAAATGCCTTTAGCTAGAACACACTTGCAGGGACCAATATCACAATCTAATGTTACGGTGTTTTATGGATAATATCCATCATAAATGTTTGTTATTTATGTGTTTTTGTTGCTAGTAAGCTTAGCTGAAGTGGTACAAGTTGATAACTTTGTTTCTGATACCCATCCACCAAAGGCTACATTCAGCCCATACTCATACATGTGACATGTGCCTTGGTTTATTTTTCTTCATGTGTTTTCTGTATCACCTCACCTAAATAGGTGTGTATGTAGTGTTTCCCAGATTCTATTCAATCATCAACAGCGGAAAATCTTCTCCCCTAGGAAGGTCTAATACAGAAAATCAACTTTACCTCAGAGTATATAGGGATTGGGATCATGTCAGAGTAGATGTTATTACTAGCTAATCATAACTATTACTATTTGTATTGTACCCGATCATTTATAAAGGACTTTCCCATCTTTTCTCACATTGAATCTTCACTAGAACCTTAAGCTATAGATACTGAGATTAGTCTGACTTTCCAGACATTAAAACTGTGGAATCACAGTACAGGACTGATAACAGGGGATAAAAACTGCCCATCAAATGTTGACAGTAATTGAGATTTGAATGCAGGTCGATCTGACTCCAAATCCAGTGTCTTTGCAATTCATTCTGGTTAAATTTTCTGAAATTCTGTGAATCCGATCATGGTATTGTTGCCTGTGCTGGCCACAGCGATTGGACTGCATGGAACCACGTGGCTAACACTCTGCACTCCGATATCAAGTCCTGTCCAGACCTTTTGTGAGCCTGTTTCCACACCACAGTGATGTCGTGAGATGTTTTAATCGCTCCTTTCTCCTTCTTCTTTGATGTCTTCTTGTTGGCAATGGTATAGCCATTTGTAACTCACCCAATTAAGTCAGCAGTCTTGTAGTCTTTTGTAGAATGTGGAAACTTCTCGTTCTATGCCTTGTGGCTGTGCTTCATGGAGCCGACAAGGGAAATGGTGGAAAAGGTTACAGTCACTCCATTTCTCTATTATCGTCTACTACTGAGAGCTTATCACTAATTTTGGTGTCAGAGAGATCGTAATTGTGAAGCCTCATGAAAGCCTGCATACTCCCCAGAAATGCAGACAACCCCCCTGACCTTTGCGACTGCAGATAATGGCCAAGGCTGAGGCACAGTGACCTTTAGGCCAAGAGTGGGTGGCAGCATTTTCTTTTCGGTGACATTCATTTTGCTTTTCTCTCTGTCTGTGCTTTTAATTGGGAGTATGTACAGTGTGAATCTGCCTGGTTTCCCCCTACACCCTGAACTCTGAATAGAGAGAGGGTGTCGGGCTGGCTCTAGTCGTAAAGGAATGCTCTCAATGCTAAGCTGGGGGTCATTACTGATTGCCGCAATTCTGGACACAAAGGGTATTATGGATGACCTTTCAGGGGGGAGATGCTGTTAGCAGAACAGCGCCTTTGTACCCTCTGGCCCAGCCCACACTTCTTTATCTTAGTCATTTTAGCCCCATGATCCCATGACACGTATCTGGTACTGGGATTTTGGTTTTTTTTCCAACAACATGTTTTAGTGCACCAGAACTCTTTATTCAAGGGCAACCACAGCCATTTAAGCCATTTCTTCAAGTTCCATCTCAGGTTTGCTTCCTTCATGAAACTGTTTGCCACAGATTCATTCAGCTCCTGGTATTCCCCCTCTGGGCTGCAAACAGCTCTAGCCCTTACCAAAGATCTTGTTATTTATCCTATTTAGTTCTTTATTATTTGCTAACTCTATAATGTTCCCAAATTACTTTCTGCATGTTCATCTTGTTCCCTCAGATCAACTTTTTTACTACTTATCAAAGAGAAGCTAGCCACCAAAATTTCCTAAGCACCTACTATGCGCCAGGCCCTCTGTTAGGTGCTTCATACATAGTTGCATTTAATCCTCACAACGCACCATGGGGTTAAGTATTGCTATCCCCATTTTATAAGTCAGAGACTGGAATGTATACACACTATGCACAGCATACACTTGGCAAGGGTCCCACAGTGCTAATAAGCAGGGGAGCCATGCTGCCGTGCAGCTCCCAGGTGCCAAGGCAGGATGCCGACCTCTGAATACCAGGTGGGGATGGGTCAGGGAAGGCTCAAAGCGTGTACGATAATAGGCTCCTCCCATCTCCCAAACACAGCATACGTTACCCTTGTTTATCACACACGCCACAATGCCAGGTACACGGTTGGTATTCAGTAAGACCACTCAAAATGGTGTTCTTAAACGTGACATTCTTCTGGCTGAATCACATAGGGAAAGGTCCCCCCACTGAGGTTCAACCACTGGTATAGCTGGGAGACGTACAGTGTGGGCACATGCTGAGCCCTGGGGAGACGCCATGGGAAATGTGGCAGAGTCCTGGCACTCAGGGAACTGAGAACTTATCAAGGAACACTTCTTCTTTCTTCAGAACTGTCCAGTGACCCAGAAGAAAAGTTCTCAGAACTTATTTCAGATTGGCACAGTGACCTTTTTGACAAAAGCTGGAAGAAAACTGTTGTGGTGGGGAAAAAAAATCATACACACACACACACACACACACACACACACACACACACACTCTGCCATAAACCAAAGCAACTGAATTCTCCTTAGTAAAGGAAAATTTATAGAATGCCAAGATTTACTTCCTCCCCCTATTTGATTTTCTCCCCCAGCAAACTCTGAGTAGGAGACAATGGTTTTTTCTTACTGGGGTGTGATTAGGACAGCCCCGGACCTAGAATACCCCAATACTCTGGAATCTCAAACTCACTGCACTCTCCAGGCTGGTAGCTGCTGCTCCTCTCAGCCCACCCCAGCCGAGGCCTTTCAAACAGGAGCCCAGGAACCCTAGTGTGTCAGGAATAGAGCAATCAAGCCTTCTTCCTGGGGGGGCAGGAGGAATGGTGTTTCCAAGGCAGCAGGAATAACACCTAACATTGTCGAAGGAGATGACAAGGTGCCAACGTCTTAGATGAGCACTGTGCTTTTATGTTCTGCCGACTTGAAATCCAGGCCCTGCTCGTAAATCGTCATGTAACCATGTCAAGGATTAGGTAGGGTTTTTATATTTATATATGTGTGCATTGTTGTTCCGATGACTCAAGCGGCGGGGCTAGCGGGAGGCTTGGTCCACCTCGCAGAGCCCTTAACAAGAGCCCCGACAACAGCAATATGTTACGCTTTTGTTTGTGCCGCATCTTCACACCCACTCACTCAGCAACAGACTGAATGAAATGTGCTCTGGTGCTTTGTGTGGGGAAAAAAGAGAGAGAATAATGGCCATGCAGGCAAAATAATGCTTTTTAGTGCTTTTCAGAAAGCAGTCTTGTTTTCATTGTTGTCTCTGTGTTCCCATAATGGCCTTATCGTTGTCCCTCATTGAAACCCGCCCAAAGCAAAGCAAACATCTCACCCCGCACACAAACAAATGCGTGTTCTTAAAGTGATCAACACGCAAGGCGTGGGCCTGGGTGGGCTGTCCCACCGGTGTCTAGAGCGTGTGTGAGGAGAGGGCTCGTGCTCAGCGCGAAGGCAGTGGACAGGTGACTGGATGGCAGGAAGGGGCTTTGAGGAAAGTAGCGTTGGAAATTGGGTTGTGTCTGCAAGACCTTGGAAAGGGGAAAACATGATGTTCACGTTGTTGGCACCTTGTGCATAATCAGGCACTGGGTATGCTGGGTATCTTTCACGCATCATGTGATCCTCACAAAACCCTCTGAGGAAGATACTGTTATTATCCCCATTTTACACATGAGGATCCTAAAGTCTAGAGATATCAAGTCACCTCCCCATTGTCCCTCATCTGGCAAGTGGTAGAGTCAGGATTTGAATCCAGGCACCATCGGATCCCGCACACCATCTTGTTAAGTACCATCCCTAAGATCCTCAGAATCAAATCTTTCACGCTTCCAAATTAGAGCGGATGACTCCTGGATGAGGGTGGGAATTTTAAACACGGTTAGTTTCGGAACCTTAAGTGGGTTGTCCTAAGTTCCCTTGATAGCTCCTCTTTATGCAAGGACCACAGGAGGTATGTGTCGTATCCATCAAATGTATGAGAGGCAGAACGAGTAAGGGCATCAGCCTGGGTTCAGGTCTGGGGGTCCTATAACCAGCTCAGTGAACTAGGACTGAGCTTATGTAGCCTAAGCTCTTAGCTCTACCCCATGCTTCGTAACATTAGTTCTGGGCTGGAAAATCATCAGGGTCTTCCTGGCAATAAGAGTCTCTGCTCCTGCATCTTTCCGGGCAGCCTTCTTCACGATGATTTCTGTTAGTTGCTTATTTCTGTTTGTCTCAATGACAAGAAACCCACTTGAGCCACAAGGGCCATTGAGACCCCACATCACCAGCCCCGAAGAGATTCTTGCCTTTGTGTGCACCATGCCTCCTGCCCTCTCCCTGAGGCCATCTCTTCTAGGTGCAGTTGAAATCCTACCTTCTCAACAAGACCCTACTTGTGGATGGCTCCTCCCAATGCCGTGTTCAGAGACAATACAATGGTAGCTTGAAATCAGCCGTTGTAGGAGTATTTACACCACAGAAATGAGCAAGCACTGCGAAACAGGTTGTTGTGGAGTTTTTGAGAGCTGGTTCCCTAGCACACTACTACATATACCTGATGCCCCACTACTCGTTTGACCCCAACCATTTAACAACCCCCCACTGGCCATGGTTTTATCATGTGCCCATGCATGTCTCTCTACAGAGCAGGGACAGGGCCATCGAATTCTTTGTATATCTGCAGCACCATCATGGTACCTTGTAAATAGTAAGCACTCTCCAGTATCTATCAGTGTTGTTCATTTCACCTACTTGGGTATACTTTTCCTCTAAAAGTGTTCAGATGACATCCAGTTGGTCGAAAGTAAATCTTGTCAATAGCCAGTTGTCATTCATTCATTTATTCATTCGTTCATCAACCATTTATTCATATCAAGGAGCATTTACTACTTGTCTGGCACTGGTTCAAAAGGCAGAGTACATTGTGGTCAACACAACAAAGGAAGGCTCTGCCCACCAGGAGCTCACATTCTATTCAGGAGAGACAGAACATAAATAAGTAAACAAGTTAACAGATAAATTAGCTACTGTCTGATAGCAGTAAATGATATGAAAAGAATAACCTAGAAGGATAGAATAGAGCAACTGGGTGATACTTCTTCTCAGATTGGAAGGTGTATTAGTTTCCTTTTGTTGCTGTCACATTACAAGTTGGGGGGCTTAAAACAATACAAATTTATTATCTTACCGTTCGGGAAGGCAGAAGTCTACAATGGATTGGCAGGTCTGTGTTCCTTCAGGAGGCGCTCAGGAAGAAGAATTCAATTCTTGCTTTTCCAGCTTCTGCAGGCTGCCTGCGTTCCTTGGCTCTTGGCTCCGCGTCTCACTGATCTCTGCTTGTGTCCTCACATCTCCTGCTCTGACGCTGATTCTCTTGCCTCCTCCTTTTTCCTTATACTGACCCCTGTGATGATATTGGGCCTGCTGGATAGTACAGGAGAATCTCATCTCCAAATCCATACTGTAATCCTATTTGTAAAGTCCCTTTTGCCATGTAAGGTAACGTAGTCACAGGCGTTAGGATGTGAATGTCTTTGGGGGGGTCGGGATGGGGGCCTGTTATTCTGTCAGGAAGAAAGGACGGCTGTTATTCTGTGAGGAGATAACATTGGAGGTAAGGCCCAGATGATAAAAACACCTGAGGGAAAAGCATTTCAGATGGAGCAAACAGTCTTCGAAGCCCCCTGAGCCTGGTGCAAGCCTGCAGTTCTGGAGGGCGTTGCCAGCCTTACTGAAGTGAGCAGCCAGAGGAAGGCTGGAGGGGTAGGTAGGGCGCAGGTATCCCAGATGCCAGGGTGCGAGCATGAGTTTCATTCTGAGCGCTATGGGAGCTGGCAGAGGACTTGAGAGTTGTGCTTTTCACTGGGTTGATCTGTACTTGAATGGAGATAGCTTTTCTGGTAATCATCTAAAGCAGTGCTGTCCAGTAGAAACTGTAACACAAGCCACAGTTCTAATTTTAAATGTACTGGTGGCCATATTTTAAAAAGTAAAAAGAAACATGGGAAATTAATCTTAATAAAATAATAATTAACCCAAGACATCAAAAATACTATCATTTCGCCATGTTATCAATATAAAAAATGTATTAATGCAGTATTATACATTTTTTTTCTTTTTTTTTTTACTACTACATCTTCAACATCTGGTGTGTGTTTTATGTATGCTCAGTTGGGACTAGCCATATTTCAAACGCTCAACAGGCACCAGCAGCAACCATTTGGGGCAACCACTTTGGACAGTGCTTGTCCAACATTGGCCTCAGAGCTCTGTGCAGTCTTCTCGGGCTGTGTTTGAAAAAGCAGTGAACAGTGGGGTGTCTCACAGAGTGTGGGGAACATGTCATTCCCATTACCTATACTTAACTTCAGAGTCTCTGAGAAGGGCACAGGAAATGAAGGATGGAATAGAAGATTCTAGAAAAGAATATTTCCCCTGATGGGGCTGATGGGACCCCAGACCCTGGGTGGAGTCTTGCCTCGCTGGATCCCCTAAGGAACACCTGTCTCTATCAGTCTGATTGGTCTTTAAGTTCACCTTTGTATCAATCCCTCATACCTTTCATCCTCAGAGGGAGTTTTAGCGAAAGCCAGATTTTTCTCGTTTCTCTATAGACATGGCCATGTATTCAACTCACTATACCAATATTACTGAAAACAAGGGCAGAGGTCAAGAACAGGAAAATATCAGTTAAGCAATGTGAGGATATCAGTTGCTAGGGAAAGAACTATACCCCAGGCACTTCCAAGCTGCACCCATGTTCTCTTGCGCTCTTGCTTTTACCTCAACATTAACCACAAAAGTCTAGCCCGAAAAGCTTAGGACCAGTAGAATGTCACATGGATCCATTTGGATTTTTTTATAATGATGTTAAATTAAAAGGGCATATTAAACAGAAAATAAAAATCTGAATTAAACATGTAGGTCATGGTGATTTGCATAAAGGCCAACTTATGAAAAGCATATTCAGTACTGCACAAGACAATAAAAATAAGAGCAATGTTTATTAGAATATCACATTTAAGGCCAACAATCTACGCAAAACACTCAGCTTTCAGGAGAAGGGCTCGTGGCACCAGCCCTTCTGATGATGGATTCTGTGGGCTGTCATCTCAACCCTGACATCTGGGCTGTGGGTACCAGTAGCCCCATCAAAAGGCAACTTGGCCACTTTGACATGTAGTGACAAAAAGTCTAACCTGCAGGGACAAAGGTGCCATGGGTGAATGCTTTGGGGCTTTAGAATGGCTCTAATTAGTCTGCCTGCAATCTGGAACAATCTCTGTCTGCATTCCAAAAAGGGGTGGAATGTTTCCCTCTGTAAACACATTAGCACAAGACCTTCTAGGATGAGTTTTCCACAATTATAAGGACATGGTAGTGTGGGGGGAGAAGCAGTTATGGCTAGAAACCTGTTGCCTTGAAAATCAGCAGCTATCTTTGCAATCAGCTAATTAGCAAATATTTATCCAATACTTGTGAAGTACTACACTCTAGAGAGGACTTAAGAAGCACAGATTCCTACTTTCTAGAGACTTAAGACCTGGTTGGAAAAAAATAACTGTGCAATGCAAAATCACAGCACATGGTATCAATGAGGTACACTAGGCCAGGCTCTGGCCTGGAAATCAGTAGATCTGAGTTCTGCCACTAATTCAGACACGTTTGTGTGCTGCTACCTTCAATCTAGTCATTGTCTATCAGAGGTAATAACAACTGGATTACCCAAGACTTATTTCCTTGGGACAAGTCACCTACCTTACCTCTCTGGACCTCAGGATCCTCTTCTAAAAATTGAGAGGGTTTAAATGGGTTATGATGGTGGTAAAAATAATACCTACATATGGTGAGATCTAACTTTTTTATGCTCATGATTGTGCTGTTTTCCACATCAACTAACTCATGTATTGCTAAGCAAATGTAACTCGGAGGCAGGTTCTATTAGTCCCAATTTATAAATGAAGAAGCTGAGATTTAGCTTAAGAAACTTACAAGTCTAAGAGCACTGACTCATGCAGAGCTGAGATTGATTCACAAAATTTTGAGCCTGAAGTTTGGGATCTAAATGCCCTACAGCCCATCCCAGCTGCCACATTCTATAGTTCTGGGACCTTAAAGAATCATGGAAGGATTGCTTGGGGAACTGAAAAGGGGGAAGACTGATGGAGGGAACCTTGTTGCAGTAAAACATGGACCAGGCATGAGCAGAGCTTTGGAGAGGAGAAACATCTTCTTCTGTGGCTCATAGAGAATTCAGACCTAACTATATCAGAGTAGCATGATGCCAAAACTCAGTATCTCCTGGGACATACTGAGCCATCAATGTTGGTTCTCATTTTGCATTAGTGTAGCACACTGGTCATTCAGCAAGTGAGTCACATGGCAGGTGGAGTCACTGGAAAGCAACTTCAGATTGCTGCATGACAACAAGTCTCACCTTTTCAACCTTTTTTGTTTTATAGCAGTCTCAGCCACAGGTGGGGGAGCTGTGAATTTCACTTTAGCCATAATGTTTATGGAGGACACACGCACACACACAGATTGGCACCCACAAAAGCTTCACCTTGAGACCAGGGCAGGTTCGGTTTCCCTCGCTTACACAACTCATGCCACCTGGGGACACTTTGATGTAGATGGCTCATTGGCCACAAACCGTTTCGTTATGTGTTGCCCAGTTACCTTGGCTTCCTGCACATGCTCTTGAGCAGATAGCTCATCTCCTTATCATAGAGAATTGTTTCCCCAAGTGTAGCCCCAGTGTTAATGGCTTTGATACCATCGAGGCAAGAAGGCACTAAACCACCCTTTTTGTAATTGTTTTAGTCGTACGTTTTCATGTCTGTTTCATGAAAAGATGATGTGGTTAGATTTACACTGGGCCTTGCCGAGGGTATCATTTATGCCTGGGGTTACCCACATCGTCACGTGGCTTACCTCTGTTGCAGCCTGGTGATCTTATCTTCTTTGCTGCACCGGGCCAAAGAGCGCCTAGCTCCTGTGTGTGTGTGTGTGTGTGTGTGTGTGTGTGTGTGTGTTGTGTGTGCACGCACACATGTGCACTCAGGCACATAGGGAGTTTGGCTTGTGGCGGCAGCTGGTAAAGTGATAATTTACCATTTACCTATAATGAGGCTTTTGCTGTACTCTTAAAAAAAAAAAAGCCTTCATTGGCTTTTCCACTTGGGAATTCAGTGCAAAGTTTTCCTTAAGCAGACACATTTCTATTTAAGCTGGTAATTCTGTTGTTCCCTCTATGTGCCGGGAACTGACCTAGCTACTCAGGGTACAAAGATGCAGATGACTGAGGAACTGTCCTCGATATAGCCATAGAGAGAGAACATGTTAACAAATAGCTAGAATTCAATCCCAGAAGGGCCAAGAAGGTGCCATGAATGGAGTTCTGAGGGGAGAGAGGTGGGGGGACTAGGAAGGAAGGGCCAAGGGAGTCTATGAAAAGAAGCAAGCATTTAAACTTCCTATTCAAAGTCAAGTACAAGTTGGCAGGTCAAGAGGGGAAAGTAGTCTCAGCAAAGGGAATAGCCAAAGAAATAACGAAGATGTGAGCAGTGGGCTATGTTTAGTGTGCCTTGAGCAGAAGAGGTATATGCGGCGAGGATGTACGAAGATGGACTGGTCCAGCTCGGGAAGGACTTTGTACATCGTCCTGGGAGGTTTAGCGCTTGGTTTATGCTTAAGGATTTAAACCCAGTGAGTGCAGCAGAGACCCTAGGAAAATCAAGAGTAGTCCTCAGGGACCACAACGAGGAGCTTTGCCTTCTACAGCCAGACAAGGCTGTGCCTATGAGTCCGTCACTGGTCTGACTCAGCCGGTGGCTTTCCTTTTCACAAGTGACCTCACCCTCCTAGTACCTGGCTTGCCATGGTCAGAGAGTGAATCTTTAAAGTGTCTTTGACACCTACTGACAACTTGAAAGACACATGAGAAGAATTGCTTTTATGTCTCATGTGGTCCTGGGGAAGCCAGTGGACACTTAACTGTGACCCCCATAATAGGAACAGTTTTGGTTTGTGTGGCTGTAGCTGTAAGGTTGCCAGGTCAGGAGAAGTGCTCTAGGCCTGGGAAACTTGGGACTCCTGGTCTTGTCTGGGCTGTGCCACTCTCTCTCTGAGTGACCTTGGACAAGTAATTTCCCTCCAGGCTCCAATGAACTCACCCGCAAAATGAGGGACTGGACTCTGGCTTCTAAGGGGCCTCTGCTGCCTCTGAGTCTGCCTACCTCTTTAATTTTTAGGAAGTCAGAGTGATCTATGATGGAAGCGTCTGACCAAGAAATATTTCATATTAACAAGAGGCTCTAGGGTTTGGGTGTGTGTGTGTGTGTGTGTGTGTGTGTGTGTGTGTGTGCGTGCGCGCGCACAACTTAAAAATCACCCTATGGCCCAGTGAGGACACCCTTCCTCCATCTCCCTGCAGTAAAACAGCCGGGGAGGGGGAAGTCCGAACTCAAACTTCCTGCTTGTGTAGTCTTTGGGTTTGGAACTTTGGAGAACACGTCCAGGAATGGAGCTTCATGAAGGAAACAGGCAGTAGAAAAGGAGTGTGAGAGAGATGGCCGCAGCTACAGGACGCAGTTTAAGAACCTACAACTCAGGACTGGCCCGGTGGCTCAGGTGGTTAGAGCTCCGTGCTCCTATCTCCGAAGGCTGCCGGTTCGATTCCCACTTGGGCCAGCGGGCTCTCAACCACATGGTTGCAGGTTCAATTCCTTGACTCCCGCAAGGGATGACGGGCTGCGCCCCCCCCCCCCCGCAGCACCTTGAGCTGAGCTGCCTCCCAAATGGCCCAGTTGGTTGGAGCGCAGGCTCTCAACCACAAGGTTGCCAGTTCGATTCCTCGAGTCCCACAAGGGATGGTGGGCTATGCCCCCTGCAACTAGCAACGGCAACTGGACCTGGAACTGAGCTGCGCCCTCCACAACTAAGACTGAAAGGACAACAACTTGGAAAAA
This sequence comes from Rhinolophus hipposideros, assembly GCF_964194185.1. NCBI lineage: Eukaryota > Metazoa > Chordata > Mammalia > Chiroptera > Rhinolophidae > Rhinolophus > Rhinolophus hipposideros. The sequence continues at coordinate 53,295,394 of NC_138051.1, read as the reverse complement.
AAATCTTGGAAGTACACACTGTTCCCCAATAAAGTCCAGTTAAAAAAAAAAAAAAAAGAACCTACAACTCAAGTGAATACAACCAGAGGCCTCCACCACCAGTCTCCCCCGTAAATCGGTCGGCCTGCTCCCACTGCCTGTCCACTCAAAGCCTCCCAGGGTGCATGTCGTTTTTCACCCTATTTTCTACTTTGAAGACTGAGAATTTTCACTTCGTATGCCTTGAGGGCGCCTTAAGGCCCCTGTGCACCAGGTCCCGGGGTGGGTTTTGGAGGGGGTGATCCATGGTAGCCCAAGACTTGTGTGAAGGGCAGAGGCTAGGGGCAGGTTAGCTGCAGTGTGGGGCACCCCCGTTCAGATAGAAGAGACAGTGGAGAGAGATGACGGTCATGTGCGCGGGTTTTGATACCATGAGGCCTGGGTTCAAATGCTGGGCCTGCCACTGACTCGCTGTCCACCTTTCCAGTTACTTCTCTTGGAGCCTCATTTTCTCATCTGTGAAGTGCAAGTAACAGGACTTCATAGGACTCTCATGAGAATGAACTCAGATAAAGCGCGTGACACTGTGCCTGACATGTAGTAAGTGTCCCGCAAGTGTTAGCTTTTCAAACAACACTCTTATTATTACTGTCCAGGAAAGTAAGTTAGGGCCAGGAGGAAGAGGCTGCCGTCTGCCAAGGCGAGGAATTGGGACTTTCTCCTGCAGCCTGTGGGCAGCCCACGAAGGTCCTCCGTCAGCGAATGGCGTTAAACAAATTGGTGTTGGGGGAAATCTCCACCTGTCAGTTTGGGAGGCATCGGAAGAAAGAAAGGCTGTTGGCGAGGGGGCTCTGTCATTGGCCAGGCAAAGTGGATGGGGGCCCAGGGGAGTGGCAGAGGGAACTGAACAGAAAAAACAGATTGCAGAACTTTAGAAAGGAAGATGGCTGAGGAGGAAGAGGTGAGCAGTCAGCTTGGAGACAGGACAGGAGAATGAAGGGGGACTCAAAGATGTGTTTTGAGATACACCAAGGATGGCATTGACCCACACTGAGGTGTGAGGGAGGCAGGACAGTGCTGCTCCCTGCCTGGAGGGTAGGGGAGACCTATTATCCTGGGTCACTTGGCCCAGGTCCCAAAACCCCAAGGGTGGCATTTGGCTCATTGATGGTTTATATATGTGTGTCTTGCTTTGTCCAAAAAGGGTTTGAAATGGATTTCTATCTGACAGAGTTAGGTGGTTTATGCTTTCCTCATAAGTAAAAATGAACTGAAATAGTAATAACCAAAGAAAAGAAGAGATAGGAAATAGAATAAGGATGGGGGATACAGTATGAGGTATAAAGCGACTGACAAAGCGGGGGCTGTTTAGTCCCAAAATATCTACTCCTGGCCTTAAAATTAAGATCCTATCATTTCTAACCTGAGCCCCTTTTGAGGCAAGAATCCCTCCCAAAGGGACAGAAAAACCAGATTCTTTGACCTCTTTTCTAACTTCCAGAATAACAGTGGGGGATTTCTCAATGGTATTTTTAATCTTTCTTTTCTTTGTAATGGAAGAAGCAAAGGCAGGTGCTTCCTTCTCCAGAAGGAGTACAACTCCCAGGAAAGGATGAGAGGGAGGGAGAGAGAAAAAGCAAGAAAGAGCAACAGAAAGGGAGAGAGACGGAGAAACCCGTCGCCTGTAGGTACTGCCAGGTGACCCGCTGGTTGGATGGTGGTGGCGGCAGCTGCCACAGAGCCATCCAGCTTGTGGCTTTGCTTCCTCTTTCTTTCTCTCTAGTAACACAGAATCACTCAGCCCCAGATTCCTCAGGGTTTCAGAACCCAGCAGGTCTGTGAGGGCACCTTGCCATGCCTGAGGCCCCTGAACGAGTCCACAGCCACCGCAGAATGTATGGAGTCTCTGAGCAAGTGTCCTTTCTGCAGATGGGGTCAGTTGCTAGGTGGCACAGGGCGAAAACAAGAAAAAGTTGTTTCGTGCAGGTCTCTGCTGAAAAATGCTATCTGGGAGTCACTCAGCATTTGGTAAGTGCAGTAAACGTTTTTTTACTTTCAATGCCCAAGTTTCTCTGGCTTCTGTAAGGTATTATTGTTGAGGAAGAAGGTGCTATGATCACCACCCTCCCTCCCCTGTGGTGTGACAGTGCAGAGATAGTTATCTCTACACCGAACTTAGCGTTGCTTGTTTTGGGTAACAGCTTACAAAAAACCATCGGCTGGGCTCTCGCCGGTCAGGCTTCGAGGGCAGTTACCACAGTGCTCACAGGCAGGTTGCTTTGTCAAGCAGGCTGCTGGGCCACAGACACAGGGTCTGGGAGATACTGAAAGCATCCTCTCTGCACAGACCGGAATCTAGGCCCACGCACTCCTGGGACAGACAGAGAGGTGCAAGGTGAGAAGTTGTGCTGTTTAACCCCGCACACCTTCCCTCCTCTTCCATAGTCTGGCCATGGCTATACGTGTGCAGGGGCCCTGCTGGAGGAGAAGGCAGGCAGCTGGGCAGACATCTAGCTCTGCAATCCTCTTCCTCATGGGAACCCTGAGTCTCAGAGGACTGAACTAACTCCCAGGACAGGTCACTGCAGCTTAGGTCTGGAGCAAGATTCTAGGTGTCAAGCCTCTGAATCCAGTGTTCAGGGACTTCTAGATTAAGTGCAAAGAGCTTGGCTTTGCAGTGAGACGGACCTAATCCAACCTAAGGACCTGGGACGTTTTCTCTTAACCCGGCCTCATGCCAAGCCCCCAGTCTCCACCCCCCACCTCCGCCCTCCCAAGGATACCACAGAACCCTCTAGGACAATTTCCGAGGGTCTGGATGAGAGAACAAGGCCACTGGAGCCAGTGAGTCACAGGAACAGGCACCGCCCTCTTTCCCGCCATGAACAGGCCCTCGTAGGCTGGAATGGACCACCGCAGAATAAGGCTGCCAGTGGAAACCAAGGTCCCCATGTTAAGTAAGCAACTGTCATCCAGGAAGCAGTTCTAATTGCTGGTGCAGCCTCAGTCCTCCCTCCTCCCACTGGGAGCCATCTCAAAGTCGGCGCTGCACACTGAGCCCCCTTGCTGGGGTCCCAGCTCCCGTCCCTTGGACAATCCCCCTGTGAGGAGGACTCTCCTGCCTCCGCCTGCTGACCACAACAGAACCTGACTGTTAGTGCATCTTATTCCAGTCTGGGCATCCTCCTTCTCCATTTAGCTTTTGAAATGTGTTTGTTATTCAGCAAGCAGCAAAAATGTAAGATCACCTCCTGCCAGCCTCCATATTAGATACCACTGGTGACACAAAAACATGCATAGCCTATCACTATACGGGATTTTCTCCTCCTGTACTTCTAGTGTCTCTAAGAGAGCCCAGGACAGGGTCTTTTTGTCTCACAGCTTCAGGGGGTGGGGAGAGGGGGGTCATTTACTTGTATCCTACAGAGCTATGCTCTTACAGATGCTGGTCTCAAATAATAGCATGAATGGTGCTTCCCAAAGGTGTGACGTCACTGTACAGACCCAGGGTCTTCTCTGCCACAAGCGCTGTACAGAGGTGTGCTAATGTAAAGCAGTGGTTTCGTGTGTGGTCTCTAGACTCAGATCTAGATTCAAATTTTGGTTCCACTATCTCTAAGCTGCGTGGCTTTGGGCAAATTACTTAATCTCTCTGAGCTTCCAAGGAAATAATAATTATATTTATTTTTAGGGTGGTTTGCTAAGGTAAATGAAAAATACAAATAAAGAGATTATTCAATAATACAATAAAGAGACACATAAAGGGTCAATACATGTTAGCAATTATCATCATTAATATAATTATTACTTGGTCTTATTGTCATTGTGTTCATGAAAGGCAGGAGCTACTCTGCTGACAATGCCTACCACATAAGCACTTAATAAATAGGTGTTGAATGAAGGTTTTCGGGGATGATCAGGAGGAAATCCAAATGGTCTCTTGCAAGAAAAAGAAGGAAAATTTCCAGGGGGAACTGAGTTAGAACCAGAAGACACTGAGTTTTTTTTTTTCGTGTAGTTTTGGTCAAATTGTTTTCTCTGGGAACTGAAAGCAGAGAGAGAAACCTTCACCTGGCCACACTTTTGACACCTACCAGTATGAGGCCCTTCATTGTATTATATCTATATCTGGGGTTTGTTGTGAGCAGAGTTCTGTTTCCATCCTTCTTGCCCCTCATGCGTCTTTTCTAAAGGAAACTTCCAGAAGGAGAGTCTTCAAGCCTATAGTCTCTGGGCCAGATTTCACCCTGCACAGAGACAGGTGGCAGTCTTGGAAGCAGGGCTGTGACTCCATGGCTAGCACGAGGCGCCAGTCAGCTGGGCCCCGGACCTGCTGCCGTTCTGCTTGGCCGGCACGCTGTGGTCGACAGGGCAGGTGCCAGGATGTTACCCCTTCTCCAAGCCAGACATCTGGATGTTTAGAAACAGTTGGATAGCTTTGTTCTTTTCCATTATGTTCCAGATGCTTGGTGCTGTGCAGTCACGGCCTGAGCAAAATCCCACACCCAGGACCCATCTTGGTCAACTTGTGTTCAGTGATAAAAGGTCCAGGACTCTACAGGCCAGGCCAGGCTGAAATCAGCAGGTGGGGATCGGGCCCGAGGGGTTGGGGATGAAAACTGCACATGCTTTCTAGGTGTTGGTAATTGGTAGGTGTGGGGTATGGTTCCAGTGAAGCAGTGTGATGGGGAAAGGGACAGTGTCAGAGGAGACAGTGGGGTGAGACCATCGCAGAGACTGAAGTCTCCAGCAAATCTCAGAGATCGACCTGGGCAATCAGAACAGAATCTCCATTCAGAGAAGAGCTGGGCAGCCCAACCTTGAAAGATCTGGAGGCTGAGCTGTACTCCACTACATGGTCGAGGTTATTTGTTTGTAAGGGCCCTTCTCCAGCATTTGTGGACGTTTCTTTTGCCAACCCCTGTGCTAGAGAACAAGGACACAAAGATGAGGGACGCAGCCCCTGTCCCTGTTTTCTGAGGCTGTACCTCCACAATGCCAAAGGCCTGCATACAAAGTGAACAGTTAGTTGCTTCCAGAAGTTTCTAGATATCCAGGTTTGGCGCATCGTGAACAGAAACAATAAGATGCTAACTTATTTGGTGGGGCCCTTTGTGATTTCAGAGCAAATGGAGACAATGAAGACTGTACCCCCAGTTAGCTCTTTAGAGGAGTAAGTGGTGTGCTATCCGTAACTTTGTGGCAGACAGCCTGAGGCAGGATTCAGAGTGGGTGCTTCACGACACTCCAGACAGGCTCCCCGTGGAAGGCAGGGACGGAGATCGCTCTTTCCTTGATTTTTGTTTTTCACATGTTGAACTTGTAGTACATGCTACCAAGCCTGTGTTGACGTGTGCAAGGAGGGGTGGGGTTGGCAGCGTGCAGTGCCTATTGATTGATATATGGGCATCCTCATTGCTGCATAATTATTAGAGCCCCACCTGTGGATGAGCTTGTGGTAGCCAAGCTCATTTCGTACCTGGAATCACCCCAGTGAAATCGGCTTCATTTTTCTTTCCCAGTCACTTAATTTCCCAATTACAATGCAATGACTGAAAAAACATAGGAAATATGGGCTAGGAAAAAGAAGAAGCAAGAAGTGGTTTTTGTGACAAGAATTCAAGATGGAAGATAAGTTTGCCGGGCTCGGGTTTGGGATCTGCCTCTAACCTGCCACATCCCAAGGAAAGGGCAAAAGACAAGGTTATATAGAAGGCCTTAAAAGTCAAGGTAAGGATTTTGTACTTGCATAGGGAGGCAGTGAAGGATTTTTCAGTAGGGAAGGTCCTGCTCAGATTTCCCTTTTAGATGCCCCACTGGCTGCAGTGTCCATCAGGGTTTTGGGGTGTATACTAGGTGAGAGCCATGGAGGACCTGACCTAGGGCAGTCAGGGTGGGAGGGCAGTAAATCCTTGAGGACTTAGGGACGAGAACATGAGGTATGATGAAGAAGGCAGAGTGAGGAAAGATTCCCGGCTTTCCTGCTGATGAAGAAAGAATGGTCAGAGAGATTCAAGGACAACCAGTGTAACTTTTCAAATCTCTTCTCATCTGTCATTATCTGTGTGAGAAAGATGAAGAGCAAGGGTGACCTTTCTCTGTTTTCTATCTTCTCTTAGGCGGCACATAAAGCAAAATGGGCCAGCGCCAATTTTTAAGTGATGTTTCAAACCACGTGGTAGTTCTTACAGGAATATGCCTTTCACATGGGCTGGCATTTATACCAGCATATTCTGGCTAAGCAAGCGTCACATGTCATCTATATTTTCTGCTGAATGCCATTTAAAAACAAACAAAAAAACACCTTGTAAGCCAATCTTGCCTATCAACTATTATGATCAAAGTTTAACCATCAGAAATATACCCATTGATGGCCATATTAACAAAGGTCACTATGATGGAGTAGATAAGTGACTGGGCAACACCCTAGGTATTGAACTGTACCTTAAATGCCACAGAATTTGACAGTCTTTTAGACAAAAACAGATAAACAGCGGGAAGGTTGTTTACTTTTAAATTAGTAGTAATTTTCATCTCAATGCTAATTTTTAGAAGTAAAAAAAGGATTAATCATTTTTCCTACCTTTGGAGGTAAATTAAATGACACAGACCAGCCATCTTCTAGGTTGCATCTGAGGACAGTAAGCTGAACCATGGCACTGTAGTGATGAAACAGTTCGAGTTTAAAATATAAATAACCAACTGAGGAATTTGTGGAAGGAGGTAGGACTCAGAAGACATGGGATCAGGTTCCCCCCAATGCCATCTCTCTGACCCTCAGCCTCCTCATCTGTAAAATAGGTTATAATAATAAACTGGAATCACAGGTTGTCATGACAACTAAATGTGTATAGAAACTGCTTTGTTATGTGAAGTGTGTTGGGCATAGGTTGTTTTCATTGGTATTTTATCTTGTGGGAAAGACTTCACTTTCAGATATGTCTCAAGCCCTGGGAGGGCCAATCAGAGAACTGATCTTTCTGCACGTTCTGTTTTTGAAACCTTCTTTGGCCCACACAATTTTCACTTACCCTCTCCACTTTACAAACATCAGAAAGATTATATGATTGACTGATAGAACACCAGCAACCCGGAGAGATAGTGTACCACGGCCCAGGGCTATACTTTCCATTTTTATTAAAATTCTTATTAACTCATAGCCCAAGAGCTTTTAAGCCAAGCCTGATCTCCTTTAGGGCCCCTTGATTTGATCAGAGCAATTTGTGTGCAGCGTTCTGGTCCCACTTTGTGGAAAGGCAGCAAAGAGCAGCCAAATGATGTTATTCTGAAGATATTGGGGTCCTCGCTCCCTCCAAAACCACCTTTCCTTATGATGCCACTTGCACCCTGGCCATGTGGACACACTTGAGCTCCACAATGACAAGTCCATTCCCTGGAAATTCTAAATATTTCTAAATATTGCAATTCTAAATATTTCTAGGAAAAAATAACTGTCAATCATTTGTAGCTCAGTGATGTTGCGTTTGTTGGCTCCTATTCTGAGGACAAGGATAGCTCTTCTGGGGGACAAATCCTACAAGGATAAGGGGCCCAAGGGAAAATATATCATCAGGAGGTGCAAAGGGAAAAGATGAACATGAAGGGACCTTGTGGCATTGGGTGGCTTGGTCCAGCTCATAGCCTTGGTGAGCAGGAGTTATGTCTGGGAAGCGCTGCCACTCTTGGGTGTAACCAAAATAGCTCTCTCTCTTGCTCTGCATGTGTGATGGGATCAGTGTTGGTTAAAGCTGCATCTCTCTTCTTTCCCCATGGGTTTCACGGGGATTTTTACCCTTTGTTTGCTTAAGTGCTCTCCCAGAATTACTCACATTTCTCTTTCCATTAATAGTTTGTCTTAAACTTAATGTCATCACCTTAGTAAGTTATAGAGCACCTGGAAATAGCAACTCTCTTTGCAGCTTGCTGAGTAGAAGCCGTTTCTTTCCTGACATAAAATGTATCTGGAGCCTTTTTGATTTTTCCTCATGTTTGTGTTGAGGTACTGAACATAGAGTTGAAGCTGAGAAGGGTGGTTCCCCTGTTCATAGGAACTAACCCTGTTTCTCTAGTATTGTTGACTTAGGGTTCATTGCCATGAATTGTTAGTATTTTGGCTCCTAAACCACTCATGAATGAAAACTGGTGTCTGAGCCCTCAGCTTAATATATGCCCAATATTTTGTACCTTCTTTGCATTTGAAGGAGTAGATGTGCAGGCAGAGGCTTATTCTTTGCAATTTCATAATATGTAAGAAACTGTTGTTTTTGCATTTTATCCCCCTCCTTTATTAATTCAACAAGGATTCATGGAGCTCTTATTCACTATATCCCTGGCACTGTGGTAAGCCTGCTAGGGATATCTGGTGAATATTAGAAAGGACCAATTCTCAAGAACAATTGACATGGTTATGGTGCTTGATGGTTCATGAAGTATTCTCATAGTATCTAACCTCACAACAACACAGTGGAATAGGCAGAGGAGGGAATATAATCACTGCCACCTTATAAATAAGGAAACGGTCACTCAGGATCACCCAAGCAGCAAGTGCTGAACTCAAACTTGAACCTAGACCTTCTAAGCCCCAAGTCATGTTTTCTTAACCACACTGTCTCTTCCCAAGAGACAAAACTTAAACGTGTAATAAGATAAATGACTACCCAAAGAAGTCAATGATTAAATATCAAGTGTGCATCATCAAGCTAGGTGTTGCCAGATTCCAGAAAAGGACAAAATCATGATAGCCAAAAATGATACAAGAGATGGAGCTTGGTGGGTTACATTAGCTGTCAGGAAATTAGGAAAGACCTTTAACAAGAAAGAAGCTGATTTACCTTTCACATGAAAGTATGAGCTGGTGTGGCAGCTGTGCTACATGAAGTTGGCATGGACCCCTGCTCCTTGTGCCATTCTTGGGGTTTCCTGACATCTACATGTCCAAGATGGCTCACCACCTTATCCATTTTCTAAGAAACAGGCTGAATAAAAGGGTAGTGGGGAGATAGCACCACACATTCCATTTTTGCTCAGAACTAAGAGATTTTCCCAGACATGGGACTTTCATGGTAAAACCAGGTAAGTCCCTGGCAAACAAGGAGGGGTGTCATGTTAGTTCTAGAGCCCCACCTGAAATTTGCATGCTTCACTGGTGGTTACATCCCATTTGTTAGAACTTAGTCACATGGTCATATATAGCTGCAAAGGAGGCTGAGAAATGTCTTTATTCTGGGTGGCCATGTGCCCTACTCAGGTCTTTTTCCTATGGGAGAAGAGGGTAATAGATATTGGGCCATCTGCCATAGCACAAATATTTTTGTTGGTAGAACAGAATAGTGTTCACAAAAGTTAACAAGCATTTGAGTGACTTCTGCTGCCACGTCACTAATGGTAGCTCTGCAAATACTGTCCCAGAAAGTCAGTCTATGCGCGTTGTGTACATTCTACCACATTAGCTGCAATTTCACCCTTTTGCCAGACCAGGAGGCATATTTTATAGGGATAACCTTGTATTCTACTAACTTATAAAAAATTTTTAAAAAGTATTAATCAGTCGCACATGTTTCTTGTGACATCCTCACAATTTATTGCAAGACACCACTGTGGCCAGACATGGACACTTAGATGCATTCTAGTAGGTCATCAGGATAGTTTTGAGTTCAGGGGTTATGAACCGACTTAATGAAAAAGTACTTGAGGAAGATTCAGCTGGACGAGCGGGCGTCTCTCCACTTCACCCCCAAATACCTAAATGAGGTGGGGGCAAATGCATGGATCTAGAGTTTCATGTTTCGATGTCTATCAGCTGTAGGAAATTGAGGACTTCCTCAACCCTGCCCTCTGGGGAAGACTATTCATTTAAGTAGCTAGTGGGCACCCGGACCAGCTTTGAGAAAAATGTCTGCTGCATGACCCACGCTATTAGGAGGTAATATCAGCCCTCAGGCTGAAATGTTGTGGGGATGGAACCAGTGTACCCAGATCTGGCCACTCAGTACTGAGGGTACTCAGCTCTGTCCTGCAAGACTTGCCATCCAGCCTTGTCTTGGCTGTGCTGGAGTGAATTTTCTGGAGTGAGTTTTCCACGCAAAACCTTACTAAGTTAGAATTTCAAATTCAGTGTATTGAACACTCCAGCTTTAAGGTAAAGAAGACTGGATTGGGGTAGGATGGCACCCAAGGAGTGAAAGAGAACATGACAATTTTGGAAACAAGTTGTTCCATAGAAGAGAGCCCAGGACACAACTTAGTTAATGTTTTGCAAATTGGCAAAGGCCTTTTGTCACCTCCTCTGTGATCATAACCTCACAGATAGTCCCAGTTTCTCCACTGATGATACAAGCATGTGACTGTGTGTCTACTTTGCATTATTCTTTCTCTTCTTGATGACTTAAGATTTTTTTTTTTTTTTTTTTTTAGCAAAATCATTTTGCTCTAAAGAAATAAATTCTTTCTGTTCCTAAATTGAGGTGCGGCCCCTCATGCCCAAGTAAATCTTGAGTTTTGGTAAATCTGCTAGACTCTTGCCATGTGTTTCTCATCATGCTCTGTGCCTGTTTTCTGGTGTACCCTGGAGCTTCCAACTTGAAGAGAATAAACATTCCAAAGGTATTAGCATGCTTGTATGAATTAGTAACTTTGAGCAGGGAAAAACTGAAGATTAGATCCAGTCATACTTAGAACAGCTTCACTTGCCTGGGAGTATTTGTCATTTTGTAAAGGTTTTCAATCAGTATCAGCCACTAAAATGGTTATAGGAGCCTGGGAACAATTTTGATTGTGCAGTGACTCGAGGCGTTATTAAGAACAATAAATCTGTATTAGTTAAGACTTGAAAATCTATAATGTAATGTCATGCAGCCATTACGTTTAACATTTTCAAAGTACATTTAATGATGTGGTAAAATGCTCCGAATATAATGTAAGTGGAAAAAAATCAAGATCTAAAATTGTACGTACGGCATGATTCCAACTTTGTAAATTTGTATGTATAGTAAAAAAACTAGAAGAAAATTCTCGTAACTGTTAGCAGTATTGGTAAGAATATAGACAATTGGTTTTGTCCTTAAAATAATCTATCTTTTCTACATTTTCCAAATAAACAACTATTCCTTCTATTTTAATGCAAGTACATACTGCATTTATAATTATGGAAAGTTAAAGAATAAAGACAAAAATGCCATTTTATGAATATATGGAAATATTGATGAAAGTAGATAGTTTTCTGCAGAAGTCCAAGACAAATGTTGTGACTCCTCACCTTTGATTGAATTCTAACATAGTCATGTGCTCAGTGGGATGTCTTTAAATTTGTTCGTTCATTCATTCATTCGTTTATTCATAAACTACTTGTTCTCTTACTGTAATGTCAGGCACAGTGCTAAATTGAGTAGGGCCTCGTCCCCAACCTTGAGAAGCCTGCAATACAGTAGGGAGATGTTAACTACTACCAAGGCAACATGTTCATTGTCTTATAGTGTTGTGAATGAAGTACATGTTTACTGAATGAATTAATAGATGGATCAAATAATGAATGAACAGAAGCAAGAGTTTGTCGACAGTACTGATGTTTCTTTCAGGTGTTTTCTGGTGTTCTGTGAAATTCCTCCCATCTTCTTGTAGGAATTTGAAGTGTCTAGGCCCTACCCTTTCAGTTGATTCCTTCGTAAAATGACAGAGGATCATGGAAGAATTGACAAGTTCTTTCCATGTGCTGTCCCGGCAAGCTTGTGCCTACTAAAGAATGGGCAACTCTGAAAGGAGTCAGAGTTGGACGCCTCCAGATGTGCAAAGTTTCTCCTTAGTTAATGCAGGGTTCCTATGGGAATTGAACTCAAGCTAGAGACATGAACAGACCACTATGTTTCTGACAGGATTGGGCAAACCAGGAGGTAGAAGTGAGTATCTCTAGGGTGTGATCTTAAGAGTCCTGAAAATGCCCTCTGTCACCCTCACTGCCCCCCATCACTGATGCAGTAATTGGACAGTATCTTCCACTCCAGTGAGAGTTTAACAGGTCAGTGCCCTAGGGAACAGTGACCCACTGAATTCCATTAGCCCCAAGGTATAAATAAATGCCAAGGGAGACTAACACTTCCTGCTGTGAAACTCCCTGGGGCATATCCTGTCTCCACACTGGCAATAATCCAGGTAAGCAAAGGTGAGGCCTGAACCAGGTTGGGCCAGAGGAAAAGACAACTCCTCCCTGGTAGGTTCTGGCTAAATGCTCTGTGTGACTGGTTCTCTCACTCTCTGGGACACACCACCTCCCCCCCACCTTTCCTTACCCTCCATAGTGGGGATTGCGATTCTTCTGAAATTCTTGTGCAGAGGAGGACGCCTAATGTCTTCTTTGCAGGATGCCTGGAAATCTTTAAATGATCCAAGTAAATGAGTAACTTTGGGGATATTTCAAGATGAAAGTAAATGAGTTGCCCTGAGACCATAACGAATGCAAATGAATTCTGCACCTTTACATGGGTTTGAGAGAGACTAGAGGAGCTACTGGTGGCGAGACATCTGAACATAAGAGAGAATCAAAATCAATGGGAATGAGGAAGAGAGGGAAGGAAAGTGCAAAGCAGTAGTCCTTGGAGAAGCTATTAACCAAGACTTGGCTTTTATTACTTTCTTTGTAAGGTTATAAAAAAAAATATCCTGGATGGTTTCTTCCCGGTGCCTCCAGGCAGCTTCCTCTTTCAGGGTCTCATGTCCCCTGTGGGTCTGGGCCAGGGGAGGGGGTGTGTCCATTTGCCCTGCAGAGCATGCCCCGGTGTGGCCCACTCCACATCCAGGGCACCTCCGTCATTAGCTGCATGGAGGTGCCGGAAGGCAATAGACCACCCCGCTGTGGCTGAGTCCAGATTTGACAGTCACTGAAGAGTGTTTCTGCTTCCCCTTCCATTGTCCTCTTAGATTCTCTTTCCTTCCGGGAGCCTCTGGATGCCCTCTGGGCACCAACCTAAGCCTTCCTTTACCTGGAACTGATCACTAGATGGCAGGACCGCCCTCCCTCACCTACCTCCTTCTCTTTCCCTTCCTACTCCAGGCTGAGGTCCTAAATCAAGGCTGAGGGGGGAGTAGGGGAAGTGAAACTCACCAGGAGCAGCTCTGCCTGCCCCTCACACTGGCCACCACTCCCCTTTAGCTCTCTGCTCTGTTCTCAGCTCCCTTCCCATCTGCTTCTTCATACCTTCTTCAGGAAGCCTCTTCAGCCTGCTCCTCTTTCCCCACCGCTCCTGGCATTGCCTGTTCTTTTTCCCTAGTAACCTGTGCGATGAAATGCCCCATGTAGTCAGTACTAGTTTGTGTCTGAAATGCATGAGTCTGCCTTGCTTCATCCATTTCTCATTGAGCACCGAATACATGCTACCCACTGAAAAAAGGGGTTACAAACATGAATGAGAGGTGGTATCTGCTGCTTACACAACAGCTACAGTACAGTTTTCTAACCGTACTGCTGTAATATAACGGAGTCTTCAAGAATCCTGACAGGAAGCAACAATAATAAGGAGCAGTCAGTAACCCCTGGGATTCTGGGAAGTCATGATCCGCAGATGAAACTGGCCTGTTCTCAGGGACCAACACAGGCAGCTCCTTCCCCAACCTGGATTCCTTTGAAGACCACCCCCCCGCACCAGGAGGCAGTACACATTCCAACATTACTGCAGCAGGAAGATGGAGTATTGGCCTCCAACCTGGTTCCTGAACACATTTTCTCATGGAAGCCTTGTGCTGAAGGGTGGTTTGAGACTACCTTTAGAATTATACTTAAAGTACATTATTAAAGTACAAGTATTGTACTTAAGTATACTTAAAGTACATTAAAAAGGTAAAACATACCTTTTTAGACTGTCCTCTGGGAACATAACCACCATTCACAATTTTGCATTTCTGGGGAGAAGCTTCCAGATAACATGAACAAATAAATTCATTTTGGATTTTGTGTACACCAGATGTTTCCTTACCTGCCCTAAACCCTTCAAAACTCCCAGTCTCTCAAGGCTCCATTTTTACAAGCTAACTCATCCTTTGAAGTCATTTAGGTCAAAGTATTACTGGGTTAAAATGTTACTTTCATAAGTAATACGCATTTTAGCAGAGGCTTCTGATTGACTAATTCCTTCACCCTCAAAAAACCACATTTCTTCATTCTGGTGATTCTCACCATAACTGTAATGGAGGGGATCTCAGATAGCTATCAAGGCAAGTCAGTAATAAAAGCAATTTGGAGGAGGGGATGTGGGGCACTCTGAAATCATATACTTAGAGTGGTGCCCATTATATATAAACACAACATTAATATGGTTTTCCGGTTAGGCTTAATGTTATACTTGCACCAAGTACTTGATATTATATGTGTATCACAGGTGGGGGAGGGAGATGGTGTTGGTCTACGCAGTTAGACGCCTCTAATTCTGAAATGTGATTCAAGGTTGTGGAGTTTCTGAACTGAGGTTGTACACCTGTTCTGTGATTGTGTCAGGGCTTGGGAACTAAAGCTAAAGACAGTTAATATCTTAAGTTTGAAATGTGATGGGAAGAAAAAAAAAGAGTATGTCTTAAAAAAGAGGGAGAAGAGAGAGAGAGACAGAGAGAGACAGAGAGAGAGAGAGACAGAGAGACAGAGAGACAGAGAGACAGAGAGAGCAGGTAGAATAATGTCCCCAGGCCAGGAAAGTACCAGTCATTTTCAGATAAATTATACCCTCCTCCTCCTCCATGGGAAAAAAAATCATACTCAGACTTAACTGTCCCTTTGGCACTTTTGTCAAATGAGTTTTAGTAGCAGGAGCTGCTAAAAATATAAGCCAATTTCTTTCTTCATTTAAATCAAGTGCTTAAAAAAAGTGTAGCGCCTAGAACTGGTGCAGGGCTCAGCATAGCAGCCGCTGGTCTGCCTGAATCCCTGAACAGTCAGTCCTCAGCGACAGCCCAGCACCCTCTCAGAGCTAAGGGAAGTCTGGGGGGGGGCTGCACGTTGTCCTTCAAGAGGGGGCCTGTTTATAGCACCTCGGACCCAAGTTGAAAATGTTTCCTTGGGTACGTACTGACCAGGTCAAATACGGGAGGTACTCTCAAGAATACTTTCTTGCCTGTGCATTCCTCCCTTCCTCCCTCCCTCCCTCCCTTCCTTCCAAAGAAACAAAAACATTGAAAAGTACCAAGCATGTACCGATACCTGTATAAAAACAGGACTTAGAGCTATGAATGAGACGTGGTACCCACTCTCAGATAGAATGGGGTGCACCCCACCACATCCAGTGTTTCATTCCCATGAGACCTTTCTCTTAGTCATGTTTGAAAAGCAAGCTGACCAATTGGCCCTGACTGTCAGGTGAGAACTAGTGAAGGCTTTAGTTGTTTTTGATTACCTATCTTTTAATAGAAGACTCTTAAGAATTTAAAGCCTTAGACGTCCATAGGAATATATTTATAATGGTAAAATCTTAGGAACTTTGATAGGGAGAGAAGGAGATGTTTTTTCACTAGGGAGACTCCTCACGTTATCGTGTGTAATAGCTGTTTGTTCTGCCCAAGAATCATATAAACTATATCTAAATTATGCATATTAAAGATCATCTTAGAGTCACATTTTAGAAGGGGAAGGTCTTGGAAATTAACTCATCTAATTTCCATATTTTTACAGATGAGGAAGTTCTGGAAGAGTCAGGCTTCTGGTATGCAGTCTGCTATCCTTTCTTCCTTGCCCTTCTTTTTGCTAAGGAGATAGCAGCAGCACACCACTTTGAGGATGGAGATGTAAGACAGGGAAGCAGGCCTACTCAGAGCTGAATGTGGATTGTGTTAGGATTTCACTATGATGCCTCCAGTTCTTGGCCTCGGAACTTATAAATGAGGCTACCTTGAATCAAACCCCCTATGGAACCTCAATGATTCAAACAAACCTCCTGAATGAGACTCTAAAATAACTTTGCCATAGTTCAAAATCTGGTCTCTCATGAATAGTGAACATGGTTATTAATGTCACCGTGACTTCCACAAAACAGCTGTATCCTTTTTACTGCTCTATCAAACCTAACTTTCCTATACAATCATTGCATTAGTGCCCTCTATGTGTATGTATGCAGATATAGAAGAAACTAAGCATGTGCTAGAAGCGTTGATGGGTTGTGGCAAGCCATCTCCACTATGCTTTCTCCTAATTTTACTTGGTAACAGTGGCATAGAAATTTAGAAGGCTGCCTAGATATCCCTGTGACCATGACACAGGAGGGAGGTCAGCTGATTCCGATTAGGATTGACTCTGTAAACCTTCGTGCCTTGCATGATGCTCTAATCACCTGAGCTAATCCTCAGGTACCAGCACTCAACAACTCCAGAAGTTTCTGGCTGTACAATCCTACTTTAACCTGTTTGCACCCTCTTTATTTATGATGTTTTATGCTCCACCGCTGTAACCACTGTCACCTCTGTGATCCATAAGTATCAGGTTACTTTTGTCCTTGGCCAGCTGCTATCCTATTCCTCAGCAGAGTTGCAGTTCATTTGTGTTGTCTTTTGGATAAACACACAGATCTTAACAGATTGCATGGGTTTGAGATCGGGTTTGGCTTCTAAATACTGATTGCTAACACTTCTGTAGCATTTCTTATGTGTCAGGCACTGTTCTGAAACTT
This sequence comes from Rhinolophus hipposideros, assembly GCF_964194185.1. Classification (NCBI taxonomy): domain Eukaryota; kingdom Metazoa; phylum Chordata; class Mammalia; order Chiroptera; family Rhinolophidae; genus Rhinolophus; species Rhinolophus hipposideros. The sequence continues at coordinate 53,278,781 of NC_138051.1, read as the reverse complement.
TACATAAATTGCCTCATTTCATTTTCACAGCAACAGTCATACAAATAAGATATTATTAGCCCCATTTTACAGATGGGGAAACAGAGACAAAATGCGGTTATGTAATTTGACCAAGGTCACACAACTATTAAATAAAGAAGCTGAGATTTGACTCCAGCAAGTCTGCTTTAATCACTACAGCATATGGCCACTAACACACTGAGTTTTGAAATGCGGCCATTATTATTGAATGTAACACCCCAGTTGCTGGCACTTGAGGATTTTTTTTACAAGGGAAGATGTCTATGAAAAGAGCCAGTTGGCTTCTGTCAACAAAACGGTATTTGAAGCTCAGAGACAGTTGATTCTCCTCATTTGAACCCCCAAATCACATCCAAGAACAAATTTTGTCTTGACTTCATAGACTAGGCCTGTTCTCCATTCAAAGCTAGAGAGAAATATTGACTATGTTAACTTCCAAAAGCTGATCTGAGTCAAGAATGTTTCTAAGTCCCAAACCTCTTCCTCCTCCACAGAGGCCCTCCTGCGTATGCCAGCACATCATGTGCTCTTGCTTTGTGGCTCTCTTCCTCACATCTTCCCCAAGCCTAAATCAGGAAAGCAGATCCAACCAGCACACGTATATGTAAGCATTCAACAGACCTGCGTATTGGAATTAACGCTTCACTACCTAACTTCTGTGTTCCTTCTTATAATTCCACATCAACAAGCTGTGTTTTCCCAGCAAACTGAAAGGCCATGAACCATGTCTTAAAATTCATTATTTCTCACAAAGGGCTTATTAATATTCTTGGCTACCCCCAAGCTACATGTAATAAATATTTAGGGATCGGTCCTAAAGAGGCAGTAGTGTTTTAGGCAAAGACACTCTTTTAGCCAAAGTTATTACATTGATTTTTTTGTAATATTCTTTATTTTTTTCTTTTCATTTTCCTGGTAGTTGTCTAAAAATTCCTAGTTACCTGCTACATTGAGTTGAACTTGCTTTTTCTTATTTCTGGGAGAGGTAAAGCATGCATTACGTATGCTTATGCTCCATCTCTATAAGGCCACAGCAATGAATTTTGAAAAAGGAAAAATTCAATAATATATCTGTCTTCCTACACATACCTAACACTTACTCATTCATTCACTCATTGAATCTATATTGGTTGAGTCTCCCCTGTGTGCCAGGTGCTCTGAGTAACACAACAGACATGGTCAGAAACTCCAATCATGAAGCTTGCCATCTGAAGTAGAGGGGGTCAGGCAAAGGATATTAAATGAATAAATGTATAATTTCACATCTTGTTAAGCGTTAGGGAAACTAACAACAGAGTGCTATGAGAGAAAATGACAGAGGGTACCTAATGCAGTATTTGGATTTCTAGCAAGTTCCCAGGGGATGCTTCTGGTTTGGGGAGCACACACTCTGAGAACCATTGCCCTAGGATATTATGGGTAGAGGGCATTTCTCTTGCCTTACGATTGGTTCAGCACACATTAGAATTTTCTGGAAGCCTTTAAAAAAAGACTGATGCCTGGCCCCATCCCTAGAGATTCTGTGATAGTTGGTCTGGGCTGGAGCCTGGGCATCAGCATTTTCCAAGACACATACTGTGCGTGAGGATAAAGACCCATTGATATTGAATGGCACCAGGGCGGGTGGGTGTTAATTGCTGCGTGCTGGCTAGTGGACATATCCTTGGGTGGTTTGCAACACGAGTGCTGACTCACTCTCCAGTCAGCCCAGTGGTGGGGAGAGAACCTTTTCCAGTGTGGATCTCACAAATCCCTGGTTGCAATGTGATCCTGTAATTCTACCCACCTGTCATCTGAAAGAGATCTTGATGGACTAGCTTGCCATGAATTTGAGCTCCCGCATGGAGTGTTTCTAATAAACTTGAGTCGTGAACGGTTGGACTCCCTGTTCCTGAGCTGAGAAGCCTGGGACAAGCGGGTGGTGGAGAATGAGCTGACGACTAGGTCTCCGGCAATGTGGCTGGAGTCAGGAGACCCACGTTTGCCTCCAGCGCTGTTCTGGTGAGAGCGGGACTTTGGCAAGTCCTCTGATTCCTCTGGCTACAGCGTCTTCATTTGTAAAATGAGGGCCTTGGATGAGGAGATCACCACGTTTCTTTTATATGGTCCAATGCTAGCAATTCTAGTTGTGGAAGCAAATAGGAAACTGAACCCCAGTTTTCTTGATAAAATCAGAATTGGATTCATGACTTCTATGGCCATTGTCATCCCCAAGTGCTATGATTCCACCCATAATGCCAGTAGATAGCTTTGGAAGAGCATTTATATATATATACCAGGCACTATTCTGAGACATTTACATTATCTTATTTAATCTTTACAACAAAACAATAAGATAAATTCTAGTATTATCATTCCCATTTTATAGATGAAAAAATCGAGGAACAAAGAATCTAAAGGACTAGCCCAGGCTCACACAGATAGCAGATGACAGAGCTGTATTCTGACCCAGACCATCTCTTCCACAGCTGAGGCCCCCCACCACCACACTGCTTTTCCTCAGACACTTTGTGTTACTGCTCTGAACATCGGTTTCTGCAGCAATAAAGTTAGAGTTTGGACTAAATGATCTATAGGTTCCTTTTAGCTCCAAAATGCAGTGCTTCTGTGGGTACTTCTACTCATTCGTTTGTTCACATTTCCCTCATTTATTCAGCAAACTTTGAATGAGCTCTTAGTATGGGATTTGGGAGTCAAACTGTTCAGATTCCAGTCGGGAACAGACTACTTATTAGCTCTATGACTTTGGTCAAGTTCCCTGAACTCTTTGGTCTCACTGGACTCATTTATTCAAATGGAATTAATAAAAGTGGCGATCATGTAGGGTTGTTGCAATGGTAAAGTGGCATCCTGCCTGAAAGCACCTAGCACAGTGCCTGACAAAGAGCAAGCACTCGATAAATGTGTGTATCAGTATCAGAAGCCCCCACACAAGTTGCCAGGGGTGGAAAGATGAGAAAGACACAGTTCTTGCATCAGAGAGCTTACAGCCTAAGCAGGGAGGAAAGATGGGTACCAATAATTAGAATAGGTTGTGAAGCCGTAAAAGACCTGTGTAGAGGAGGGAGTGATTATTTCAAGGTCGGGGGGTCAACATGAGGAGTTGTCAGTCATATGGAGCCTTTGGGCCACTCTGATGGTGACAGGAAGAATGGAAGGCTACCCTTTCAATGCGAGCCCCACCTTCTGGAGAGCTGCAGGCTTCAGGGACCACCAGCACAAGGACAGGGGTGGTATGTGATGGGGACCCAACATGAAGCGCAGAGTCTGGGAGCCCCTGATCAAACAGCCGAGGAGGCAGAGAGTGTCATGATGATCAGAGGAGCAAGGCAAGGGTCAGCCTGGAAGGGATGTGTAGGCAGCATGGGGCAAGGAAACAGCAAACGCAGCAGCCAGGGGGAGTTGGCTGGAAGTGGAGCACCCACCACCAGGGGCCAGAGAGGCTGAGCATGGCAGGCATCTTCAGTGGAGGAGAGATCCCTCACACGGGCAGCTGACCCGCTTCTGGGCTCTTCCTTAGGCGCCGATCCTGGCCAAGGCCCTAAGCCCTGAGGTGGGACTAGATAATTGGTGACACCTGGCAGAGGTGAGGTGTACTCTGGCAGGGGGGGGTAGCTGCAGTTCCTGGTGGTGCTCCTTTCCAGGGAGTCTAGCATGGTCGAGGAGCAGAGATAGAGTGATTCAAGTTAATTAGACATCGGCCACTTATTTACAGATTCCTTGACCACACCCTGCACCCTGTAGGGCAAGGATGGGAATCTACATTTTAACATGGTCCCTAGTGGTTCTCCTGTCTGTAGTCTGCCACGGAGCTTTGAAAGACATGTAGTCAAGGGACGCTCAGTGATGAAAAACCGAGACGAGGCCGACTGATACGTAAATTAGGATCTCCAGATCTGCAGTTTTCACAGCTTAGGGGAAATCTGTGTTGTTTTCCTCCAAGTTTCCTGTAAGACCCATACATCTACCTCCTCCACCCCACTGTCTGTCTTCATTCTCAATGTGAAAGCTGCAGGCTAAAAGGGTCACATTTCGCTTAAAAATAATTTTAAATGATTTTACAGGAAAGAGAATGTACTTTTTTCACCTCAAATGTTAACCCCCCCTTCACGCAATGAAGGCCCGAGTCTCACCAGCCCTTTTTCACGTGTGACATGATGTGATCAAGGGCTCACTTTCTGTGAGACCTCTGGCACACTGAGAGCTGAGAGACTCTCTTCCTTCCCTTCTTTTCTCAATTCCTTCTCTAGTCTTTTTAAATCTAAGGGAACTGGCTTATAGCTTTAATCGGTGGCATTTACCTATCTCTGGGAAGAAGAAAAAAAAAAGGCTACTTTCAAAACACATGCTAGAACCTGTGCTGAGCAAAGAGAAACCCTATAAATTTCCTGAGCCACCCTCATGTGGCTGGGAGGCAGAGGGGAGCGTCCTGACTTGCAGCAGTACCCCTTGTCAGCTTGTCCCAAACTACTAATTTCCCAATCGCAAGATAGCAGGATATCTTCCGAGTGTTGTGTCCCAGGGGAGGACCTGGCTAGGTGAAGTGCATTCACATGAAGCTGTTAGTTTACGTTGTCAGGGAGGAGAGGGGTTGTGTGAGAGAGATTTCCTTCCAGGTTACCCTGAGGCCCTCACAGGGGTGGAGTCGCTGGTCCCAGAAGCTGGCAGGGCACCTCCAGGGTCCCTTCTCCCTGGGAGGCTTTGCCTAAGGAGCCTCCCTCCTGCCTCATTTGAGGTGCGAGGTCCTCACTCTAAGACAGGGCAGAGAGGTAGGCCATCAGCTCTACGCATGAAAGGGTGTGTGTGTGTGTGTGTGTGTGTGTGTGTGTGTGTGTGTGTGTGTGGCCTTAGTCCTGGGATGATATTCCCAAAGCTCTAGGAAGCCCCTTACTGGAATTCAAGTGTCCAAGGGAAGAAGGAGGGAGCCAGCACTGCGTTCCTGTCACTCCACAGACAAGCCCCAGCACCGGCAGCTGCTGAGACTGAAAATTTCTCTAGGGAAATCTCACAAGCCTGTAAGAAACTTGACCTCATTTGCATTTTCTGATTGAATCACAGATAGGTTTTGGTTCTCTCCCTTCCCTTTATAAAGACAGGCCAAGGAATGAAGAAAGGCAAAGTTACCTAGTGTTTTCAGGAGAAATGTATTATTACAGATTGGCAAATAAACTTGGTTCTCTAACACGTGATATTTCTAGGCCTTGACGAATTCCATAATGGATGTGTATCTCTATCGTGTTATTTAAAAATCTTTCTTCCCTTCTTGTACATCATTGTTTAATGAAAAGTTCAACAGCATCAGAGCACACTCCTGAAGGATTTATTAGTTAACTGAATCTTCACCCTCATTATGGGAGTGATGGAATTTCTCTCAAGGACCCTAGTTGCAGTAATAGCATAAATCAAAGACAAGACTCTTGCTTGCCGTGTGCAGGACTCTTGTTTTTAATCGTATTCCCCAAAGGGAGGGGAAATTTAGATGTAGAAAACCAGAGAGTGAGACCATGTTATTCAGATGTCAGTAAGCATCTGGACTGCTGGAATCTATTAAGTGGTGTCACAGAGCCTTTGAGAAAGGCAAACAGTGGTGGGGAGTTTATTCTTCAGCATGTCTGCTGGCCTGTGTTGCGCTGGTTTTGCAAAAGTCCATAAGCACAGTTCTGTGCGCCAGGCCCAAACTGTGGCGGAAAATATTGCTGCGATGATGAATTCACAACTTGCTTGCTGGGCCTACGTACACAGAATGACTCCGAGACGTGTACCTAATAATAGAAAAGACAAACCAAGAGCCATGGAAAATCAGTTCAATTCATTTGCCTTCTGATGAAAGAAAATAGGAATCTTTTTTTTTTTCCGTGCAAAAGTAAGAAACCGCTCTTCAAAGTACAGCATTTAACACCTACCTGGGTGCTAAGTTCCTTTTTCTTCTTAATTATTATTGACCCACCTTGTCTTCTGCATCCCAAAGAGAGGGGACACATGAGGGCCCCAGAATCCCAAAGCATGCTTTCACTGCTCTATCATGGGGCAGACATCCTACTCTTCTAAATGTGCAAGATGAGATTCAGGCACATTCGGGTTCCACGTTAGGCTTTGCTATTTATTAGCTGTGCGACTTTGAGCAAGGTACTCCACCTCTCTGAGCTTCCCTGCCTTCCTCTGTTAAATGTGTCTCTAATGATTGTCTAATAGAGTGAATGTATGCAACAAAAGAGATAATGCATGTGAAGAATCCTAACAGCTTCCCTTGGCCTCCTCACTTCTCTTATGGGGAAATTCCTGGAAAAGAAAATGGAAGGCTGGTTATAATCTAATCTCAACATACGAGAATCTGTGTACCTGTTCCCTACTTTCATTTCACATCCTTCCCTCCAAAATATGCCTCTTCCTATCTCACTTTGCCTTGTTCTGAATCCTTCCCGCCTATAGTCTCTCTCTCCTTTTAGTAATCTATTATTTTCTCCTTTCTGTATCCTTTTACTTGCCCTTGGTTGGTCTAAGGGAGGGGTAGGAAAGGATTAGGGTTAGGGTCAGGCGTAGAATATAAGAGAACATCATATAAGAGATAAAAGAAAGAAACTGCATTTTTTCATGCATTCAACAATATTGATTAAGCACCTACTGTGTGCAGAGTTGGTGCACAAAATTGGCACATTTCATGGTCCCACAGTTTCATGGGCAGACCTGGAAGTCAATAGGCAAGTACAATTTTCTCTGCCAAGGAAACAAAAGATGTTGTGGAGTACCTCGGAGGGCTTGGAAAGGGGGTAACATCCACCTGAGAGCTGAAGGTACAGACAAGAAACAAAGCGTTTGCAGAGGCTGTGGAACAGCATGTGTAAAGGCGAGAGAGAACCTGGTGTCTTTGGAGAAATAAAAGATCAAGATGGAGGAACACAGAAATCAAGGGAGAGTGAAGATAAGATGGAAAGGCAATCGGGTGCAACTCGAAGGCTTTGCATGCCATGGGGAGGAATTTAGACTTGCCTTGAAGAGCCAGAGGAAACCAGTGGAAGTGCTCATAAATAGGGGGCAACAATGATCAGATCTGTGATAGGGCACCTTGCTCTGGCTGCGGGGTGTGAAGCTAGGCCTGCTCTTCTTGGCTCTGTGCCTATCTCTTCACAGTCGTCGGTTGGGCCCTTGGAGTTGCCAAGTCCTCTGCTTTGAAAACAAGCTGCCTTGCTCAAGTTAAGTGCTTTCAGTGGTCCAGCAAATTGAGATCAAAAGAGGTCCCCCTTGGCCACAAGCTGTTTTAAGGACTCCGCTGAGGGTTTAAACCGACTAGTTTTGAAATATAAGACAAACCATAATCACCGGGCAATGCTCCCTTGTTTTGCCAGGGAGAGACATTTATAGGTATTAAACTAGATCCAGAAGGCCTCTAATACAGTTTCTTAAATGCAATAATAACACAGAATTATTAGGGGAAACTATTATTATTATTCCAAGTAATAACATAATTTTGTGTCCACGGAGGGCATCCAAAGTGCCGAGAGAAATGAGCATTAGTTAATTAAGCCCTGCCACTCCTCCAGGAGTTAGGCAAAGTATCATTAGACTCGTTTATAGAGGAGTATACTGAAACGCTGTGGGGTTAGTTGACTTCCTTAAGGTCAAACCGTGGGAAGAGAAACTGGGCTTTTTACATTTTATCAACCCCTTTTGCTCCATGAGGCCTGCTTAAGAACATGGATTCCGTGTTTCCCAGTGTCTAAGCAAAGAATGCACCTTAAGGGTTGGGAGAGACCTTTGAGGAGAGGAGAGACATCCAGAACCAATCCTGATAACTGTGCGCCCGCCTCTCCCCCAACCACACGGCACTGGCCTTGATGCATTCAGAGAGGCTGATTGATCACCATGCCAAGGACAGACCTTTGGAGGAGCATCACAGCACCGGTCAGACATGGCAAACAAAGCCAGATTAGGGGTGGGGGTAGGAAGGGGGGTGCTGCAAGAACAGAGAGGTCACTGTCGTCTAGGGCTTCGTGATCTGATAGCAGGACTATGAGCCCTAGACATCCTTCAGCATCTGCTGGTACAGCCCCCATCTTCTCATCCACTCATTTTCTTCCGCTCTGGTCTCCTACTTCCGGCATTTCAGGATTTGAGCTTGGGAGAGACACCTGTGCGATTCTGCTGGCATCTTAGGTAGCTGTTTCCTCTCTCTCAGATCATTTATTTTTTTCATTTCATAAACCTTGAACGCGTGTCAGCAACCACACTGGACTGTGGAGGTACAGAGCAAAAACAGACTTGATTCCTACCTGTAGGAAATCAAAGATTTACCTGGAGGAAAAAAAGATACCATATCCACCATCCACCCTACTCACCTCCACCAAGAATCAACAACCTTAACATATATTTGATTTGTGCTCCAGGGCACCCTAGGGAAGGCAGACTGAGTAATTCTACCGGGTGATTTTGGAGGAGACTTGTAGGGAGGGAGGAGCATATGGGCCAGCATTAGGAAGATGAGATTATTCGGCTGAGAGCGAAGAGAAAGTTCTCTGTGCCAAAGAGAACAACCTGCACAAGGGCATGAAGACATCATGCTGGGTTTGGGGGCCATTTAAAAACTTTTGTCTTCATTGCGTAAAATTGTCCCTTTGGACTGGAAGAGCTAAATTCGTCCCTGATTATATATTCTCTCCTCATTTTCATAGATTGTGTTACAAAATGTAGTAGGTTTCTTTATTCAGAGAGATTATACGTTACTTAAGTTTCAAGGCCTTGTTTTCCCCCACAGGTCAGAACTGAGCAGTGGTGAATACTAAGTACTCACCTAACACACACAGAGGGAATGTCAAAAGTCAAAGCTAGACACAAGTTACAAGACCCAGGCACAGGGTCACTTACAGCACCCTCTCACTGTGATCTGAATGTGATGCGTCCGTGCCCTGAGCCTTGATATTTTCAGACGTAAAATTGTGATAATTCTGCTACTTACTTCCCACATTCTTTCAATGATAAAATAAGGCAACAAAGATAAAACTGTTCTGGGAACTATAATGTATAAAATATTGTTGTTAAGTGTAACCTAATAAATAATTATAATAAAGATATAATATTCTAGAGCAATTTCTTTTCTCTCTATTCCCTCAGCTGTCACCATCTCTAAGTTTAGCCACAAAGCAGAACTGATGGCAAGATGGGCAGAGGATACAATTGAGCTCCTTTTAAAGATCACATCTCAGTCAACAGATTCCAGACCCCACTCATCACTAGGGGTCGAGCTCCTACTACATTGTCTGCCCAGATTCTCACTGCCTTGAAGGCTGGGAGGGCTAAGCACACAGGTTTCAGGTCCTGGCCACGTGTGGGTTCCATGGGACTCAAGCAAAGAGAGACCGGCAGCCCACCATGCACAATCAGAGGTGCTCAGTGAAGAGACAGAAAAATGTTCCATGGAGAAAGCAGCTGGCTGTCCAGATAACTCTCCAAAATGGGGGTGGCCCACGTGAGGCTGTGCACGCAGCACACTGTTCTTCCTGGGCACACAAAATATGGCCTTTTCCAGCATCCTCACACTTAGGTGGGGGCCATGAGACTGAGTTCTGGCATCTGGAATGTTAGTGGATGTGGTACAAGGTCTATGTAAGGCATTTGGGAACTGAGATGCTTTTCTATCTCTCTTTCCCTTCTGTGGGGAACCTTGGAGACCATGTGTTCCGGAAGACAGAGAAACAAGATGGAGAAGGACTATTGACCCACATCAGACTTGGTAGAATCAAGAAAAACGAACAAACATTTTCTGTGAAGCTACTGAGATTGAGGGATTTCTTTGTGACCGTGGAGCCCAGCCTTTTTCTGGTCGGCACAGTGGAATTGCCTTGGTAGTTTCACCATAATCCAGACAGTACCCTTTTTTAATGCAGTGGCAGGCAGGACATGCCCCTGGATGACGTTCATTCACTCAGTGTGCTCATACCATCCATCACATTGCACCAGGGCTCTCTAACCTGACACCTGCTTCCACCCAACTTTCTGTATTTGTACTCAAACCCAGTAGGTGCAGAGTTTACAGTTTAACTGTCAGATGACACTATTATTTCTCTTAAATCACTGCGGGATGAGGGAGTGTCTCATTGTCAAGCCACAGTTACACTTAATGCATATTTATTAACTTTATTCCTAAATCCTTAAAAATATGGGATACTAATGAATAGTATTAGCTAACACCTGTTGAGCTCTTTTCTATGTGTTAGTCACTGGGAAGAAAAGTACTTTATCCATATATTATTTCATTTAATATTCACAATAAACTTAGAGGATAGGTACTATTGTTGTTTCTATTTTATAAATGAAGAAACCAAGGCATAGAGAGACCAATCAGTTTTGCCAAGGTCAAACAGAAGGAAGCAGAAGGAAGCAATGTAGGCAGTGTGAAGCCAGAGGCCATGCTTGTAAACACACTATGGTTTTCTTCAATGTGCATAATTCTTCAAAATTAAAGAACCCTACCACTCAATTCAATTTTGAGGTTTTGGAGTATTTAAACAGGTAAGAAATAACCATTTCATTATTAAAATAATGAACATACAAATGATTTAACTTTCATTTATAATCTGAGATGAAAAAGTGTTAGCTTCCCAAGAGACAGTAAATGAAATATAGATATAGTTTGGTCTTTGGCTGGCTTTGTACATTGCTCACCATAGATTAATGGCCAAATAGATATTTAAAAGGTTCAGATTACAAATCCAGTGGGCAGGAGCAGGCCTACGAGATATGTACGAGGCAGAAATGAGAATTAAGATATGGGCAATAATAAATGACATAAAGGAACTGTCAATTTTCCAGTGGGTTAAGATTTCCTTCAGACAATGTTATTACATTGTTGGTCCAAAGTATATTTGACTTTGTTAAAGACAGGATGAAGGAGCTTAAACAAAATCGTTAGAGATAGCAGATTAAATATACATATTTAATTCTCCTCGAAACCCATGAAAACGATATGTAAAGAGTCTTTTTAAAGGATAAACTACAAGACCACATATAAGAATACATCAGCCGCAAAATTTTGGAAGCTGGAAATCCAGTGGCACTGAGGTGACTGACTGGCCAGATGACAAAGCTGAATCCCAGGTCAGTCATGAGAAAAACCTAGAACATCACAGAACCCAGTGCCACAAAATTCAAGAATTGATGGCACCAGTTACCCCTGAAAGTGGGGTAGAAGGTGGGCTACCAATAGAATATTGATTCAAAGTCTGTTTGAATAATAAATTCTCTCTGGGAAACTGCCACACCCCTTCTCTGAGTGGAACTGTCCTTTGGATACTGTAAATGGATGGTCCCTTGACTGGGGACACCATGTGCAAACAGTGCGGTTAAGGGTATATTCATTTAATTAATTGGAGATCACTGCTTTCTTCCACTGACTTGGTTCCCATACAATAGCGGTTAAATATAAACCTCTTAGCAGGAGCTGGAGTCGTCACTGTGGTATCTGACCAGTCTAACAGGAATAAAACACTAAAAATCGTGGACTTGGAGGTCCCCAAGAAAATGGCCCAATTAGTTATCCTAGTAGTGAATGAACCTCTCTCATGTACCCAAAAATCATGCTTAGCTTTTTGATGACCTACTCTTGAATATGAGCAGATAACCAAGAATTACCAGGCGTCTAAGAAAAGCATCTAATATAAAAGACAGAGATTTTTTTTTAAGTAGCAAATTAAACAAACTATGAAGGGAGAAGAAAACTAAGGGAGAGGGAAATACTGTCTTTAAAAAACACAGAAAGATAAATGGAGGTATGACATCCATGAAAGAAGAATAGAATGTTCTACACAAGGAAACACTCAAAAAACAAGAATGAGCTGTAACAAATTAAAAATCTAAGAGATGAAATGAAAAACAGAGAAGGGGAATGGGATGAATGGAAAGGATAAAATAAGTCAAGAGATGATTCAGGAAAATTTGAAAGTAAAAGACATGTAATTTCTGTTAAATTTATCAGAATGCCTAGGATAATGGATGAAATTAGATCCATACCAAGGCAGGATCATTTTGAAATTCAGAACACCAAAGACAAAGAGAAGACCTTTGGTTTTCAAAGAGAAACAGTAGGTTTCACATAAAGGATTAAGAATAAGACTGGTAATAGTCTTCTGAACAGCAACATTGGAAACTAGAAGATGATGAAACAAGCTTTTCAAAATACGAAGGGAAAATGATTTCCAATATAGCATTCTACCTCTGACCAAACTATCAATAATTACATGTGAGGTTAAAATAAAAGTATTTTCAAATATGTGAGGTCTCCAAAATTTTACCTCACACATCCTTTCCCAGGAGACTACTGAGGGAAACGCCATCAAAATGATATAAACCAGGAAAGAAGGAACAAGAAAAAAGGAAGCCAGCAAAACTGAGAGTGAAGAGAGTGCCTGGGATGACAGGAAAGAGAAATCACAAGACAACAGCTATGCAACAGCCCGGAGAAAAACCAGTGCAGACTGCAGCTGGTCAGAATTGGGGGAATCCTAGGGAAATCGCTTTGAAAAGGTGAAATTGGTAGAATACTTGATGTGTTTGAATCTATCAAAACTGACAACACTAGAAGAGTTTGGGCTTAAATAAGTAATCGGTACATAGAAAGTTAAGCAAGAAAAACAGTTCATTATTAACTCCAGGAGAAACAATATTCTACAGAAGATTACTCGTTGGATACAACATGACCTGGCAGTGAATAGCATTTTCGTTGTCATTAAACCAGAATATCGATCCAACCAAATTGTGGTAGAACTACATTGGCAGGGTGGGGGACAGGAAGTGTGTGTGTGTGTGTGTGTGTGTGTGTGTGTGTGTGTGTGTGTGTGTGTGTGTAGTGGGGGTGGGAGTTCTTGAAAGAAAACAAAAACCTCATCTTCCGTAGTGGAAGGTCAATAGATAAAGCCTAAAACTGAAAAGTCAAGAAGTAGTTACATAAACATGTTATTTAGAGATACAGAGGTAAATATCAGAAGAATCAGCTAAAGGAGTTGAAAGTGGTTGCCTTCAGGGGATGGGAAATGGAGGGAGGGGATTGTTGGTTTTTCTACACAGCTTTCTAGAGTTACTCGCCTCTTTAAGTAACGTGCAAGTATAACTTTTAAACATGAATTTATAAAAAGACAGAATTGGAACCAACTGTGCACATTTCCACCGATTGTTGTAGTTTAGATGGCTGCTATTGCCATGCAATTTACCAATCCAAATCTGATGTCAGTTTGGTCATTCCAAGGAGGCATGGAAATTGTTACAGAATTTAGAGTTGAAGGACATTGTTTTATAGACAAGAACCTCCCTCCAAAGAAGGCAAGTCAGTTACCAAGTTCCCCCACCTTGGAGCAGAATCAAAACTGAAAACCGGACCCCTCACACTTGGCCCAATATATTCTTTGCTTCACACCCTCAAGACTCTACTTTTCTCCTTTCGTTGTGTGCAAGTGTCCACGTTGTGGAGGGGGCCCCATGCTGATAGTGTCGGCAGTCAGTCATGACTCCACTCCTAGCTCTGCTGACCTGCTGGTCCTTAGTCTCACTAAACATGGTGGTTGTTTGTCCATCTGTGAAATGGGTAAAGGAATGCAGCGTTGCCTATGGGTAGCACTGCTGTGGGATCAAAGGAGAGTATAGAGAAGAAAGCACTTTATGGAACTATAAAGCCTTTACAGATACCAAGAGGTGCTGGTATCCTCATTACTACTGCAGCTCCCTAGGAGAGGGGACAGTAAAGGCAATCTAAAATTTCCATTAGTAATACATATGAGAATTCTTGTGTAGGATTTAAAAAATGCCATTTCCGGAAAGCCTGGCAAGAGATGTCTGAGCCAGTTTCTTCTGGTCCGGCCCAGAATTAGTGTGGTGCTTCTCTGTCTATGGGTAGATGCAGAAACACCTTCACACAGAGGTAAGCTTATAGTCAGAGCATTTATCCTGTTGGATGCTTTTTGGTCAGGCACACAAGCGGGCCAACCATCCACTAGAATATGGATTTTCCCCTGCCCCTGGAGTTTTGGTTTTGTTTTTCAAATCCCTTTGCATTTTTTCCCTCTTGGATTCTTACCAAGAAATCAAAAACAGAAGAATTAGACTTCTTCTGACAGTACTGACTTTCCTACCAAAAGGAAAAATTTCAAAGTAGCACGTCACTGCTGAAACTGCTTATTAGAGATGCTGTGGAATCGGCTGGAGCACTCCAGAGGGAAGCTTTACAAACGGTTCCCAGGCACCAATCCTGCACAGTCCGCCCTCAACATTCCTGAGGGAGGGGCAGGCTTGGAGAGAGAGGACTCCCCTTGCTCCAAAGGAAGGGGTTCCTGGGACACCTAAAATGTAAACATTTGTCACTTGTGTCAACGACAACGTGGCATTGCACAATGGATAGAAGAAAGGACACCGTGTTAGGGATGTGCCCATTCTTATCTGGCAGCATTGGAAATTGACACCAAGTAATAGGACTTCCATAAGTCCCTCACCTGGGCACAGGCAAACCCCGGGACTGCAGTGCAGGCCTCTTTCCCGTCCTTCTTAATGGTGGAAGGAGCAGTTTGCCACGTTGGGCTCTGGAAAGTTCACTAACGTACAAGGAAGGCAGACCTACCATATAATTCTGTATTAACAATACAGTATAAATCAGCAAACACGAATCGAGGGCTGTGTGTTTTACGTAAATACTCAGAATCCTACAACCTTATGAGTTGGGTCCTATTATGAATTCCATTCTACAAATAAGGAAACAGATGAGACAGGGTAAGTAACTTTCCCAAGGTGGCATACCAAGTAAACAGAAATGCTGGACTCACACCTGGTCTGTCTCCTTACTCCTTACTCCTCCCTCTAGCTGCACTGCCTCCCGCATTTCCCAAATCCACGCATGGGGGACTGGGTTTTGTGTATGGCACCAGCGTGTGCGTGAGTGCCTATTTCTCTCTCTCTCTCTCTCTCTCTCTCTCTCTCTCTCTCTCTCTCTCTCTCTCTCTCTCTGTCTCTCTCTCTCTCTCTCCACCCCCACTCCGCCCCACTCCTCTTCCCTCTCTTCCCTTTTCTGTTACTGTTTGAGTTCCCCAGCGCTGTTGGATTGTTGTTTGTGGTTTAAATGACAGGGTTTTATTTGGGCTGTTGTCAGAGTGATGGGTATGGTGAAGTCACAGTCTGGCAGGTGTTCCCGTGCCTGTCAGGGGAAAGTGGCGTCATGTTGAAGCGGGGAGGCTGCATATGGGGGGAGGGGGAGCAGAGAGGAGCTTGGGACAACTTGGGCTGCGTACTGGGGAAGTGACTGGTGGAAGCACTGATTCACCACCCTGGTTGTGCTCAGGACTCCATCCATGAGATTCTCACAATTTTCACGCCCTGAACAAACTGGCGCGTTTAAAAACTATGGCCGGGACGTTATTTTCCCTTGATTTACTTGGGTGATGAGAAAATAATTTTTAAAACTATATATATAAAGAGGCCATTAAAAAAGAACAATGAACAAATTTGGATTTTAGGTTTCTTCTGTTGAAAAGGAGAGACTATATTTAAGAGCTGTGATCACAGCCTTATGAAGAGAAATAAACTGAGCCAGGATCTCTGAATTTACAATTCAAATATATAAACTCTGGCCAAAATGCAACAAGACTAGTTTTTGTGTATGTCTCTTGAAATCAGTTGTTCAATCTCATACATATGTAATTTTATAGTCACACCTCTCTCATTTGTGGAAATTAAAAAAAATATTTGTAATCCCCCTTGGCTACAGGCGATCTTAATCAACAGTGGAGCTTAAGCAATCCAACTTACCAAACAACATTTTAAAGGACCCTGATTTATGAACTTGCTCATTCAGCATTTAGGAGTCAGGTGACCCTGGGTTCAGATTCAGATTCTGCTGTTCTCTGTGAGATCGTGGGCAAGTCACACTCTGTGCCTCAGTTTCCTCATCTGTCAAATGGAGAGGATTAATGTGGGCCTCACTAGGGTTTTTTTTGGAGCATTAACTGAGATAGTTTTATTCAAAAATTATGATACCTAACACAGAGCAAACCCATCTTGAACGTGCATTGATAGTAATGCTAGTTCCAAATAGTGTTTTGTCTATTTCTGAGATATATGGAAAAGAGAGATAGTGAAATACAGAGAAAGAGGGAAAAGGAAAAGAAAAAAGAGAAAAAAAGAAGAGGAAATAAGAGTGGAGATAGAAAAGAAGACCAAATACAGGTTTCCCCACCCAGGTGTCTAAAAACCAACTCTTTGTTTCATGAGTCAGAAACTTTTAGTTTGTCTCTACTCCATCTATTTTGGGGTAGCTGGAGAAAATAGCTACATCATGGAGGGTTAGGTGGTAATAAACAATTGGCTATAGTAATAAATAAATGAACTACTTCCTCTTAAATTCGAGTCATGGGATATCTGTGTAGAAAGATCTTGGAGACCTTTTATTTTACTGCTAAGGAAACTGAGGCCCAGAAAGACATGACCTGACCAAGGTAACACACATTTAGCAGCAAAACTAGGACTCCCAACTTCTGACAGCCCCGCTCGCACCCTTTCCACTCTGAGATGCTCTCTCACGGGCTCCATATCTCTCCATCTCACTCCTTTTCGATACCTTGTCTTAGAGCAACAAAAGCTGGCACATGTGCTGCATGCACGCCTCTCCTCTTTGGGCTGGAAATGTTGAACATTTTAAAATAGTTTGCTTCTTGGATGATGAACCTGAACAGGCTGAGCAAGTGATCCAGAGAGGACTGTTAGGCCCCAACTTTCTTTCCACTGATTTTTTTTCCTCCTCCCCTGAGAGTGAGAATTGCACACGTTCTTCCCTGCCTTGGGCTGTGAACGGTCCGTCCTAAGGGGGCTGCTGCTCAGAGTCTGCAGATAAGAGGGAAGATTTCAGCCAACCGGAGTTCTAATTTGAGGCATAAATTAATGCACACCTGAACAGGTGACATTATCCAAATGATAAATGGCTATAGGCACAGGCCATTGTGTTCATAAGGGTGATTTATGGCCCAGGTTTGGAAATGAACAGAGAAAGAAATATTTAAATGTAGCCATTTAAAAACCAAGCTGTTAGGTTTAGGGCTGTCTTTTAAAAATTGAGGCATCTTTTCTCTGTCATAGTTGTCCATATTAATCAAAATTGAAAGGGCTTTGTAAATTTAAAAAATAAAACCTTTATGTTTTAAATAGAACATGTAAGGCTTTTTGTTCTTATTTTATTTTTTCCAGACCATAGAAGCCAGAATGAAACCTCCAGGAATCTATACACATTTCCTTTACTTAGGCCTTTTCTCATCGTCTTGTCTTTTGAGGCTAAGCAGAAAATGAAAACCTTAATTGATTTCCTGCCTTATTGAATCTGGGCAAAGATTTTCATCTCTGTCGACACAGAAATATCTGAAAAAGACAAAGATGCTTTGTCAATAACAGGTGAATGCCATTTCAAAAATAAAGGACACTGGAAGAATGGACCACTAGGCTCAACATACAAATACAATGCTTTGACAGGCATGGTTGTTCCTTCTGAACGTGGAAGCCAGATCTGCACTTGAGATATTTGCCATTTGCTAACGTCCCTAACGGGGGAAGAAAGAGATGGGCCTCATGAAATATTTAGAGGAATTCCCACCCAGGCAGAGTCCCAAAGAACAAATGAAATCAGCCCCTTTCTAGGGCCAAGAGCCCTCTGTAAAGCTAGAAGTAATGATAACTACCAATGGCAACAATTTTTTTGATCCTTACCATGTTCTTCATCTGCGCCGCCCCCACTTAATCTTGACAACAAACCTTTGAGTTGGGAATTGCCATTCACATTTTCAGATGAAGAAACTGTGAGGGATCCGAGTTGACCCTTGCTCACGAGACCTATCCTTGGGAAGGCCCAGGTGCAGTCAGGTCTGTCTGACTCCAACATTGTGCTCTTCCAAATCCATTCTTCTTATGGTGGTGTCCTTCCGACTCCCCGCTCCTGTCAGGAATCCTGCAAGAGCTCTGGGTTCTGCTGAGAGATCACCCATTGCCCAGCCATTAGACCTGGGACCAGGCACAGCAATCTCTCTGCCTTCGTTTTCCACATCGTAGCATTAGTAATGCATTCCCCACCTAGCTAACAGGCTAACTGTATCAAATAAAACAAAGAGAAAGTAGCTTTTATACTGAGATACATCTCTGCCATCACCACCACCACCACCATCATCATCTTATACTGGAACACAGTTAAGAAATTACCCCAGACAGCATGCTTATCTCTTATTAGGACATGCCTGAACACTGAAAAGCCCATGACCCAACAATGAAACTCATCTGAAATGGGGTCTGCTTTGCAGGGGTCTGCTTGTAAATTCCAGGCTGCTTCTCCCGGGCTGTTGGACGGCTGTAACAGGGGCATTTGAGGCCAGAGAGTTTCATGTCTTTATAACATTATGCATTAAAGTCATCTGTAAGATGAAGAGACATTCCAAATAGCCCTTATGTTTTTCATTTTTTTTTTTTTGGCACGGGGAAACGGAGCAATTTTCCAGAATGTTTTAAATAGGAAAAAACGGTCATTCTCAAGACAGCCGTTCTGTATTCTTGAGCCTCTGGGTCATATTCGCATTCTGAAATATCTGAGCCACTAAAGTCTGTGTTCCTTTAAATGGGCTGTTTCTTTTATTAAAACAAATGAAGTCAGCATTCATCCCTTATGTAATATTCTTACCTCTGAGCCCTGTGGGCAGGGAGGGGTCAGAATCCTGGAATAAAGCTGTTGGAACACACTGGGGGGAGAAGGAGGAGGAGGAGACAGCCACTATTTGGAAGAACGCTTTCTGTAGTTCCTAATTGATCCTTTTTGCCCAGGTCCTGTAGGTGTTCACAAATGTATCCTACCAGCCATGTGATTAAATGCTTTGATCGGGTCTGCACCGGCAAAGGCTATTGTTCCTAAGGCTTAGCAATAGAGTGCCACCGTTGTTTGTGGTCTTCCCTTGAAAATGACCCTTTGCCTTTTACATATTATGTTCACAGTTTAAAAGCCCCTCCACTCCTAGGTTTCAGTGCTTCACTTTAATACACATGCAGTGATCAACTATGCGCCAAGCACCACGAAAAGTACAGGAAATGCTGCCTTGTTGTGTCCCCTGCCCTTGAGGAGGTCACAGTGATGGAGGTTGGGGGGGATCGAATCTATAAGCAGCCGTGTGCAGCCCAGCATAATCAATGCCATGCTGAAGGATCAGCACGCCTAGGAGCAAGCCCTCTTCTTCTGAAGGAGGAGGGGTGGCTCTGTAAAAGCAGCAGAGGGAGCAGGGACCTAGAACTAGGTTCTGCAGGATGTATAGGAGCTCAGTGGGGGGTGAGGGGCTTATCCTGTAGGCAAGGCAGAGAAGGCGTTATGTACTAGGCAATACCAGTACTCAGAGAAAGTCCCTTGTTGCCCGAGGTCACAAAGCGGACGCTGCTGTAAGTGATTGCTGGCTCCAAGCCTAGCATCCTTCCTCTCACAGCCCTGTCCCAGCATTTAATATGGTTCTCTTTTTAACATCAAAAGAAAGGAGAAATGATGTGAAATCTTCACCTCTTCCTTGTGGCTTTATAAGGTTGATACTTTCCGCCAGAGCTGAGTCAGAGACACTATTACCAAAGAGAAATTTAGTTTTACAGTAGTCTTACTGGCATTTCTTTCTCTGCTTCATAACTAAATCCTAGGGCTTGTCATCATGTCAAGAAGAACTTACAGAAGTTTTGCTATGAGTAGGGCCAGAGAGGTGTTGGAAATGACCAAATTAAATGGAACACCATGTTATTCTTCCTTTGCTTATTTAACAAACATTTAGGGGATACCTATTATCAGAGGTGTGCTGATAAATATTTAACAATTGGCTCTCCAAAAAAAAAGAAAAAAGCCCTGATTTATGGTGTTTGCCAATTTCTTTGGCATACACTCTCCTATGATAGTCAATTTCAGGCAACCAGTATAAGTGTCTCTGAATGCAGGGTTGAGAGATTTGTAGAACTGATGCAGGGCCTAGGCTAGAGTTGGAATTAGACTTGTGAACAAAACAGACAAGATTCCTGTCCTGTGTGAGAAATCAGAAGCCCCATCATGGGACAGATGAGCTGTAGACCATATTTTCCATTTGATCCCAGCAGTGTTTCTGTTCTTGTTTTAAACAGAAAGCCAGAGATAGAGGCACTGAAAGACAGAGAATTAGAAAGAAACAAAAAGGAAACATTCCAATGTACGTATATCTTGATAAATCCTAAAAAGCTTCAGCCATTTATTTTTTCCTGCGTCCCTCCCTCCTTACCTATTGCATTCTCCAGCAGGTGGTATTTCAGAGAACATCAGATTGCAGAGGAAAATGAGAAAAGGAAAAAGAAATGAGTGTTACTTCTCAGTGCATTTTTAGCATGTAACCATAATGATAAACTTAGTGTTTTGATGGTGGGATCTTATTGGTGTAAGACCTTGCGACCCTTAGTTACTCACCCCCCACCGCCCATGAAGAATACAAATAAATAAGTAACCATGAATCAATCAGAAGGGGGCTACAATGTTTCGAATGGATACCAATCAATATCTAACTCTGATTAGGAATACCAGATACCTTCAGTAGCAAGTTCTTGGGTGCTGTCGGTGCCCTGGCTCCTTATGGCAATGCCTCTGACTAGCCGTATAGAAGAAACTGTTTCCAAGGTATGATTGAGAGGACATGCCTTTGCTGAAGGGTCACTATTAGAGATGTATTCCTTTGGTTGATGGCAGTGCCCCTTGCTAACTGATACACGTGAAAACTTTGCTTTGCTATTATCACGCAGCGAATACCTTACGATACCTTAAGATAAACTAGTTTATCAGATAATTTATAGAAGAATAGTTAGTAGAAAGTAGATTTAAAAGAGAAAAAGACAGAGTCTGAGCAGGGCTCCAGAGATGGGCATAAAGGGATGAAGGCCTGAGGCAGCAGGGGTCCTGGGGGAAGAAGGGGATGGAGCACCCTGTTGGAGGGAAAGTCCGTACCTTCTCCCTGAAAACACACAGACCGTGTTAACTGGATGCCATCTGGATGACTCAGGGTTCTCACTGTGAACATCAGTAACCAGACCACACCATGATGCCCTGATGTCCTCGGAACTTTAAAAAAAAAAAAATCCTGTATTGTGCAATAACTAGTTGCCTTTATTAGCTCATTACATACATTATGTCATTTTCACAATAGCTGTATAAGGCAGATATCCCTATGCCCACTTTCAGGTGGGGATGTATCATTCCTTTATGGAGGGAAACTGGAGAAGGGAAGTAATTTACCCAAGACTGCACAGCAAATAAGTGTCAAAGTCTGGTCTTCAAACATGGCTCCGTCTGACACCTAAGCCTGTGTTCCCTACTGCCTGTTAAGAGTAGATATGGTTTGCTGGTACTACACCTGGCTCCAGGCTACTACTGGATTTTTTTATTACTTCTTTTTGCTTTTAGTCCTTTTGGATTTTCCTGCCTTGGTTGTCAGTAATCACATGTTGCTGTAGTTAGGGTATCTTGCCTGTGGGGGTTCGGGCCAGTGTTTTGGTTGAGGAACCAGATACCTAAACTTGTTTCTGTTTATAAAATAAGAGTTCTGGATTCTGAGTAGAGTCTGAAGGGCTTCTCCAAGTTTAAGTACTTGATCTTTGAGACATACCTTGAACAGGGTTTTTTTTTAATTGGTTTTCTAATTGTTTGCTATTTTCTAAGTAAATGGAATAATGAAACATTACATTTTGTTGGTAAAATATTCCACACATATTTAGATTTATTTTTTATAGGTATACTCTACCAGTAGGTGAAATGTGTGTGTGTGTGTGTGTGTGTGTGTGTGTGTAAGAAAAAGAGAGGGAAGAGAAAGCTCAAGAGCTTAACAACTTGTTTGGAGCTCATGTGTTAAAGTTTCTGGTTTTGGGGTTTTTTTTAGATATAATAATTGGCTTAGTGACTGTTGCGAAATGAAAACTTTTATAATATGTGTCTCCTTAATTCCAGAATTCAAGCTCAGTTGATCAAACTAGTCATCTCCCTAGTTGGGCTGGTCCCGTGTCTTAGCCATAGAGCAGTGGTGATTATATTAATATTGTAGCTATCTGGTTGATTTTAAAGCCTTTGGTGCGCCACACTGAAGTGTCAACCTAGCTCCTGGAAGAAGACTGGAACTTTTAGTAAAATTGAAGTGTGTTGGCAAGTCCCTTCACCCTTCTGGGGCTTCCCAGCCTCCTGTGGGAAAAGAGGACCTGGCAGTCGCTTGATGGGCCCGTCCAGATGTGCCTCCAGACGGCTGCTTCTTCCCATCAGCCTTTGCTGCTTTTGGTGGAAACCAGAGTGTGGTGTTGCTTTGTAAATGACACCAGTGTCCTTGGCTCTGCCAGTAAGGAGTTAATATCTCGTATGCAGACTGCGTGGAGTCTTACATAACTCATTCAGTCTCATCTCATGGGTGTTTTTCTATAAACTCTGCCAGAACTAATTTCACGGTTTTAAAACAACTCATGGTACCAAAAGAATGCATAATGAGCTGCCATGAGATATGATTGTTTCCCGTTTGTAAGGAAAAAACCTGTAGCTCCTTGGGACTTATTAGGAATAATTTCTCAATTAAGCCAACAACCCGGTCCCTTGGAAGGGCATGTACCGTGCAGCAGAGATGGGTTTGGAAGGTTCTGCTTCTACTGTAGCTCCAGAATGCTCCCTCCCTCCCACCTCATCCCCACCTTTGTCTGGCTTTTTCTTTTTTTTAAGTGCTATAAAACATATAAGATTTACCATCTGAACTATTTTAAATGGTATAATTCACTGGCATTTAGCACAGAGAGCTGTGCAACCATCACCACTATCTGCTTCCAGAACATTTGTGTGACCTCAAAAGGAAACCCCTTCTTATAAAAGAGTCATTCCCCATTCCTAGCCCCTGGCACCCAATAGTCTCCTTTCTGTGTCCATATGTTTACCTATTTTAGGTATTCATGTAAATGGAATCATCTGTACTGTGGCTTTTTGTGCCTGGCTTCTTAACATGTTTTCAAGGTCCATCCATGTTATAATATGTCCTTCATTCCTTTTTGTGGCTGAATAATATTCCATTGTCTGGATATGCCTGATATTGATTATTCATTCATTAGTTGATAGACAATTAAGGTTGTTTCCCCTTTTGCCAGTTGTGAATAGGATGCTATGAAGATTTATATACAACTTTTTGTTGTATATAACCTGCTTTCAATTTGCGGCGGGGAGGTTATATCTTGGAGTGGAATTGCTGGGTTATATGATAATTCTATGTTTAATTTACTGAGGAACTGCCAGATTCTTTTCCATTGTGGCTGCACCATTTTACATTCCCACAGGCAACGTGTGAGGGTACCAATTTTGCCACATTTCTGCCAATACTTATTTTCCTTTTTTCTACGTAATTGTCATTCTAGTGGGTGTGAAAGGGTCTCTGTCTGGATTTCTGTTGGAGGGATTTGTTCCTCAAAACAGTTCAAATATTTTCAGTGGTAGAAAGCTTGTATAGGCCCAATCACTGCCATAGCCCAGCCCAGTCCTTCCCACTGAGTCCTCAACACGTCTTTAACTTTAAAATTATGCTCTTGCATTTCAAGAAATCTAAAGATTTACCTCCAGGATTGCACTGTGCGTCAAAACTGTCAAGAGCTCGCCTAGCTCTGTGAGCTTGTGCCATCTCATGGAGTCCCTTCCCCTTTAAATAGTCTGTGCATCTCACCAGAGCTAGACGACCACCGTCTCTGTGATACAGAGCGTCACAGAGAGCCGGGAGCCTGGTTCCAGCACACGGAATGAGACTGTGGCAAAACCACAGCCAGACCAGGGCTCACGCCTACTCCCAGGCTTCTTTCCACTCTGTCACGAACCACAGATTCCTTTTACACTTCTGGTTTGAGGAAGTAGAGGTTAGAAAAGTAGGATGATGATGATGGTAATATGTGTATTTACGTAAGCTTTAACTATTTTGATACAGTAACCCTCTGATGTAGGCCAGACCTCAGGTATTACTATCCCCATTTTAAAGCTGAAGAAACCAAGGCACAGAGCCATTTAGGTAATTGCCCAGAGCTATTTCCACTGTAATATATTGCCCCAAATAATGTTCCATTTATGGTACAGTGCCTGGACGTCTGCAGGGCACCTTCACATAAGTAGGGCTGGAGGAGAGGAAAGGATATGGTTCCAAGTGAGGGGGATTGGCATACGTGAGGGGTCATTAGGAAGGTCTCCTCTAATCGTCAGAGGATGACAAAAACGAAACAAAACAAACAAACAGTTGTTTCTGGCGTGCTCGCTGTGCAGGGAAGGGAGGGAGGAAGGTGTTTGGGTTGCAGTCTTAAGAATTCAGTGACTGCTCCAGGTCCTTCCCTCTCATTCATCATAGGATTAGATGCCCATGTTTTGCTATCCTTTGGGGAGAAACAACAACAAAGCCCTGGCGGAAACATACTGTGCCCCACAGAAATGAGGTCAGAGGACTGAGCCTTCCCTCAGGGAGCTTCCAGTCTAAACCACTGTCAAGTTTTTAACTCAAAAAATGCTCTCCTGGGGTTTGGCCGCCTTTTCTGAGACAGGTCATAAGAAGGAGGGTGTGGAAGCACATTATGTATCTCAAGCAACCCATCTGGGGGCTGAGGTTTCGTCGGTGCTCACGCTGCTGCTGTCTGTGGTAAACACAAGAGTAAAGTAAGGAGCCGCCGCCAGCCTACAGGCAGCGGTGAGTGGCCCATGTTGAATTCTCTCTATACCTGTTCCCACAATCAGCCACAAAATCCACGTTGGCTCTTTTGAGGTAAGGATTCTTTGCTCTGATTCCTGAGCTGGAAGACATTGAGTGGGTGGGGATTTGGGATAGCTGCTACCACTGCAGGATATGCATGCCAAAACAGTGATAGATTATAAATTCCAATGCTTATGACAGTGTGTTCTTGAGGTTTTTTATGTGGTTGGCAGGCAGTGGAGGGGGTGTCACATCTTCAAAACTAAGGTCCAAGATTTGTTTTTAGACAAAGCCTCTGAGAGCAGTCTCACTCCCTCACATTTCCCACGTTTGCTTGGTTGAAGGACTACAAATGGACAGACAGAACTGCAGGTCTGAGCTACTTTTGAGCAGCGAACTCAAGGATATGGGCAGATGGGCCAAAGCCCCCTCTTAACCGAACGCAGGGAAGGAAGCCATGTGCTTTCCACTCCAGTTCTAAACTAAATGACGACTCTGCACTGTCAGAATAGCAGGACTGTTATTCCACCACCAGTGACCAATGGCTTAGATGGTTCTAGATGTCATTTTGAAAATAGGTTGGATTTTGCTGTCAGAAACCCACAGGCAGCAGGAACGTCAGTGACTCAGTTCCTCGGACGTCAGTGGAGATTTGGATACTGGAAAGCAGGCTTTGGCTCACTGATTATGTACCCAGAATTTTCCCCTAGGGCTCTGTTGTTGTTTTTCCCCAAAGGATAGCATAAAAGCAGACGTAATGGACTCGAGGTGGCAATGTTCGAATCTGAGAGCCATTCAAAAACACAAATGGTGTGTGTACAGCATTACGTGCTACAAGTTGGGAAGTTGGAGCAAATTTAAAAAGGAAAATTTAACCTGGGATGTGTGTGTAGGAGGGAGAAAAGGCTTATCAAGAATGCCGTGAAATAAGCAGAAAATTATTCAGCATTCCTCTGCTCTGTTCATTAAAGCAATGGTGTTCGGCTTTGCAATTTTGTTTTAGCCAGACCTTTATTTCATTTATGCTGGTATTTGTAAATAATTATATTAATTTGGCATTTTAAGTAGACCTGTTTCCCAACAGCATGTTATTCACAGTGACTGTTTTCTGGGGAGAAAAGAAACAATTGAACACAATGCACGCGGCAGAATCGTAAAGCGACTTCCAATGAAAGGACCAAATTATTCCGCCTTTACCCTGCCACCTCGGAGAGGCAGCTGAGATCGTTCTAGAGTGCACTGAGTCAGTCGAGAACCTCCCAGGGCTTGCTGAATGCAGCAGAGTCTCAGAGGCGCTGAGGCAGGAATGAAAGCTTGCCCAGCTCGAATGTCACAGAGCACCCTAACTAAGTAAGGCCACCCCAGGGGCAGCCCTCCAGAATGTGCTGTCCTACCCCTGGAGCCTAGCCTGGCTTCCGTCCATCTCTGTGCAAATCTCCAGAAAGCTCTTTGAATTTCCACAGATTCTCCCCCCAGTGAAACATGGACACACTGAATATTTAATTAACTGTTCCTAGTCCTTGGGGCCTCATGGCTTCCCTCTTCTCTGCTTCTTGCACAGGCAGGACTTGTGCAGTGAACTTTTGCACTTGGCTGAGCACATTCTGATGTGGCTTGATGTAGTTCCTCTTTGTTCGAGATGACTAAGAAACGGGCATCCAGCGTTAATATATTGTAAATGTGAAAGGGAATCTGACAGCTGGGATCATAAAACCACCTTACCTTTATCTGTTTTGGGCTTTATAGTTTGCACAGCGCATGTACTGTGACTTACCATATTTGACTCTTTAGCAATGGGAGTATGTTTTTGGTTATTTTTGAATTGTGAGGGAAAAAAATTTTGGTGTGTCTAAGAAGCTTCTGAGGCTCATTAGTTCTTGGGTGAATTTTATGAGTTTGTCTGCGCATTAAGAATACGATTCAGTTACCTTAACCATAATAATAGAAATATAAACAATAATAGTAAAAAGTAAATGGAGACTATTACCAACATACTGTTCCATTTTAGTTATAGAATCACAGTATGTTCAGGTCAAAAGAAACTTGTGAGATTATTTCGTTCATCTTTCCATTTTATAAATGGAGAAATACATGCACAGATAAGTTAACTTTTTGCCTAAGATTACACAGCTAGATAATAAAACCAAGTTTTTTTCTCTTTATTTTTTTGCGGGTGTGGGGAGAATTGGGGGGATGGCGAGGAGGCAGAAAAAACAAGACTTTGTAGGATTTATAGGTTCTGTTTAGAGGACATGTATGATTACAGGTCTTTTTAGAGTAAAGTATGATTATATGGGATAAATTTGATACCCTGCATGCTTTTCTCTGGCTGCTTTCAAGATTTTCTCTTTATCCTTGGATTTTAGAAAATTGACTATGATGTACCTAGATACCGTTTTGTTTATATTTATCCTGCTTGGGCTGTGTTGAGCTTCTTTGATCTGTAAGTTAATATCTTTCACCACGTTTCCAACCATTCTTCCAAATGTAATTTGTACCCATCCTCTTTCTCTTGTCCTTCTGAGATTTTAATTTCATTAGACTATTTGGTGGTCTGTGATGCTCAGATCTCTGAGATTCTATGCACTTTTATTCATTTTTTTTTCTCTCTGTTCATAAGACTGGATACTTTCTATTGGTCCATGTGCAAGTGCACTGACTCTTCTACCATCTCCAATCTCCTTTTAAGCTCATATGAGCTCGTATAGTATAATTTTTTTGTCATGTAGTCATTTTATTTTCAACACTAGGATTTCCATCTGGTTCATTTTTATAGTTTTTATTTCTCGCTGAGGTTCCACATCTGTTCATTCGTTGTGTGGATATTTCTTTCAATTCCTTGAACATATTTATAGTAACTTCTTTAAAGTCACTATGTGCTAAATATATCATTTGAGTATTGTTGAGGTCAGTTTCTATTGACTGCTTTTCTTTTCTTGAATATGGGTTAAATTTTACTTTTTCTTTGAATGTCTGGTGACTTTTGATTGGATAATAGATAATACAAATGATTGCTGCAGAGACTCGATTCTGTTGTATTCCTCTGAAGAGAAATTTTGTTCTAATTTTTTTTGTTATTATTAGTTTCAGGTGTACAAAACAATGTAATAGTCAGACATGTATACCCCTCACAAAGTGATAGACCCTCTCCCCCAATCTACTACCCTTCTGACATCGTATGTAGCTGTTACAGTTCCACTGACTCTTTCTTATGCTGTACTCCACATCCTGTGACTATATATATATTAAATTATAGTTCATTTCCATTATTATTCATCTTCAGCTTCAGGTGTACACTTCAGTGGCAGGCACCTACACTGTGCATGAAGTGGTCTCCCTAATAAGACAAGTGTCCATCAGATACCCTATAACATCGTTACATTATTGATTATATTCCCCAAACTGTCTTTAGTATCCGCATGGCAACCTTATGGTTACTGATTGTGCTTTCTAATCCCCTCAACTTCTCCCTCATCTCTACCCCCGCCCATCTAGCAACCTTCAGTTTTTCCTCTATATCTCTGAGACTGTTTTTGATTAGTTTGTTCATTTATTCTTTTATTTAGATTCCATGTATAAGTGAGATCATATGGTATTTGTCTTTCTCTGTCTGACTTACTTTACTTAGCATAATGTTCTCTAGGTCCATCCACATTGCTGCAAATGGTAAGATTTCGTTCTTCTTTATGGCTGCGTAATACTCCATTGTATAAATGTACCACAGCTTCTTAATCCAGTCATCTACCGATGGGCATTTCGGTTGTTTCCATATCTTGGCTATTGTGTAAAGTGCTGCAATAAACATAGGAGTGCATACAGATTTTTGAATTGGAGTTTTGGATTTCTCTGGATAGATGCCTAGGAGTGGAATTGCTGGGTTATAAGGTAGTTCCATTTTCAGATTTTTGAGATACCTTCATACTGTTTTCCATAATGGCTGCACCAATCTGCAATCCCACCAATAGTGCGCAAGCGTTCCCTTTTCTCCACATACACGCCAGCACTTGTTGTTTGTTGATTTACTGATGATAGCCATTTTGACTGGGGTGAGGTGGTATCTCATTGTGGTTTTTATTTGCATTTCTCTGATGGTTAGTGAGGTTGGGCATTTTTTCATTTGTCTGTTGGCCATATGTATATGTCCTCTTCAGAGAAATGTCTCTTCATGTGCTCTGCCCTTTCAATTGGGTTGTTTGTTGTTTTGGTGTTGAGTTGTATAAGATTTTTATAAATTTTGGATATTAACCCCTTAGCAGATGTATCATTGACAAATATCTTCTCCCATTCAGTAGGATGCCTTTTTCTTTTATTAATGGTTTCTTTTGCTGTGAAAAAACTTTTTAGTTTGATGTAATCCCATATGTTTGAAGAGAAATTTTTTTTAGCAGCCAGTTAACTTGGCTGGACTCACATTCCAGCTCTGTCTCCCCTGTGCTCAATAACAACTAGTGTCTCTTTTCTGTTCTTTCATCTTCCAAGTGCTGATTTTGTATTGCCCCCCACACCGCACCCCAAGATTTTCTTCATGCATGTATATTTTAACAGTCAGCCTAGGACTTGGGCAGGTTTTACACAGGTTTTGTGACTCACCCTCTCTGCAGTTCCACAATTTTTCCACAATTTTTCCCCTAACTTTCTTGTTCTTCTCCTAACCCTCCAATAGCTCAAGCTATCGTGAGCCAAAAACTGACTACAGAGTGCTCTCAGGCAAAATTTCACAAATTTCATTAAGCAGAGACCCTATATTTAAGACTGTCTAGTTTTCTCGATTTCTGTTTGCTTTTGGTCGCATTTCTTTGTCTTCAAATCATTTTTTAAAAAATTATCTTGTGCAGATTATTTAATTGTTATCCACAGGAGAATTAGTAGACCATTACCAGAAGCCAGTATTCCTTATACCCTGTTTCCCCGAAAATAAGACCTAGCCGGACCATCAGCTCTAATGTGTCTTTTGGAGCAAACATTAATATAAGTAAAATAAGACCCAGTCTTATATTATATATAGTAAAATAAGACAAGGTCTTATATTAATGTTTGCTCCAAAAGACACACTAGAACTGATGGTCCAGCTAGGTCTTATTTTCGGGGAAACACGGTATTTACGTTTAGATTTTTCAAAACACCTTGGCTCTATATCACAGCTCTGTGAAGCAGAACTAACATTATTAAGTACTTATTACAGATGAGGAAACAGATTCAGGGAAGTCACGTGACTTACCTATGTTCACACAGCTTCACAGTGGCTAGACCAGGCCTGGAACCCAGAGTCCGTGACCTTGGCCTGGGCTCAATTACACCGCCAGTGTTATGTACATTTGATTCTAAATGAGCCAGACTTTTCTGATGCTAAAGCTCCTATTGCATTCTCTTCTCACTACACACCACTAAACAAACAAACGATAATCCTCGCTTTTTGAAGCTTCTAGGTCCAAAGAAAGGATCTGGGACTTCCATGGGTCACATGTGTCTCTGAGAAGAGAGACCGTGCTGTCGTGGTGTTGGAAGCACAATACCTGGTAATCCCAGACCAACTGATACCTTCAAGCCCCAGCATGCATGATTGTGAAAGAGAAGCTAGCCCTTCTTTTTTAGGGAGCCTTGTACAACCATGAAAGGAGTGCTGTGCATTACCTCTGCAGAGCTACCTATTGAAATTCTTAGTATAGCAGAGCTGAAAGCTTCACCTTCGTTGGCCCCTGTGGTTGGGGAAGGTATGCTGCTCCTTTTCCTCATGGGGATTCAGTGCAAAGAATCTGCAGGTTGAAATTCACAGGAAGACAGGGACTGTTCTCAAACAGGGGTTTGCATAGCGATTTCAAAGTAAATCTAAAGCTTTCTCTACTTGCCAGGTTTCAAATGCATCTCTTCCACACCCTTTGTTAGTCCTGGTCCTTCTTCAGGCCATAATGCCTAATCATGTTTAAGTCACATTCCAGCTTCTTAAAGGAAATATCGTTCTCCACTAGTCACCCCCTAACCACCGGCTCCCACCTGCTACCTCACCCTATGCTCTTTCAACATCAACATTTGTATTTAGTTGAGGTTTCTCAAAGTGTGGCCTCAGAAAACCTGCAGCAAGATGATGGGTGTTTCTGGGGATCTGTGGTCAACACGGTGACTAGATAACAATAGTGTGTTGTATACTTAAAAGTTGCTGTGCGAGTAGAGCTTTAATGTTCTCACTTTAACAAAAACAACAAAATGGAAGTGAGATAAAGGATGCGTTAACTACCCTTATTGTGGTAAACGTTGCACAATATATACATGTATCAAATCATCATCACGTTGTACATGTTAAGCTTTCACAAAGTTCTATGTCAGTTACATCTCAGTAAAGCTGAGGGGAAGACCGTGAGTGGGCACAGATATTTAAAATGCAAGTTCTCAGACCTCACTCCAGTGACAAGACATTAGAATCTCTGGTGTTTGGGCCAAGGAATCTGCCATGTAGAAAGTGATCCAGGTGATTTTGGTGCTCGAGAAAGTGAAAGAACCACTGATTTGGGTGAAATGATGAATGCTGAGAGCAATCTAAAGTCTAAAGACTGACCTGTTCGAGCCATGTGTCTTTTCACTTGAGGGCACATGTTCTTTTTTTTTCTTTTTTTTTTCCAGTCACAGGTTCTCATATGGAAAAACATGATTCTTGGAAATCAATTCTGGCTCCACCCCTTATCCGCTGTATCGTCTGGGCTGCTGGGATGTTAGAGGAGACTCCCCTTGCCAAAGGTTTTGGCTGAGCCTATCACAGACTAGGTCCTCAAAAGTGGTTCCTTTTCCTTTAGTCTTTCAGTTCATGCTGCCTGCACTTATTGAATGCTTGTTATGAGCAAGACACTATGCTTGAGAGGCCAGAAGTAGATTCACCTCAGAGCTGATAAAGCTTAAACTTCAGAACTGCTTCCTGCACAGGTATTTTCCAAGGCCCTGGGAGGAACCCTCACAACATGTTCTCGTGGTTACACATTTTTGTAACATTTGCAAAAATTAGTTTTAAATTCTTTTTTTTCTTAAAGTCCCCCAACTTAAATAAATTTCAGCTGCCACCCCAATCCTGTATTTGCTCCTGCAAATAGCTTGTAACCAGTGGGAGAAAGAGATATACACATGAATTATTAAAATACAGTGTGGTAAGTGCAACGTGGACCCTCTTCTGGGTATTCTGGGAGCATACTTGTGAGGAGGAGAGTGATCTGGGAAGACTTCCTGGAGGAGGTAATGTCTAATCTTGACCATGAAGTAGGGGAAGGAGGACTCTTCTAAAGAAATACCTTGAGAGGAATTATAGAGGTGAAATGTATCATGGGGTGTGTGTGTGTGTGTGTGTGTGTGTATTTGTGTGTGTATGAAAGCAAGAGCGAGAGCGAGAGAGAGAGCGAGAGAGAGAGCGAGAGAGAGAGAGAGAGAGAGAGAGAGAGAGAGAGAGAGAGAGAGAGAAAGAGATTGAAGTACTTGCTATTTGAGGGTATTTCCTTTAGGTTGGGGGAACCGCCAATAGCCGGATGGTTCCAGGGAGCTCTATGGACTATGGGACTGTGTGCCCAGAGCATACCTGATCTTCAGGATCCTGGAGCCCGGCCAGCCCCTCTACTTGACCTTTAGGAGACCTGTTAGTTAACTACATCAATAATTGTTCTTCAAGGAAAAAGAACGCTTTTACTCCTCACTTCTTCTCCCATAGTCGTCCATCCCTTCTGTACTGTCAGCCTCGCAAATCAATATTTCATTTTGAAGAGCCTTGTTTGATGCCAGTTCTGCTTATTTGCTTCACAGCCACTATGGGTAACGCTTTGTAGGTCTGTCAGTATGTAAATTAAACCAAGCATAGATAGCTTTGTGTTGCTTAATGTTCAGCTGATAAAAATTAATGTGGTGTGAAATGAGCATTTTATCTGACTGCAGATACAGTGACGGAGTTAATTAGACAGGCAGAGGGAAAATGTTATTAAGCAGGACGGGGGCTTCCTCCTGGATGGGGCCCCAACCCTTAGCCAGCAGGTTTGAATGGGCCTCGGCTGTGGCCAGCGTGCCTGGGCTGAGGCAGGCTGGGAGCAGTGAGGCAGGGAGGGTGCCCTTTGGAAGCCATCAAGTTCGTGGTGCTCATGACTGTGTAGCTCCGGCCTGCAGAGGAGGAGTGAGGGAGGGAGGCACGGGGCAAGCCAAACCGGCCACTTCCAGCTCCCTGCAAAACGCACTTGTCAGCATTTGCTGAGGCAGCTTCTTCTCAGGGTGGCATCGCAGCCATTGGTAGAGAAAGGAGTTTCATTTTTAAGCAAGGAAGAGCAAGATAATGGGTCACACAAGACCCCCACACAGCAGTCAACCAGGGGAGTTAGAAAGCCCCAATCTCCAACTAATGTCTTGAGCTCTGATCTCCCGGCCTTTGCACATGCTGTTCCCTGCAGTGGAAAGCATTTCCCCCTCCCAACCATGAAGGGAACACATCCTGCTACAATTATCTGCCTCCCCCACTAGACTGCATACTCCTGGGGTCAGCAGGTAACGGCAGGGCTGAGCACCTGGGTACGTCATCAATGTCAGTGAAATGAATGCATGCACGTGATGCTTCCTCTGCCCCGAATCTCTTCCTGCCCACATTTCCAGCCCCTTGGCCTGGCACGCTGGTAAGCATCCTTCCCATCTCGGCTCAAATGTCACATCCTGGCCAGAGCTTCTCCTGCCTCCCAAACAAGATCAGTTCCCCAGATAGATTCTCTTGAGACACTTTGTACTTTCCCTTCACATCACTTTCCAAATTTATGATTAACTCTTTGTGTGCCTACCACCCCCACTATGACGGGGAGCTCCACGATGGTCGAGACTGGCCCGTTTCACTCACCATTGTATCCCCAGCACCTGGCAGGGTGTCCAGACACAGTTGAACGTGAATGAATAAATGAATGAATGAATGAATGAACTTTCTGATGCCTGATAAATTCTTAGTGTTTCATCACTACCTTGTTCAGGAAGGTTTCCTCGGCTCTCCTGGCAGTTTCTCCTTCCTCTGAGTTCCCACAATTTGTGTGTTATGGCAATAGGGTTTTCAAAGGGCAGCTGTAAATTTCGGTTTATATTGGTTAAATTTTTATATTGGTTAAATTTTGCCCCTTCTAACCAATTAGGATGTAGCTCTTTGAAAGCAGTTGTGGTAGGTGTCTTATTCACCTTTGCATTTTCAGTGCTTAGCAAAGGGCCTGGCATTTGTAGAATTCGTGAAAACAACGATAGGTATCCCTGGGTAAGTGAAGCAGTATTTCTGTGAAATGAATAAATTCTTAGCCACTAACATAAGCCCTCACCCACTCCATCCTTTGCAAAGGGACACCCAGAAAAGACAACTGACTGCAGCCATCCCCTCCTCAGTGGTGATGACAGTTGAAGGGAAAAGGTTGTGAGAAATGCCACGTTTAGTGGATCCTTCATGATTCCTGTCACCATCTAATGAGGGTATAACTTTTCTAAACAAATAAGAAAGGGGCTGGTGCAGTATGTTTAGTTGAGTGACTGCCACATCTGTCGTCTCATTGGGCCCAGGTTCCTGAGCTCCTAAACTTTGCAGCAGCCGCTTAAGCAGTACTGGGGCCTTCTTCTGTTTTTAGAGTCCCATGTGGTTACCCAGCACATCTCCCCAAGTTATCTGTGAGGTCTCATTTGATGAACCTACACCTCCCTTTGCAGCATTAAATGACTTGCTGTAGACTTGTTTATTACCCTCTCTGCCCCTCCTTTGCAAAATGGGATGACATTGCATTTTAATAACTGTAGACTGGAAGGCTTGAGTATCTTCAGAAAGCACTGATGAGGTTCTACTCACCTCTCCCCCACCCAGTGCTTCCTGAGTCACCTTATCCTGAGAAAGGCCACGGTTCTCACTGTGATTATGCAGGACTCTCCACACCTCTGCTCATAAGGTTCCTGAGTGGTTATCACAAGTCGAGACTCCCAGAGGGAGCTGCCCCTGAGTGAAGGCTAGATCCAGTCAGGTGAGCTTCAGGTAGGGAGGAGCCTTCCTGTTTGCCAAACCCAGGTGAGACAGGGCTCAATTAGCGTTAAAGAAACAACCAAACTCAGGGCAGACGATTTGCTTGACAGAAAAATCTGCGCCGTTGCTACTTTCTCCTGGTCCTCTACCATCATAGAGCTGCTCTGTGTCCCTGTTTCAGGATGGCAGCCGTCCCTAGGTGGCCCTGGTAGAAGGAGGATGGTCTTCTCCAGCTCCCTCGAGTAGCCCCCCCACCTTCGTCTGGACTGTGCCCTCAAATTTGCCCGACCCCCTCCTGCTGCCCAAGCTGCATATCACCCTAAAGGGTTATAAAAGCCCAAGACTGATTATAGAGGTGGCCAAGGAGGTGGTTTCTTACAGGTAGAAAGTAATATCGATATTGACCTTTCAAAACATTTTTATTTCTGTTATCTGGCTTTATCCTCTAACCATTCAGCAAAAGGCACACTGATATTATCACCATTTGACAAGGGGGGAAATGGAGGGACAGAAGGTTTAGTGGTTTGTCCAAGGCATGTGTGCCATCTGGAACACATCTGGATTCGCTGATGCCATGTACAGCCCAACTCTCAACCTTACTGACATGGTTTATGTGTGAAAATTATATTCCAGCTGATGAAACCCCCAGAGGCCTGGAACCATGACTTCGAACTTGTTCCACAGGGTACCTTGCAAAGGCAGATCATTAAAAAAAGATGTGGTGAGTTTAAATGTCATGGACCCATTCACTACATTAATTTAGTGCTTAAATAGTTACTAAACACCTGCCATGCGAGGTGCTGCATATAAGATGGGTGGCAAACGGGCACAGTCCCTCTGCAGAGCTGACAGATGGGGCGACAGAGTTCATCAAATAAATGTAAACTAACAACAGCAACAAGTGTGATGGAGCATACTACCTCCGAGAATACACACTAAGGGATTTGTCTCATCATGCAAGGGAGGAATGCTTCCCTGAAAAGGGGGTGATCAGTGACATGACTAGGACTGAACCAGGCAAAGAGAATGGCATGTGCAAAGGCCCTGTGGAGAGATGAAGAGTACTTTTTTGAGGGACGGAGGAAGGCTCCGAAGGCTGGAGGCCAGAAACGTGAGAAAGAGCAGTGTGAGATGCAGGTGGAGAGGCCGATGAGTTTCTTACACTACCAGGCAGAACATCTGACGTTTCTGTGTGCCTTGTGTGACATAATTTGCAAATGAATTTGTTCCAAAGAATCCCTGGGATCGTCCTAGCCGTTACAACTCTCCGTTTGCCCCTTCATACCTCTCTTACTAGCACTTAAATTTCAAATCCCTCCTCCATTTATCTCTTTATCAGTTTAAAATATTTATCTCTGGAAACGGGAGGCTGCAAGTTCCCCTTCTTTGTTTGCGTCCGTGACCTCTGGAAGAAAGCACAGTTTAAACCCTCACAAGTCCCCCTGCCGGAGCCTCTGGCAGACTGTTTGAGGAATATGGATCAAGCCTGTTAGAAAGGTGCTCACTGATGCTTACGTTTCCAGTGCATGAAACCAGACATTGAAACTGTTCATTAAAAATTCCTGTGTTCAAGCAGACAAAGAAAAATCATCTCGGGAGCTCTGTAATGAATGTACAAGCGCGTACAGGTTATCTTGTCAAACACAAGAATCATGAGGAAATGCAAAAGGATACCGCTTGTATTAGGTTGGTGCGAAAGTAATTGCGGGTTTGTTTGCCATGCTTTTTAACCCTTTAAACCACAATTACTTTTGCACCAACCTAATATTTGATTTTGCATTTCACTGAAGCATGCTGACGGCTGTCTTGGCCCTTCCCCTCCTTTATGGGGAGGACCTGGCCTTTGGCTTCACAATTCCCCCTGGCCAGGACTGGGATAAGAACGACGTGTGAATATGAGAAGCATCCAGTCAGGGAATAAGATGGAGAGAATGAAATGAAATTAACACACCTGTAGGCACTTTCACATGGCCCACACACAACAACACAGCTAGGGTGCTGGTGGAGGACGTAGGCAGTGTTTCTGTACTGTGAGAGCTGGAGACAGGAAAAGTAACTGCCCTAGTCACACAGCTGTTAAGATGGCAGAACTAGGATTCTACTCAAGTCTTTGGAACCTACTTTGAAAGCTTCCTCCTGAAGTCCACAGCTCTTCTTCAGATTTCACCCACTTTGTCCAACCACAGAATGGTTTAACAGCAGTATACTCAGTGCTGTCAGTCACCTAAAACACAAGGACAAATAAGCAGTCGTTCCTGAGCAAAGACAGTCCACAACCCAGAAGGCCACACAGGCAAATACAGCTTTGGAAGCAAAGCTCTATACTAGTCGCACAGCACATTTTAAAGAGTTAACAGGGCCAGAAATGTTTGCCAAACTGTTAGGTGTGGCCCCTTAGAAACTCCAGAATCTCCATCTCCCTATTGAATGAGGACCCAAGCCTAACGTGTTTAATGAAGTCGTCTGATTTCTCTAGCATTTGGGGGCAATATAAGGTTCCTTTGTTTTACTGCAAAGGAATAACAGGAATGAAAAATAACTCCCATCTATTTTCACCATCTTTTCTCAAAAGGATGGAGTTTTAATACCAAAAAAGAAAGAAAGAAAGAGAGAGAGAGAGAGAGAGAGAGAGAGAGAGAGAGAGAGAGAGAGAGAAAGAAAGAAAACTAAAAAAGGACATTACCTTAGAGTAAGAAATAATTTTTGACTTTGAATATATTTAGCTTCATGAAAAGTCATCATATTATCCTTCTTTTCCCCACTGGACAGAGACCAGGGAAAAGCAAAGCATAGGCCTGCCCACACTGTTTCCTGACAGGCATGGGGAAGGTGGTAAAGTACAGCAAAGGGTTGGTTGCACTTGGATTGACCAGAAATCATTGTGTTCCACCAATTATGGGACGGGTTTATTATCATATATAAAGATTCACTTCTTTGCTAGTGTTTCAAGATGATCAGTCACTTGGACCTGGGTTTCCTTAATTTCAGGATGGATAACAGACAGAATGTCCATCTGGAGGATTCTGAAACCCTGGCAGTGAGTTTTCTCTGAGTCTCTCAGGGGGTGTTCCTACCACCTGAATGGATGTGCGCTAAAATGGCTGGTGTGGGGCGAGCGGGGCCCCATTTTTGCTCCTTTCAAAGTCATCTCCATTGGAAAAATGGAAGCGGTTGTCTGCAAACCTGAGATTCAAAGGCCAAAGACTTGACGTAGACAAGAAAGTCAGGATGCAGTGTGTTAAGCCCTCCCCCTCGCCCCCTGTATCCAGCATGCGCTTGGTAATCCTCTATATTTCACTATTTTCATTTGGGAAATTCTTAATAAATGCCCCTTTGTACAGATGATCTGAACAGGAAAATAATTGTTCAATATGCTTCCTAGTACATTTCGCTGTAATACTCTTCATTTCTTTTACATATTAAAAAAAAAGATAAACACATTCAAGTAAATTTTATCCTAGTGACATTAAATCTTAAATTTTTCCATCGTGTCTTTTGGAGTTTAAGAGTTGCGTAATAGTCCATTATCAGTATACCGTATTTTGTTAAGCGATCCCCAATTACTGAATGTTAGGCTCCTTCTGGAATTTTGTGTGTATGTGCAGGATTAGATTGGATCATTAGAGACAGTGCCACAGTTTGTGTAGCATTTTGCTTCTCCCGTTTTATTTCTTTAGTATAAATTCCCAGGAGGAGGATTACTGGGTCAGAGTAAGCACATCTTTGTGATTTGTGTTACACATTGCCTTATTTCTTTCAAGAAGAATTATGCTGATTTAACTCAATGCCTATAGCGTTTGAGTTTATCAGTTTCACTGCAGCCTGACCATCATTAGGGCATTATTTAGTAAGACTAAGACGCTACCTTTTCAAAGTTGCTTTAATTTGCATTTTTTATTACTAGCAGGGATGATCATTTTCCCACATGTTCACTTATCTAGTACTATTCATTAAAAATGTTTTAGGGCTACATGGGGGAGGGAGTATGGATGGGAACTTTACTTCTCAGAGCTGGAGGGGCAGATGACAGCCGTGGATGAGTCTATATGAATAAAACTAAAATTGATTTCTGTGATACGGAGTGACTGCACATCATATGACCACCTTTCCAGTTTATAAAAATAAACAGATGGTTGTAATTATTGTGGGCAAAAGAAACAGCCCCCCCCCTAAAAAAAATAATAAATAGCCAGAAAGGATACTCCTTTGTTTATCCTGTTGTCGTTATTGAAAGTTTCAAGGAGCTTCTGGGAGACCACTGATCTTCAGGTCTCTCTGTCTTTCTAATTGTCCACATTCAAACTTTAGAAGCAAAAGAATAGTTTCAGAAGTGATGTCACTTCCTTTGCTTAATTGTGCATTAATTTTCACAGGCTCATTCTCATCAACTTGGGTCAACTGTAAACAGTCAGTACAACAGGGCATATTTTAAGGCTAAATAAACTCACTGCCCTGTTCCCTCTGCCAGTCTCCCCACCCACAGTTTACCAGACTCAAATGCGCTGGGTTGGAAGATTGTAGAACTAAATGGGAAACAAACAGTTTCAAACTCTCAAGTCGCTGGAAGATTTCAAAGTCTGTTTTCTTAACATGATGCTAATGCTGCCTTTCCTGCTCACCCCCACCCGCACCGCTTCACCTCCTCCAGGGAGGCAGTCCGCCCAGTGGTTATATAACTATGACTTGACACCACAGTCAAGGTACGTACGGGAGCTTGAGAGCCCGGCTCACTGAGCTGTGGCAAGGCGTGCGTTTTCCTCCCCTGTAC
Organism: Rhinolophus hipposideros; assembly: GCF_964194185.1. Classification (NCBI taxonomy): domain Eukaryota; kingdom Metazoa; phylum Chordata; class Mammalia; order Chiroptera; family Rhinolophidae; genus Rhinolophus; species Rhinolophus hipposideros. The sequence goes on along the minus strand of NC_138051.1, from coordinate 53,239,300 downwards.
TCGCCAGATAGGAGTACAGTTAGAGGATAAATAGATGACTTCCAGTTCCAGATCAGCTGCACCTAAGTCTGTGGGCTGGCCAGGCACTCTGCGCTGCCAAAACGTTGGTAAGCAGGCCAGGAGGAGTTCTGCCCCACGAACTAAAATAAATGGCTCCTAGGTACCAAATTAAGCCTCAGCATGAGGAGTCTGGGTTATATATTTTCGTCCTCAAGAGACTGGTCTCAAAGGCACTGCTGGCCATAAAGCTGCCCAGGCTGCTTGAGTGTGCAAGTTTGGCATGGGGGGGAGGGGTGGGCGAGAACTGGTTCCTTAACACAAATCTTGAAAGCCGCAGGCACCCAAGATGCTGAGTTCGCTCTTATCTGGAGCAGCACTGACCTACCAAAAAAAAAAAAAAAAAAAAAAAAGATGTGCTCAACTCTCCCTACTCAACCCCAACACAGCCAGCCAAACCGAGCACCCCATATGCCCAAACCTCCACATAACTTCTATGCACTTAAGAGGCAGAATAAGGTGGGGATATAAATTTGGCCTGCTGAGTCAGAAAGACCCAGGTCTGCTTCTTACAGGTTTTGTGACGTTCGAGAAGTTACTTAAACCCTTTGAGTCTCAGGTTCCCCATCTGTAAAATGGGCGTAACAATAAAACACATCTAATAAGATTGTTGTGAAGATGAAATGAAATATGGAACAGAAAGCAGTTGAAAGATTAAATGACCCATGAAAAAAGGCACATAAAAACCAGCTTTTATTATAGCACTTTTTCCTTTTTTTTTTTCCTTATCCCTAGACGACCCTAGCATGTGGGAACTATATCAGCTTCATCCCAGTACTGCTAGGATCAAGCACAGTTCCCGACACACAATAAGTCTGGTGCATGTATGGCAAGCTCTGAGGAAACCTGGCGCCCCAGGCATCACGGAGGCAGCAGTGTCAGTCTTGTTTTGTTTTAAATACTTTTTTCATTTTAAGTTCTTTTGGGGTCAGTCCCTAATTCTGCTCATCCATCAAGCAGGTTGTTTCTTTTGAATCCATTTAAAGGAATATAAGAATGAAGGATTTCTTGTTTTGAAATAGTTTCTCACATGAAAGATCATATAAAACGAAATTACTAATTGAACAATGATGCTGGTTGGAAGCAATTACCCGAGGAGGCCAGGCTGATTCCTTTTAAAGGAACATCCCCCTTACATGTTCCCTGACAGGTAACGTAACTCACATGTGGGTGTTGGCAGTCTACACTGTGCTTCCTAGACCAGCCCAGGGCTTCCTGGACCTGTCTACACAACAACATTACAAATGGAGCTTTTTTTTTTTTTAATACCTTTAATACTCCTGGAGAAGCAAGTTTAATGTGACTGAAATAGACATGACAATTTTCAAAAGTTCTCCAGATGGTTCTGATAAGCAGCCAGAGTTAAGATCCACGAGGCTAAACTTTTCCACTCCCAGCACTGTAGTAAAGAACGAAATTTCCCTCCCTCTATTTGTGTTTTAAATTCCCATGTTCATTATGTCTCAGCTAAAACTCCTCCTCCTATTGTCTCCCACCTAGTAGCAAACACATTACATGTGAATTATATGAAATATGACTATTGTTGCTTCCGAAAGTATTTTCCAAAGATGTATAAACATTTGCTGAAACCACCCCCAATTGCTTTGGAAAACATGTATCCACAAGTTTTTGATGAGAGAGCTGAAATCTGAGTGTTACCACCCTCTAAACTGAGGCAAACCTTCTTGGTGCATTTGAACCACAAAGATAATTCCTCCCGGGTCTCAGTTGACCATTTCGCCATGTTTTAGTCAACAGGAAGAATGTCAGTGTTCATTAGCTTGAGGCAATTCATGGAGGGAAATGGAGAACCATTTCAGGGTAGTTAGCAGCTCCATTGCTAGAACGGTCTTGAGAAAAACCTTGCACAGTTTCCTCTAAAGCTACCACCAAGTTGGTCTTTGTAAGACATGTGGATAACTAAGATTAGCCAACAGGTTTATATAGTGAAAGGTTGCAAAATGTATTGTCCTGTTCTATCTATCTATCTATCTATCTATCTATCTATCTATCTATCTATGATCTATCTGTTTACTTGTGGAGAACTCCATTCCCCTTATACACCCCTGCCATAGTCTTATGTCTCCCACAGCTGCAGGCGGAAAAGGTGCAGTGAGCAGTCTGCATTGAAGACAACTTCCATAGCAGAAGTGGGCTAGTAAAACTCAAGCATGTGCTTCACGGAGTCTTATTGGAGGGAGATGTTGGACAAGCTTGGGCATTGAAATGACCCATGGATGAGCCTTTGATCTGAGCTCCTTTCAGTTGTATTGGAGGAAGGCAATTCCTTCAGGCCAGAGAACTGAAGACAGAAGTAGGTGGTGGGTGGCCTGAGCTGAGAGATGCTGCTCTGACCACTGCAGAGAGACAGCTAATCTAGGCTCAGGGCAGGGTTTACAGCAGTTTTGTGAATGAGAAAGGTCACACGAGCCCTTACTGTACACAGGAATCAAAATGGCTCATCCCTTCACCTGCTGAAGTCCATCTGGGCTTGGAACAAGTCATTCCTGCTCCCCACCTAAATGTTCTCATCTATAAAATGGGGCCAGTTTATACCTCACACAGTGTGGGGAGGGGGGATTGATTAATTAATGTTTACAATCTGCTTTGAACTTGAAAAGGATTCCCTAGAAGTTGTTATTAAGCGTGTATCATTTTTACTTTGAGTTCTGGGGTGTGTCTAAACCTGAAACTCAAGGGAAACTTCACAGTTTGCTGCACTCCCAGAGGGAGATAAAATATAATAAGATTTAGTGCAAATTCCCTGGAAATGGCTGCCTTTTAACCAGTCAACAGTGTGTTCTTTATAAAGCTCTAAAGGGATCCTAAAGCAAAAGAAAAAGAAGAGTAGCCATCGTCCATGCAAAGAAGCAGGAAGCAGTTCTTTGAACTGAGAAGGGGTAAAGGGGAGGGGCGGATTTTGTTCTTTGGTAAAGGGAGCCGTCAGTTCTCACAAAATTTAGTTTGCAACCCCTCTGCCTTCACTAAGTCCCCGAGAAAGACAAACAGAGTCTGCCAGGCAGAAGGGTTTGCACATAAGGTATTAAAGCATACTCAATATAATTTAATTTCTAGCGCTCCTAATTTATCCTGTTCTCACTCGGCAGCAAAACACAAAATACAGATACTTGTCAGCAACCAGGTAATTGAGCTGTGAGATGGGGTGAGGCTCGACGCCAAAGTGACGCGAGGCGTAGAGCATGTTAATGGGCAGTGGCTCTTTGGAGCCAGGGGTGTTTAACCTTTGTGTTTGAACAGGGAGAGAAAGATGGGTACTCGTGCGTGGGAAAAAAACAACCACCATGATAACTTAATCCCAGTAGAGAATCTTCATAAACCATAAGGATAGCACCCAGCTCTTTAGTAAACCCGATCAAAAATTATTAATCACATTGATCCCTGAGCACTGACCATTCCCACCAGATGTGGTTTGGGATCATTGTTTCTTACTGAAGGAAACTACTGCCTAGGATATGTATCAATATCAGGCCAGTACTGTTGCGTTCGAGTTTTCTTGCCGGAGGCTCTGGCTTGAGGTTTAAGTCAATTGAATCTATACAACAAAAGCTCATATTGACGATTGGATTAAACAGCCAGTCAATTTATTTTTCTGGGTTCAATATTCAAGGGTGCACCAGAGCAAAGCGATCCTCCAGATGTGCTTTTGTGTGGTGGTGATAACCCATCCACATTGTTGTGATGCTTTTTAAGCCATTTCAAAGAGCATTAGCACACCCCTTGCTCAGCAGTTCAATACACGTCTTGACTATTGGAGTTTTATTCATTCCCTGTGCTGGTGAGATTGCTGTTTGATTCTGGTTCTCCAAAGTGGCTATTAGAGGTGAACACCTGGACTGTGCCGCACCTGGGGCTCTCAGCATCTCACCTTTCAGAGGAAATGCCTACTCTGCTGAGTAAGGGTATCCAAATGAACGTGTAATCCACCTGGGGGCTGCAACCCACAGTTATAAGGGGAGGGGATGCAACTTTAATTTGTCTCCCACGAATGATCAAATTTAGGTCATAGGCTATGTTAGCATCTTAATATTGAGTGGGATTAGGTAAGGCTAGAAGTGATGACGTTGGAATTCATTAAATATTTGAACTAAATCAGGCTTAATTTGGAGGGAGAAACTGAGGCCTAGAAAGGAAAGGTAATTTGCCTAAGGTCACAGCTGGTTTGTGCCAAACTGGGTCTTCAACCAGGGTCTCCTTATATCGAGACCAGTGGTTTTTCCATGATATCATGAGGCTTCTCCTTGTGAAGGAGATATATCTGCGCTTATTAGCTCAGGAGGAAACACAAACATAGGTGTATCCTCCTAAGATAGTGTTCTGGATTTGTTTGTGTTTTTCAGTTTTTCACTCAACTAATTGGAGTACACTTTGTTAGAGAGGACTAAACTATGCAAATGTTTATACTTTGTTTTTGTGTTGTTTTGTTTTCACTGCTGTTTTAAAGGGTCCCCAAGGTTTTAGAGTATGAGAACTGCATTTAAGAACTAACAATATTCATTCATTTATTTAGTAAATATTTATTCAGGACCTACTATTAACCAGGTACAATTCTAGGTACTAGGAACATATCAGCAAACGTAAACAAATATCCATGCCTTTCAGTTGCTAATAATCCTGCAGGGAAAAGACAATTAGCAACAAATGTAAGAAATAAGTAAATTACAGTCTTCCCTGGGTCTGTGGGGGATTGGTTCAAGGACCCCCCACCCCACCCCTTGGATCCAAGCTTGCTTAACTCCCTGCTACAAAATGGCATAGAGCAATGCATGCAGTCGGCCCTCCACCTCCTGGATTCCCAAACACGGATCGAAAATACTGTTTTCTACCTGCAGTTGATTCAATCCAGGGATGCGAAACTTGCGGATATGGAGGGTCGACTGTATGATGTAGTCTTTTCCAAAGTGATAAGAGCTAAGGGAAGGAGGAAACACTAGGATATGTGAGGGGAGCCAGGGTGCAGGATTAAATAGGGTGGTCAGGGTAGGACTGCATAAATCCAGCAGTAATTGTGCTTATTGATGTAGCATCTAATAGTCATTGCAGATAAAGGATCAATGACTCTTTGCAATAACTCTTTACAACTCTTTGGGGCCACTTCCCAAACAAGATCAGGACCCCACATGTTGGGGAACTCACACTTTGCACCTGTCTTTTGCGTCCTTGGCTCCATTGCTACCCTTTTGGCTGGGGATCTATGCTCTGCTATCTCAGTTTGGTTTGCTTAATTTATAAGGAGCAGAAAAAGCACATTTCAATAGAGCCCCGATGTAAAGTCTTTGATGCTCGTTCCTTTCCTTCTCCCCAGCACTTGGCTGTCAGTTATGCTTCTACCTTCCCAGTCCAATGCCCACCAGGCAGCCACTGGCGTCTCCAAAGACCTGGAAGACGTTGTCCTGTTCTATTTCCTCCCTCCTGAAGACCTTGCTAGGAGGTTACCTAGCCATCTGACCAACTAATCCAAGATGAAGGGGAAGTGGCTAATACAGTGTAACACATCCCTCCTGGGTGACATTTGCATTTGAACAATAATAACAATAGCAAATACACCTCTATCCCTTTTGATGTGGGCCATGTCCTGTTTTTAGTGTTTTATAATCCTAACCATTTACTACAACAACCATACAGGAAAGAGACTGTAACTATCCTCGTTTTACAATTAATGAAACTGAGGCACAGAGTAACTTGCCTAAACGCACACTGCTTTTAAGTGGTGGAGCTTGGATTCAAACCACTGTGGTCTAGACTTATTCAATGCCTTCACCCAGGAATACAAATGGGATTCAGCTCCTATACAAATACAAATAGGATTCAGTTGACTGGTGGTGACCTCTTGAAGTATCGTAGTGAGAAAGATTTGGGGCTGTGTTTGGTATTAATGGAAAGAATTCTATGAGTGATTAGCAGTGTCTGCCATGGGTTCAGGATGGGAGAATTGATGGTGTGGGGGCGTCAGGGGGAAGAGGCCTGAACTCAGAGGCGCACTGGAGAGTCAGGCCTAGGGATGGCCCATGAGGGAGCTGTTTCGGCGCTGGTTCCTATTAAATCATGCTGGCAAGTCAACTCCCTAATTTACCAGCTGAATTTGATTCTTATTCTCTTGTTGTGGTCTTTTTTTTTTCAAGAGTGGAAAGTGTGAGGTCAAAATGCAGAGGATGCAGTCTGAAGAGCAACCATAAGGAGCAGCAGGGGTGGGGGCGCCGCAGCAGCAGGGAGGCTCACTCCTGCAAGCTGGCCATGAGTCCCTTCACCTCAAGCCAGTTGAAGATCACAATATCCTGGGTGCTGTCTAAACTCAGTTCTAACTGAGCCAGCAAAACACCTTCCCCTTCAACCAAGTTTCAGGTTCCCGTCGAATTACCGATAAGGACTAAGGCTCAGAATTTGAGGTTGAACTAGTTCGCACACAGGCATTGCTGACACCTGCAGATCTGACACCTTTCCTGGCACTTAGGGATAGAGGAGATGAAGTCAAAGGGTAGAAAGCCGTCACAGTCCAATATAGGAGACTTTTCCCCCGGCTACACTGTATTCCATAATGACCCAGCCATGAAAGGACGGGGTTGCTGCACAAGATAATTCTTCTATGTCAGTAATTTTAAACCTAAAGAGGTTTGATGTCCCATAAGCATATTCATCTTTCCATGTTTATTAAATTAAGCCCTCCATGAATCTGCAACAACATACTGTTCATTAATAGGAAAAGAGACCATTGTTTCCCCCCAGGGAATATGTTGGCTCAGATCTGTTCTAAGGGAGGCATAAATTAAGTGTGTGTGTGTGTGTGTGTGTGTGTGTGTGTGTGTGTGTGTACAGGCGGGCACATGCTTTGACACAGGTGATAAGGAAGGGGCGAATAGCAAAGAGGAAAGAAGCAAAAGAGGTCTTAGAGCTTAGACCAGAAATATCCAGTAACAGTTCTTATCAGAACTAACTCTAAGTACTCCTGGCAGAGTGCCTAGCAAGATATTAGTTTTTATAAGGAGAAAAATGAGTATGTAATTGTAGTGTCTCCATAGGAAGAAAACTGCAGATCTGTTCAGGAGAACCCCCTTCCATACAAATTTGAAAATAGCTTACATATAGGAAAATCAGCTTTTTCCTTCTAGCAACATTAACATAGTCGAACAACTGAAGAGAGAATTCTATTAACGAAGTCAGTCCCATCAAGTTAAGGCCTCATACTACTGCCATCAGGGCTCGGTAGGCAATATAATCTTTTGCAGCTTCTACCAGAATAACGTGGAAATCCCATTTGTTTTAGAGTCATGTTACTACTCATGCTGAAGGCAAATCCAAGACATGGAGGGAGCTTAAGAGAAAAACTGAAAGAGGAAATAAAAGGGTAAAGATATTCTGGCAGCCCTGTGATTCATAGGTGAGAAATCTTAGATGTGTGGGGTGTCTTAGACTCCACTGACAACTTGTTTCAGGACAACACACTTTATTCAGAGAATGTTACTGTAATATACTCAAAATATCAGTCACAAAGGAAGTTGAAGAAATGTGTTGAGTAATCATGAATTGATACTACAATTACCCTAAATTTTCAAATTTCCAGTTAAAGCCAATGGTTGTTTTGTAATAGAATCTAAGGAACATGCTTAGATTGTGGGTTCAACAGAGAGAAAGCTTTCGTCCTCAATTCTTATGCTCTGCTTCAGGATGAAAATAAGATTACCGTGGGAGGGGCCAGACTAGACCGTTTAAAAAGAGACTGTAAATGACTTCTGTCCATTTGAAATACTAGTGACAAATGTGGTGTATCTCAGGACTTCGGTGTAAAGTAAGATGAAGACTGAGAGACATTTGAGTGACCTAGATATGGGTACATCCGTTGAGACTGTGAAATGCCCCTAAGACTGGTGGCTACTCAAGGTCATAATCAGGGTAGGGAACCGAGAATGAGACGGGGGCTTTCTCTTTTCTAGGAGTAAATTCTACTTAGTAGAAGCAGGAAAACCAACAGCCCTATGACAACGAGTCTTTCGAATGGTATATCTGGTGGAGGATCCAAGAAAAAGATTGGGCCTCCATGAGCCTCCTTGTGAGGCCTCTCAGGGTGAAAGAATTTCAGGTGATGGTTCTAGATTAGAACAGCTCTCAAATGAAGACACCACAAAATGGGGCAGCGCATTTGAAGATGACTTATAAGAGTGACCTTGACATTGGAGAGCACTAGACGGACTCATCTGACCCAGATACTCTGATGAAAGCTAATCCATCCAGAGCAATGACAGGGTGAAGTCTCCTGACATACACAGCAGACAACTGTCCTATTAGGAGTTTCCAGAAGCCATGGCTCTGGATCTCAGCCCGATCCTCAAACCTGAGGCAGGCCAAAGGCACCTACCATTATCAAAGGGCCTTTCAGCTGTGTTTTCTCCTGGTGGTCTTCACATCGCCGCGAAACGCTCCTGATTCATGCCTCCCCAGATAGCCACACAGTATTTCTGAAGCAATTAGAATCTTGGACCTGGGAGAAAGGATGTCTTTTAATGAAGTAGGTAGGTACTGCTATCATCATGTCTTTATTACAAATCACACAAGTGCTCTTGGCCTCTGCACTGGGGAAGCCTCTGTATTGAGGTCGGATAGTGTCAAGTCTGGCTGGCTGGGTAGCTTTCAGTGTTTCCAGAATCGAGGTTGACCTGGTCTTCCTTGAGTCTTTCCACGCGCTTATCAAGTCAGTGGCCCGAAGCTGGCCTTTTATTTAGCTACCTTTGCTCCTTCATGGCTGGTTTTGAAACATTTGTTAGCAATGGCATTTTTTTCCTTCAATATACAAAGGCCATGGGTGGGAGAAGACTGCAGCCATTCCTCTCATCCCCGCCTTCCACAGTCCTCCATGACCCTGAGGTGCCTCTGTGACCCTGGGACTCTACAGGCCACTGAGATCCTCTGGTCGGCCGGAAAAGCTGACTGCCTGAGTACCTGAGTTTTTCTTCACTGTGCTGCCACTGTGTAACATTCCCCAACTTGTTTTTACCTTTCTAGGCCTGATTTCTCCATCTCCAAGATGGAGAATTTTCTTCCCCTTTCCTGAAAAGATCATTTCATCCTCTTGATTCCTGCCCTGCTTTTGTAATCAGATCTTAAAAGGTACCCAGGGTATTACTTAGTGAAGTAGATTTCAAAGTAAATCCGTATTGGTAGAGGAGACACAATTACTGTAGCAATGTAAATTTATGATGTTGATAACTCAACTGTGGTCATGTAAGAGAATATCCCTAATCTTAGGGAACACATAGTGAAGTATTTAGGGCTAAAGGAACACGCTGTATATACCTTACCCTCAGACCATTCAGAAAACAAATGATGTATATCCATATAGAATGAGACAAAGAAAGAAAAACAGATGTTTTAAGTAAGTCATTATGAATAATAAAGCCAACACGGAGTGTATGAAAAATATAATTATTCAGATCAAAGTTCACCCTAGCTACTTACAGCCAAGAGCCCACCCAAGTCTGCGGCTCTGTGTCCTCCCGCTGTCAGGGACTTGCCAAGATGGATCACGGCTTCACCCCCAGCCCTCACACCCTCAACTTTTACATGCAAATGAGCTGTCTAGGGAGATTTTCAGAGAGCAATAAAGAGCCTCCTCCTTAGAGGCCAGGAGAGTCTGGGTCTCCCATTTTAGTCAAAGAGAGCTAAATGGAACTTGCAACCCCAAAAATGTAATGATTCACCCCATGGTAATAAAGCGGCCCTGGAGAACTCCCCAGAGGGATTAATCTTAATCGGCAATTAAGATAAAGTTAGGGCACATGCTAATCCAGGGCTTAATCGGAGGCATTTTAATGTGCTGCTGCTGTGTGGATATAAGACTGGGATTCCACTAATTGAGCCTGAATGTGGGTGTGAGGAGGAGGACCCAATGTGCGGATGGCCTGCACCTCCAGCAGCGAAATGAGGTTTTGCAAGACTGCTGAGCTGTCTGGGCTGGCGCGAGCACTGTGTGTGGCTCGCCCTGCTGTTGAAGCTCCCAGGGAAATGCAAGCCCCACTGTCTTTCCTGCAATGCAACAAGAGCAGAAAGGGGAAGAGGTTCCTGATGAGATGTGCGGGACACTTCCTGCCTCACCAGGCTGTTCGGAAAGCGTTGGTTCATGAGATGGTCAACAGTTCACTCACACACGGTGTGCGGACCCATGCGAATATGAGGAAAAGCAAAATAGAAACATTTAAAAACAGTTATCAAAGAAAGTGAAAGCCAGTGCTCTTTTCTTCCCAGAATTTCCTTTTCTGTGTATTTCTAAATCCAGAGAATCATGCAATATAGTGACTATGACTTTGTACCCTCGTTTAGGCAGAGAATCCTGCCACCTGCTCTCCAGCTGGTTTGGTCTCCAGTGTGTCATTGTTAAGTCCCACCTTGTCACCATGATTTGAAGATTTGCCGCAGGCATCAGCCCTGAAAAATGACTGGGAGCATGTGTGTAGCCTTCCCCACGTGCTCACTAGTTCACATTGTGGAGCAGGCACTGAGCCTTCCCTCAGTGCAGGAACATAAGTAAGACAGAGTTGAAACTGCATACGAGAACAGCTCAGTGATAAATAGTCACCTTTGAAATCAGTAGGTATCTCATGAGCACCAACCATGTGAAAGGCCAGTGCTGGATTCTGGGCTGCCCACAAAGAGAAGTGAGGGATGGCCACTTCCATGCAAGAGCTGTGCCTTCATGGAAGGAATACCATATACAACCAGAGTGATAACCTTGGGGTATGTGAGAAACACCAACGTATAGCCCAGACAGAAAGAGGTCTCTGATCTAAATGGAGCAAGAGATTATTTGGGGCTGGGTGTTCGGGGAAGGCTTCCTGGAAGAGGCACATTAGAATAATCCAGGGAGAGAGAAAGAAAGGAGGCATTCAAGATGGGAAAATAACCCAAACTCAGAGGCTAATAAGTGACACATAGGATTGGAGTGGGGAGAAGAGGTCAGATACAGTAGAAAAGAAAGCATAAAGAAAAGGGTCAGAATCAGGGTATGGAGGACCCAAAAGGCCTGTCCTCTTATACACTCCAGATAGGGTTGCCAGATTTAGAAAACATATATATAAAAGAAAAAAACAGGATGCCTAGTTAGATTTGAATTAACAGGTAAACAAAGAATAATTTTTAATATAAGTATGTCCCAAATATTGCATGGGACACATTTATTAAAAAAAAGTATTCATTGTTTATCCAAAATTCAAATATAAGTGTGTATCCTGTCTTTTATCCAGCAACCCTAACTGTGGAAATACTGAAGGTTTTGGAATAGAAGAGTCCCGTGAAGAGAAATGTCTTCCAAAAAGAAGTCTGAGAATCAAACGGTGAAACTTCACTCATCGTTTGTTTTTCTTTATGGGAAAACTCAGTGGAAATCTCATGCCCTATCTGAAGAGTTCCCTGTAGTGGAAATGCATAAATTACGTGGTTGTAAGACCTCAGGTTAACATGAACCCTGAATTCCACAATGTCACCAATGAAGCAATTTCTGTAGGAAGGCTGATTAGTGTAGAGCTGGACTGGGCTTTGAAAACATTTCTTACAAACCCCTGACTCCTAGGCTTTCTATCTCTGCCTGTGTGTGCTGGACAGTTAAGAAACACAAAGAGAGACTAGACAGAATAGGCATGACATAAAAAGCATAATAGGAAAATAATGTTAGGCCACTATAAGTTTCATTAAAATCTTTTTTCTCTGAGAAAATAAGTAATGTATTTTTTTGAACATTTGTAGTTTTCAGAATTTAAATAGGCAGCCTTCAGAAACAAAAAGCTCTTTAACGAAGGTGCAAATTGCTCCTTTTAAAATGACTTTTCTTCACTACACTGGTACCCACAGTAATGAACACTCCTACCCAATCAAAATAGGAAAACAAAATTGGAGCTGTGTCAGCAGCTTGGCTGCAAATAAAACTCAAAACAGGTTATAGCACATGCTAGGAATACAAAATAAGGTTAGAAATAATGTTTCAGCTGTGAGTTCTTCAGGCTGTGGAAATAATAGAGCATAATTTAGTAGAGGGGGAACTAGGGAGTCAGCATACCCAGGAAAAATGAAAGAAGCAAGAAAAATGCAAGGGGTAGGAAATAGGGTTGGAAGAAATTGGAGGAAGACGCTGGGTGGCTAATCATTAGAGGAGAAGAAGAAAGGCCCAGACTGGTCAGGGAAGGTCCAGAAGCAGAGAGGCCGGACTGGTTGAGTTTTATATAAACTGCTCATATTGTGTTTGGAAAGTGATTCCAAATGGACCGTGGGCTTCAGAGAGGCAAGCCCATAGCATTAAGGTCTGTCACATCAATGTCTGACTCATGACAAGACCAGAAAGAAGGAACCCACTTTTCTTACCTGGTGCCCAGAACATTGAAGGGCTCTTGACTTTATTAGTCTAAGATTGTCCCCTGAACCTTAACCACATTTGTAGAGCCACTCTGTAATTATCTTGGTTTACAAATCCAGATGTCAACTCACAGTGTTCGACTGCAATAGTTTTTTTTCTTTTCTTTTTGCAACTTCATCAAGATATTACTAATCCAGATCCCCCCACCCCACCCCCACTCCATCAGAGCACCTGACCCTGGTGAATAAAGGAGAGACAAAAATGGTTAACACGTTTTCTGCCTCATATTGTACTCGTGGGAGGCTTATCAAGACAGTTATCTTAAACAGCAGTCTGCACATTTACTTTCATTCTAACTCAATTAAAGAGTATTTTTCTTAACAAATATTGATCATGGAAGTTAATTTCCCTTTGTACTTCCTGGTGCTAACAGTTAAGAACCTGGTATTAAGGGAAAGGTGCAGCCATCCTTTATTCTCCTTTCACACCAGGAAATATAATTTTAAAAATGTGATCTCTACCCTCCACCGATATTGAATAGGGTATCAGCTGCCCGATTATGATGATGACCAAAGCTTCTCAGGTTATGTTCAGGTTTTAGAAATAACCACACATGCAGTGCACATGCAGTGAAGATTTGTTCGGGATGGGAAATGAAAACATGCCGATTAAAACTCCCCTAACTGTACTATAGCCTGTACTCTGTATCCTCTCTTGAAATAATCATTTTGTGAGAAGACACATTTCTCACCTTTAGTAATCCATTGCCAAAGTCAACTCCTCCCTCCCACCTGGTCAGTCCTCTCTCATTGTCTGCATGTGACGAGTTCATTAGAAAGAATAAAAATCCATCTCATCAGGCCAGCCTTCCAACTTTGTCTGTCAGTGAACCTGCTCTTAATTTTACCACTCATTTATAGTTTAAGTGTGAGATGGAGGTTAAGTTTGGGTCTCTGGTTTATGCCATACTTCTGCTATTCCATATTAATTTCTTTTTTAAATGAGGCCTTTAGAGGTTAGCTGTAGAGGCAATTATTTTACACTTTTAAAAATCATAAGGAGCTAGAAAATAAAAAATGAGGTCCAGCCATTGATTTGGAGGGGAATCAGTGTACATTCAGTTTCCCTTACCCCACATGAGAAAGGGATGGTCAGCCAGCCCTCCGCTCACACCTGGGCACACCTGCCATCCTTTCAGCTATTTTCCCAGGCTCTTGGTGGGATTGGTCGTCTCCTGATTGACTTGACAGTCATGTCATGGTCCTGCAGGGCACATATGTCAGCTCCTCATGACCCATGCAGGACCCAGCAAGTTTCTGAAGTTTGAAGCCACTTGCTGAACTTATATAGGCTTTTAAAATAGTGTGTTCAACCATCTGGCAACAGAGGAGTGAGTGACAAAGTCTCGTTAAGTAGAGAATGTGGGGGACAGGTGTGGGTGCAGTGATGGGGTATAAGACAGCAAACAAAACATGGATTCAATTTACTGTTGACCCTTCCGGTTTGAGACCTGGACAAGTGCATGGTTCAGATCCTTCCACCCCATAAACCACCCTGTGTTGACTGCTTACGGCGTGTCTGGCACCTGTGCTAGGCATGGGGCCTACAGTGAGGAATGAGGTATGGTCCTGCCCTAAAGGAACTGACAGCCGGATGAGAGGAGGCATGGATGTGGACTTTCCACCATGGAACACTTGAGTAAGAATGGAGGCGAGAGAAGCTCCAAGGTCAGAATAACTGACTCAGGGCTTCATGAAAACCTTCACAAAGGAGGTGACAATTAAGCTGGATTTTCAGGTGAGGAGGCATTCCCAGGTACAGAAGGAAGTTGAGGAAAGAGCATTGAAGGCAGCGGGAAAAGAAAATGCAAAGGCGAGTAATGATTCAGTGGTCTAGACTGTGGGGCACAGTGAGAAGTTCAGTGTGGCTAGACGAGAGCAGAGCTGAATGAGAGTGGAAGAGGTGAGGTGGGGTTCAGTAGCACATAGAGCACCCTTCCCAGGGGCTGTCTTGCATTGCTATTTGGGAAGAGGGAGGCTTCAAAACCAATAGTTCCACCAACTCTTCCACTCATCAGCCGTGTAAAATAGCATAAAGTACTGAAGCAGAGAGCCTCAGTAGTTTTATGTGTAAAATGGGTTTTGGAATCCCAGCCATGTAGATGTGTTGGAATGATCCAATGAGATAACATATCTAAAATACCTGCTGGTATCCCCCAAATATGCCAGTTATCATTTGCCTTTGTGTGTGTCCTTATCATGGATCACAAACACAAAAGGCCAGTGGCCCAGCAGGTAACATAAAGCTATCAAGAGAGCCAGGTCTAAGGTGCTTCGCGACATCTGTCGCTCACCTCAGTTGATAAAGAACATATGCCTTAGCTGAAAATGACCCCATGCAGGAACGAAGCCCCGTACAATCACATCTTCCAATTTTCCCGGAAAAGCTGGGAGCACAGATTTGTAAGTAACATGTCCCGACTCTTCTGTGTTGGTTACTAATCTGAATTTAAAATACAGTGCAAGGAAAACAGTGCATGTCTAGGGGCCATCCATCACCGTGGGCTTCCAGTGTAAAGCCTCTGATCTCTGTCTCCTCTCTCCCACCCCATTACAGGCTCTAACAGGGCCAGGGCTGTGGTTGCTAGTGACTTGTATCAGGGCTGGCTCACGGCAGATTCATGGTTGGAGGGCACTGACGTTAGCCACATACAGAGACATTGGCACCAGGGGCAAGGACAAACCAGCCAACGAGTGAGGTGTTCAAAAGAATTCAAAGAGTGACCCAGCGCCATCGCACAAACCCAGGAATGAAAACTTTTAAAACTCGGCCCCAGCAAGGAGCTCCTGGGAGAGGAGCAGATCCTTGGGGGAAAAAATATACAGTCTATGAAGGGCAAAGTTTGGCAATCTATTAAACAGCAAGTTACAATAGGCGAGTGCGGAGATCACAGACGCGGGGATTAATGTACACACATCTATACAGGGAACTTTGATGCTTTCAAATGCCTGCTCGCCATCTGAAAATCAGGCAGCAGGCATCGCCTACATATTTCACAGCAGTCTACCTGTCTGGGTGTTTGGGCTTGACAGCAGGAAGCTTTTTGAAACGAGGCTGAGGCATTTCAAACACTTCTGCTTGTTGAATATCCAGTTTGTATATTCTGCTGATGCCCTTTTTAAAAATCGTTATTATATTTTATTTTTTACTAATTTTGGAATCACTTATGAAGTCGGAAGTCTGCAAAAGAGCAAATTACAAAGCTAAGATGCCTTTTGACAGCCTCAAGTTGGTAACCAAATACACAGACTCACGTGCTCACATGCAATCCTGCGGTAATGAGAAAGGAAAGAAGTTTTATTCACAGAGCAGAACTATTTTCAACAGCAATCCCGTAAAAAGTGCCAAATGTTTGAACCATTTGACTCCTGCCCAGTTAATTTCATAATGGTTTAGGGAGAGATGTTTACAGCTTTCTATGAGTAATAAATAATTTAGAAGCCATTTATTACAACCTTCTAAATTATAGGCACTGCAGGCAAATTCTTTCTTTTAAGAAGGAAAGGATGACCTGGAAATCGGTCCCCTATCTCTTGCCCTTC
Source organism: Rhinolophus hipposideros (assembly GCF_964194185.1). Classification (NCBI taxonomy): domain Eukaryota; kingdom Metazoa; phylum Chordata; class Mammalia; order Chiroptera; family Rhinolophidae; genus Rhinolophus; species Rhinolophus hipposideros. Next base: position 53,223,292 of record NC_138051.1, on the reverse strand, counting down.
TTCCCTTTGATTCTCTTTTTTCTTATTCTTCTTACTAGCGAAGAGAGTAAAATACCAGTATTAGAGGGTTTATACCACCATGATACAAGTAAAAATGAAGCTGGGCCGCATTGGCCTAGTGAAACTGTGGGTGGAAATCTGAAGATCTTAAATTTTACTCTCAGGTACATAAATGTCTTGTTCGTTTTGCTTGTTTTTAAAAGGCGGTCCAGTGCCCTGGCTGTGAGAAGGAGAAGGTAGGGACTTGTGTAAGGGAGGTTCTGTGACTCAGGTTTTCAAAGCTGCCACATAGAAGGCAAAAAATATTATCCTCGTCTGCATCGTGACGGAGGTGTGGTAGCTTGGCTATCTCTTCTGACACCACCTTGCAAGGCCTTGATGATAGGGTGTGGGAATATTACACAAGACCTTACCAAGCCAGAGAGGATTAGTTTTCATTTCATTCAAAAACTGTAAGTAGGAGAAAAGGTTGTCAGTACCCTAAGGCAATACTTAGGAACAGGTAGAAGGAGGCATGGTAGTTTTGAGAATGACAGGAAGACCATGATTCTTGAGTTGATCGCATGGACGCCTGGGCCAGACTCGGTGGGCACACGTAGATCTTATTTGCACTTGGTTGGGTGGGGGGATCTTGGGAGCAGGGAGTACTGGTAAAGCCCACAGATGTAAAAGACAAGAAACCAAAGGGTTGACTTGGACCACAGTTCTCCCATTTCACAAATAGCCTGCCTCAGCAAGAGAGAGGAATTAGGAATGTGCCATGGATTCCATCGTCTTCCCAATAAAAAGTCGCCCCACTCCCTAGGGTAGGCATTTCTGATTCCCACTGCTTTGTCACCCATATGGAAATTTGGCACCAACAATCCCATTCAGAAGGAAGCAGGTAACTCAGGACACTGTCTTCTGTGGCAACAACATCTAGGCTAGCCTTCGTTCACGGAGGCAAGCCACCAAGAGGGCACTCTTTGGGTTCCAGTCACGAGAGCCATCTCCAGCTACTTGATGAGCACAGTTTTTAAAAATGTCCTTTTATGGTTTCTTAAATGACAAAGCATTTTCAGCATAACATAATAAAGGGGCACGGTCATAAAGTAATGCGGATGGAAAGGAGGGTATTTCACGTGAGCAGGAGGAGTGTCACGGCAAAGCTTTATCAATGAGTGGAATTTCCTGTAAGTAGAAAGATAAATGAATTAGTAACTCAGAGTAATTTTTTAAAAATACATATCCAGATGAAAGCTTGGATAAGTTTGATCCCTTTTAGCCAATGAAGTATGATCTCTAATTAGGTTTCCACGCAGACGGTGCCGGCTTGGAGTACATTTCTGAATCTAGTTGACCTTTTCAGCTGGAGAAGCCAAATGATTTCCATTCCATGCTCTTTAATTCTGAAGGAATTTCTAATTTGTTGCCAGAGATAAAAACTCACTCCAAAAAGGAAAAAAAGTTTTAAATAGTCCTGAGTCCCATTTATAGAATATTAAAATTTTAGAGCTGGAAGAATCCTCTCCCCCTGGTTCTTCACCTCCCCCAAAAAAGACCATTTTATTCAATCCCCTTATTTTACTGATACTAAAACTGAAGAAGAGAAAAAAAAAAAATCAAAGACTGGCCCAAGGTCACTTAGGGATTTAGGACCCAGAACTAGAACCCATATCTCCTGCTTCATCCCCCAGACTCCCTGCGTGCCTAGTTTCTCATTTGCCTATGAGGCTTTTTGGAGTCGTCCATATGTTACTGAATCAAAGGTCCCTCACTGAACTCCAGCATCAGGCCTGTTTAGGGAAACTTCCATGGGCCAACACCTACCCTCTTGCCTTTCTTAATTTCTTTTGGAAATTCTCTATTCTCTCACCTTATTAATGTTAAAACAAAACGGGTTCTTTTATTGCCACAGGCAGCAGGAAAGTGAACTTCTTGATGGAGGAACGTGTCTTCCCTAGTGAGAGCAAGTAAATTAGTTCTGAGGTACTCTCACTCACTGTAACTGTAATGAGAGAGACATAGCCCTTCTTCATTAATGAGATGCCAATCACAAAGGGAGCAGCCTCGGAGAGCCTTTGGGGAGGGGGAGGTACCAGGGGGAGAGCGGTGATTGGCACTGGAGTGAGAAGGTAGGAAGCAGAAAAGCCTCCAGAGGTGGGAAACACACATGGATGATCCAGAATCTGAGGGGCAGGTCTGGTGGGAGCTCGCAGTGCTCCTGAATGGGCCAGTCAGTGTCGTTTATGGAAATACCTTTGAAACTGAGCAGGAGAATTGGGGAGCGACCGTCTGGCACATTTTCCCACACGCGCTTCCTGAGGCAAGGTTGTGATCACGCTAAGTGTGTGCCACCTGGGGACCCATAGGATTGGTGACAGTTGGGGTTGGTTGAGAGACCACTGGGCTCTCTTGGAGGGTTGGAAGCGGCACTAGCTTGCCTCTCCTCTTAGAACTTAAGCGTTTAACATACTGTGTAACCTCCAAAACTTTGAAAAGGAAACTTTCTAAGAGAAAGTTAAGGAGGAGTTTGAGGCTGAGGGAGTCTAGTCCTTGCATGAGATAAATTCCCTGGTCGGAGACCCTGGACTTAAATTTGCCCAAGGACCAATTAACCCAGGGCAGTGGAAACATCAAAGTCGTATTTGTTCAGCTCTCACTCTCAAAAAATGGTTTGAGTAAGCCCTGCCCCTGGCAACATGGTGCCGTCTTTCCCCCTCAGCTGTCCAAAACAGCTTTTACCGCACTGTTGAGAAAGTTTTGGAAAAATATCTGTGCAAGTCTCCTAACTCAGTTTTCAACATCTGCAGCCTGCCTTTGCCTTGGTAGGTTGGTTAGATGTTGTGCCTTTTGGAAAAGAATAGAACTTCCATTTGGAATTAAATGCCTTTTCTTTTTCTCTGGTTGTTTTTTCACTAAAAACATTTATTTTTTATGAATATGAGTCTATATGAAGGTTAAGAGACTTCCAGCACTCAAAAACAACTTAATAAAATGTCTGAGCACACAATTAGGCATGCTTATGTCCTTCAAGAATCAGGTAGCGGAAGTTCTAATTGGCAAAGCAGCATTTTGAATGTCATTTTCTAAACCCATTAGACCATGTCTAACAGAGAAAGAAGAGAAGCAGTAGCAGTTTACAAAATACCAATAATGCCCTTCTTGGAGACATAATTTTAGGGTAGCAGTTAGATGGTACTGAACTTGTAGATGTTACAAAATATGGTTACAAAGCCACAGTCACTTCAAGCAAAATTACATTCGTTAAGGTCATGTGTAGGCTCATCTATTCATAGCAATGGGAGTAAATATGTGTGCTAGCAACCTAGAGACACTCTCATTTTGTGTGTGTGTGTGTGTGTGTGTGTGTGTGTGTGTGTTACTCATTTCCTAAAAGACACACAGTCTACCATAGGTGCAATAACATGGCCTCCTTTCTCTCTCGAATTCTTGGTGATCTTTCTTCACAGATTCGGTAAGTCCTAAGCTTGTCAATTGATAGAAGACAACACATCTGCCTCCACTTATTCAAGCCTAATACCATGACCTCCATGTCTGGCTGCGTTGGGTTTACCACCATTAAGAAGACCCGGAATTTTTTAATAAATCCAGACCAGAGCACCTCCAGGCGACTTTAGTGTGCCTGGAATCCCCTTGTTTACTTTAGCTCTTTGGAAAATCTGACTCGACTCATCTAGGAATTCCATTCTTTGTTGAAGGCCAAAAGGAGGAAACACCATGGAAAAGAAAGATTCATAAAGTCAATTGCCTTTTATTTTTGACATTTTGTTTCTGCTAGAAACCTGTTTTTCAAAAACTTGGTTGGCAAAACCTCTTCGCGTATTTTTTTCCCCTTAAGTTTTAGACACCTGGGTTTTTAAAAGATAAAATTCTTGCAGATGTTTTGGATTAATTTGTTTTCAAAAGTGCCCAAGAACTTGACTTCCAAGGACTAGATGTTTTTTCTTCGTTACCAGCCATTGTGGTTTGCAAGGAGGGAGAAACTCAACTTGTGATTGGCTCAAATGCAGTAGAGTCACTTCCCCCTGGCTTTTAGAAGCATTTGAAACTAAACAAAGCACAAGTGTACCACCTGACTTTGATTTTTAAAAACATACTTTTTGTCAACTTTGTCAGACTAAACTTCTTATATAATGATTTGAATTTAATGAGAGGCATATGTAAATGGTTAAGGGAGAAGGACAAAAATCCAACCCAAAAAAGGTTCATAGGAAAATGGGGGAATTTCAGTTTTACCTGCTCAAGCATGTTATGGAATAGGTATTTCTCCATGCTGATCCATGAGCCATTTTTTCAGAGAATGGAAGCAGTATTCTAGGCAAGATCTTAGAAGCAGAGAAGGCCTAAGATAGACTATTACTTTTTGAAAACATTGTAAGAGACAGTTGCCCAGCACTTTCTTAACTAGTACTTCTAGTGAACTTGCTTTTCCACACATTTACCATAAATAATTGACGTTTGTAATGCTGACCCTAAGGCATTACAGGATCCCAAAATGCCTTTCGAATCATCAAAGAATGATTCACTGCATTCTGGGTGGTTTTCTTGTTCAGTGTATTTTATTGTATACTAATCCCTTTGAAAATTGGAAACACACCTATGACGATTACCAGAGGTTTGCAATCAAGAGCACGCAGCCACAACTGGTGAGTGGGAAGTTTCTTTGGTGTGCAGGCTGATTGCCACCCCCACATTCTCCATCCCCCAGCCTTGGAAGAGGTGATGCTGCCCTGGGAATCTGCAGAAATTGCTCTCTGAGAAGGTTTCCATTCAACTCCACCCCCTCCTACCTTTCCTGCTCAGGTTACTAGCTGCAGCCCAAGTGTAAACATAATTCTATATTCCCACCCCTCCCTGTGCCCAAAAGGAGAAGTGCCAGAAACTTGGGGCAACATTAATTAGATCGAACCATAAGAAAATTCTGATAGTCGACCACTTTCTATCTAAAAAAATGCAGCAATTTCATATGACCAATTTCAGTGATTACAAATATCAGGTGCCTCTGTGTGTGTGTGTGTGTGTATGTGTGTATGTGTGTATAAATAATGTATATATCATTCAATTACTCAGAAGGTTCTGTTAGCATAGAACACTAAATCTCCACCAGACCTCATAACTTGCTGCCCCCTGGTTTGTTAAGTGAATGATTTTTCCTTCTGTTCTGTTCTTTAGCCATTCCAGGAATGGAGCCCCAGTATGTCACAACACTGCTATGTAGTAGGGGGAAATGGCCTTCCTATTTCTTGGTATGCTCTGTTTATATTTTAATGCTGTTTACAGATGGAATATTCTATAAATATTCATACAGTGCCTGTACAAAGGAAAGACTCTGAAGAGCTCTTTATTAACAAGCTCCCTCAAGTAAGGGTAACTGTGGGAGAAAGGGCTTTAATCCATCCTTCTGAAGGTCTCACACAAAACCGGCCCTACCCTTTTTACACATAATGTTGGGGTGACCTGGGATTTACCAGCTAAATTCACAGCTAAAAGTGTCAGCTCATGAATAATTCCGAGTAAATTAACAGACCCGGGGAATCCTTTTTCAATCCCACACCAATGTTCCCTTCATTAGCATAGGAGACAAATCTACTCGGTACCCAGAGAATGTTCTACCCACATTCGGCCCCTCTGCAGTTCCACCACCCCAACAAATTTTGAATTTTATTTTAACACCACTGTTCAATTGACATTTGTTAGAAGAGTGTTTTCACTTTTCCAGAGGAAGGCTTGGAACATTAGAAATACATTTTTTTTTAAAGGTCAGAGAGAACTTGTAATGAAGCAAATTGAAACAATTTAAAAAAAAAAAAAAAACAACACAAATTTGTTTTTGTGCTTCAACTTTAAAACGATTTTTTAAAACTCCGAGGTGGTGCATTAAAATCTTTTAAATGCTGGGTTACTGAGTGACTAGCAAGTCCAAAATACTATCAGTTTGATCTTTGTACCAAAGAAATTAAAGTGAAAATAACAAATTCTTTGGTATCTCAATGGGGGAAAATAAGATATCAAATGGTCATTTTTCCCTTCTCTTTGTACCAGTGATGGCAAAATACTTCTTTCTGGTTCAGCCAGACGGGCTTAACTGGCAAGATAATACTTGAGAAAAGACGAGGTAGAATGAAGAATGAAACGGGCAGCCACTGGAATCTACAGAGCACCATTTGGCACACACTTCTTTGAGGCCTACCCAGAAGTGGTTAATCAGAGAGTGGGGACGATGTCAGATTACATTAGAGGCAGATTTCTCTATGTTTATGGGCAGATCTGAGCCGGCCAGTCTCTTAGGTCTGGAGCTGCGGTTGCACGCAAAATGTGATCCTGAAAATGAAATGCCAGTATTTAATCCTTCCAGCGACTCAGCTTCCGCATTATTCCCTTGTGGGAATTGTGGTTGCTACTGACTTAAAGCTGCCCCCCCTCCTCTGTTTGGTGATGTATTAATTGCCAGAGACGGACCCATCACTCACCTCAGCCTGGGCTCTAGTAGAGGCTCCTGTGATGAGAATTCAGTTAGTCTCAAGAGAAAACCCAGCAGCAAGAACTTGAAAGCCTTGAAATGCACAGCACTGCGTGTATAGTTCTGCGTGATGTGATGTTCACCTCAGTCTGGGCTCGCCTCTGTGGGTCAGGACTCTCAGTGTGTTCTTCTCCCTGGCCCTCCTTGGGGAATATTTCTTAGCAGAGCACATTTTTGTTACATGAAGCCATAGTTACATGTGGCCACTGAATCAACCATTTTGACGTCAGTTAGTTCTTTCCAGTTGTCCTAATGACTGTTCATTGAGCATTAGATTGGATTAGGATAGGTTGATGCAGTTCAACTGAACCAAGGTATACAAGGGAGGAAAAACAAAACAAAACAAGAAAGCACTAAAGAATGGTTCTAGTGTCAGCTCAGCTACCAGCTTGTGATGTGACATTCAAATCTCTTGACTTCTCTGAACCTCGGGTTCTTTGTCTGTAAACGAATAATCTGTCTAGCGTCTCTTAGCAATCTTTCAGAGTCTTTGTGAGGATTAAATGAGTTGATGGATGTGAAATTTCTTTAATCCATTCGAGTTATCAGTCTGAATTTTATAGAGTTAGTTGGCATAGGGCTGTAGGTGATAATTGGAGGATGGCTTTGCAGAGAACTTCTATGCCAGTCAGAAAACATACTTTTATTATGCACCAATGACAGGATGAAAATGAGGGAGTCAATTGGATCAATTGGACCCACGTGATCCTCACTACTTTAAAGATGAGCAAAAAATAGTTGAGAGTGTCATGGCAACTTCTTTGCGTTAGGTGTTACTAAAGAAATGGGAAGGAAAATTCCCACTCCCCAATTGTATTTGAAAACAGAGAAGTCTAAAGTGTTAGAACAAGTTGTGGTGAATGGACAGGATGTCCTGGAATGACACTCTAGGTGTAAATAAATCACTGGAACTGATGGCATCCATCCAAGGGTTTTGAAGGAACTCAAGGGTGAAATTGTGGACCTGTTGGCCAAAATGTGTAACTTGTTACAAGTGGGTACTGTGCTCCAGACTTGGCAAATTGCCACCACAACTCTGAAAGACGAGAAGTACAAATAGGTGAGTCTCACTTTTATACCTGGCAAGCTGGTAGAGACTATCTGAGTGGATAGTGTCACTGAATACGTGCTTATTGTTGCACAAAACATTTATTGAGCATTCACCATGCCCCAGGCACTGTGCTAAAAGATAGAGGGGAACATACGGAAGTGTCTAGGAGGCAGTTAGAAAAGGGGGTCTGAAAACTTCAGTGCTGCAAATATAGATTTGGGGAGTCATTGACATATAGTCAGAGAAGTAGCTTTCATCTGGAGTGCTAACTTTTTGGCAGAGCCTGCCCTAGCACAGTGCACATTAGGACAAGACTGTTTTCAAGAGAGCTGAAATCTACTAATAATGTCTGCCAGGGGCAGTACCATGCTCTGAATTTGTCATTCCCATATATATGAGTATAGATGGATGTTAGAATTGTGAGGACAGCTGTGATAAACCATGGAAAGTGTGAAAAGGGAAGAGGTTGAAAAGCAGACTTCTATACAAAGCAAGCATTTAATGAGTGAGTGAAGAAAAAAAACATCAAAGGAAGCTGAAACACATCATTTGTTCACCTGTTCATCAATTCAACAAATAAATATCAAGCAATTTCTCTGTGCCAGGCACTATTTTCCATGCTGGAGTTATATCCCAGGAGCAGACAATACTCTCACTTTTGAAATTGTTCCAAAATAAACAAGAAAAACGTCAGGTAGTAATAAATACTCAGAGTCAGAAGAGGGTGGTGTGGTGGAGAGAGATTAAAAGAGCACTTAAGCAAAATTGGTCAACTTTTGGAAGAGCTAAGACCTGAATGACAGGCCTCAGCCAGCTATGCAAAAAACTAGGCGAAGAGCATTCCAAGCAGAAGAAACAGCTAGTGTAAAGGCCCTGAGGCAGAGGAGTTGGTGGAAAAGTATTTTTCCCTGAATTTTATGTAAGGTGGCAGCTTGAGAGGAAGGCAGGGCTGCAAAGGGTTTCCTGATACCTCTTATAGTTGGTTGGCTGGCTGTTTAGAAGAGGGAGACTTGATAACGATTGAGAAAAAGAAGAAAGTGAAGAGGGATAGGTTGACTGTACAGGAGACAGAAAGGACAATAAGTAATGCTGAAAAGGATATTCATCTTGGAAAAGGAGCATAGATGGTAAGAGAAGGGACAGATAGAGAGTTTAGAGTAGCTTTCCCCAACCATTTTTAAACTTGTGAACTCATTTTGAAGTTATATATACTATTATTTGGAAAAAATTTTAATCATCTGATCATTTTGTGTGCAATGCAAAATAAAGTGATTTAATGTTTTAAAATATACGTGTCATTTTAGATTAGTACATGTTAAAGATTTATTACAAAATTAATTGAATACAATATTTACTAATATTCATGAGTTATAATAATCAATTCTGAATAAGTTCCCTCTAACAAGTGAGGCACATGAGTTAATTTATTTTAATTATGTAAGAAATGACAATTTATAAAACATACATTTAAATGACATCTAATAGTGTGCTTAGTTTGGAAACCAAATAAATATTAAATAGTGGCTTGAAATTCAACCATGTATCATAGCATCAAATATAGACAAAAACAGATAAAATCTGTTCTTTTAAGAAATGTTAAGAAACCTTACATTTTGGGTTAAAAAAAAGAGCCTCCTGGTTTATTTTTATTTTTTGTTTCTTTTATTTCTAAATAGTGAAAAACAAAGGAGATTTCTGGCCACTGTTGATAAACACTTCTATTGATAAATACAAATAATTAAAAGCCAAACTGGATATAAGCAACACCTAGTTTCCTCTTATTAACAATGCTTTTCAAAATTATGGAGCAATCTCAGTAGCTTATGTGAGAAGTCAGTTAAATGTAATTCTGAAACCTGGTAAAGAACAACTTGAAGTAAATCTGCAGAATTACTATCATATGTACATTCTTAATAAACTTCAAATATTTACTGCAGAATTCTTCTGCTATTTGCTTTTATCCAAAGGTCCATTCTGGAAAACTGTATACAACTTTATCAAGTAACCAACTACTAAAAAATAAACATTTTAAGTTGCACGACAGTCAGATTGCCACAGTGGCCAGTGACCTGCTCACCCCCCAGTAGTGGAGAGTGACCTAGTCATGAGCCCAGGTTCTTTTAAATGGAAAACATATTTAAGCAATCATTCTATTTGTTAGTTACTTAAGGAGAAATTAAAACATATGCCATTATCACCTCTAAGGACATGAACACTCCTGGAAGTTTTTCATGATACTCTGTGTTTCCCTCCAGTTGGGAACTGTTCCTTAGGAGGAGAAGGTGGAGTTATTGAGGGATGAGAAGCTCTGCCAGGGCAGAGACTCTGTTTTGTTCATTGTTGCATCTGTAACACCTAGGACAGTGCCTGGCACACACTAGGCACTTAACAAATATTGGCTAAATGAGTGAATGAGCTGATGAATGAATGTGTGTTGAATGAGAAGGGCAAATCCTCTGTGGAGATGTCATCTGGGTGAGGAGAAGGGAACCAATAGGGTATGGGTTAGCAAATAGCTTTATAGAAGAACAGATAAGCAGTTTCCCTAAAGGACAGTCATTTCTCCCGAAACCATTTATTGAACAACTTCTATGGTATGTGTTTGGGCTTGTGAAAGGTGCTGTAGGATTCAGGGATGAAAAAGACTCAGCCCTTGCCTTCAGAAGCTCCCCAAGTTTAGGAGAGTAATGAGGCAAAGACTCATTCTAGATGGTACACACTATACAGCTATACAGTTCCACAGACATTCAGGGAGAGGACTCAAGAATCAGGAAAGGGGAGTACTCGCTCCAGCTTGAGCATCAACCAGAAAGTCCTTTGACCTCTCTGGACTCCCGTCTTCTCATTGATATAAGAAGGGATGAGGACTGGAGCTCCTCTAAGGTGCTTGCCCAATAAATCTCTGACAATCTTTGGGCTTTAGAAAATCAGAGGAGGGTATGTCGGTGTTGGCAGAAGTCCTGGGAAAATGTATCCTCAAGGACGTCGCAGTTGAATTGGCCTTGAAGAATGAGAGATGGTTGTGGAAGTTGGGTGCCAAGCATTTGAGGCAGAAGGACTAACAATGAGCTAAGCCAGGAGGGTAAAATTGTACAAAGAATCTTCGGATGGCCATTTTGTGAATTCCTTAAGAGAAGAGAGATGTGAACAAGCAGGGTCATGTGATACGGATTCCATGCTGTAGTTAAAGTTAGTATTGAGTCTCTTTATTGTAACATTTTATCACGTATGTACAAGAAACAAATGGTTAACATGATTTGGAGTCGTACCAATTTTGGAAACCTTGTAGATTGCTGTTAAGAGCAAGCTTACTGAAGAGCTACATGAGAGAATGCACAATGAAATCTCCATGTTAGTGAATGATGATGATGATGTTAATAAAAGATGATGGGAAAATGCTACAGATTCTTACACGATGGAAAAGCAGCTAATGATTGTCAAAGTGGGCAAGTATAAAAATAGCCCATGCTATATTTCTTACGTGGATTTCTACCTAAACAAGGGACGCTGTGGAGACCCAAAAGACTGACACACATAGGCAGCATCCAGAAATCTATTGGAGCCAAAACTGGAAACATCAACCTACCCTTTCACAGACCCATTGAGATGAGGTGGATGATGGGGGATGTGGGGGTGGGGTGCAGGGAAGACTGGATTGTCACTGACCGGTGTTCTAGTTTTAGGCCAGTGCTAAGTCCATTTCTGGCAAATTGCTTCACCTGGGTCTCCTCTTCTATGCAATAGAAGTAATAATACTTTATGTGTGTCACAACAATGTTACAAGGATCAAATGAGATGATGGGAATGAATTTGCTTTAAAAAGAATCAAGTGCTGTAATTGCTAGAATGAGGCAACAAAAACATTCTGCGTTTTGTGATTTCTGGCTAGTATAGGAACCTCTTGTGCAAACTCATTAAAAATAATTCTTTGTATTTGCAGAATGCTTTAGAATTTATTGGGTTCGTAAAAATATATGTATAAAGGGACCTCATATGGTTTTAAATTCAGAAAACCTGGGTGTGAATTCCAGTGTTGTCACTTGCTAATGTGATTTGGCATAGAATATTTAAAGTATCCAAGCTCCGTCTCCTTATTTGTAAAATAGGGATAGTGATACCTACCTTGGCAAGGTGGTTGTGAGGTTTAAACACAATAATGGATAAAAGGTTGCAAGGTCAGTGCCTGTCCACACAGGCCCTCTGTGCACGGAGGCTGTCTTTATTTCTACACTCCCCGAGGATGTGCGCTCCTGGGGCTGAGACCAGGTGAGCAGGTAGTCCCAGTGGCTAGCACAGTTCCTGAGATGGAATTGGTTTTCAATAAGTATTTGTTGAATGGGTGGATGAACGGAATGAACGGATGGGTGATCACAACTCTGTAATAGAGATGAGAGAAGGTAATATCTGCTTTCCTGGGTAAGAAAACCAAGGCTCAGAGAGTTTAAATGACCGTCCAAGGTTAATGTCAGAACTGAAAACTACAAGCAGGACTTATGTCTTGGGTTCCTTTTCCAAGCCATCGCGTGCTGCCGCCCTCTGTTGTAAACCTCTGGCTTTTGGTGAGATCATGGGCTCAAGTTTTCTGAGTTATTATTGTCCTATCTTTTAGAAAAACAGAAATAATCCTATTTGCCTGGGCTTTTTTTTCTGGGTTTCATTTTTCTGTTTTGTTGTGTTTTAATCAGGGTTCATAGAGTAAAAACTTCAAGGCAACTTAAACTTTTTTTGTTTCTTGAAAAGGGGCCAAAAGGAAAAGAACTGAAAAAAAAAAAAAAAAAGAAAGAAAACCTAAGCAAAATTGCACATGTCTTTGGTTTTGACAGTACTCGGCTGGCAGAACACAGCCCGAGAAAATAATCTTCACTGAAAGGTACAGTTTGTTTCTCTCTCCCGCAGACGGAAATATGTGTTTGGGAGGCTGATTCATCCAATGGCCCTTGCACCAGGCCTGGGACCAGCACTTTCCATTATTTGCTCTGTTCCTCTTTCGTTTACAAGGTCAGAGTCGATGTTTTGGTTGTTTTCCCAGCAGTGCTCTACTGACCGACTTCGCTCTAATCCCTTGATGTCACTTAAATAAACTTGAGGCGGGTGGGGGTGGGGGGAGAGAGTTGAGAACTCCAATGATTTCCTGCCGCTGTTGTTCTCCGCGGCAAATTAATTTGCCGCTGTTATGTAACTGCAATCATCCTCTCTAATCACATCACAGGATTGGGAACTGCCAGAAATAACAGAAGGGAACATTCGAGGTATCAAAGGGGAGCCACTAAAATAGATTGTTTATTTAGGTACCAAATTGAAACGTTATTATTGGGAGATGGAAAACAACCCTCACCACACTTTCCTTTCACACGTCCCTGCATTTTATATACTGTATTTGTCCGTGTACATCATCCAGAAGTAAAAGGAGATACGAAATCAGAGCTTCCAATGGTGCCCTCGGAGAAGCAAAGGAGGGGAGTCAGAGATGTCTGAGCGTCCTGGGGTTTTTGTTGATGCCTCAGTGTTTGGTTGTGTTTATGCTGCTGTAAGAGCTTTCTCTCTTACCGCCTGATGTTCTTTTTCTTTTTTTTTTTTATGTCTGCCTCCCTCTCTTCGCTGTTCTCCCCTAACCTGCCCCATTACCTTCTCTCTCCCCAGTTATTTTTAGCAAGTCTAAGAAACCGCTTCCTAACTTAGATGATTCTGTCCTGCTCCTTCTTGATGTTCCCTTGCGTCACAGGAGATACGCTAAATGGTTACAGCTTCTCTGTCTGCTAACACACTTTGTCAGGTTACTCCTCCTCCCAAGCTCTTGTCCAGCTCCTACCTGGACATAGAGTCCTAGACATAAAAAATGCAGTCCCATCCTATTCACAGAATGGTCTGTAGAACAGTGGAGCAGGCTTAGGCTCTTGTTTTAGAACCTCAGCTCTGCTCCTCTCTCTGGGAAGATTATCATTTCTGAGCCTCAGTTTCCTCATCTGGAAGAGGGGATAGCAACACCCAGCTCAGCTTGTATCTGTAAGTATTCAGAAAGGTAACACCCATGAAAGCCCCGCACATGGTGGTCAAGAATGTGGGCTCTCGCGTTGGAATCGGAAGCCAGACTTTGGGATTTGGGTCCCAGCACTGCCACCCACCTGCCCAGTGACCTTGGTCAACGTGCTCACGTCTTCACACCCCAGGGTCCTCCTTTGGGAAGTAGGATAATGATAATACTGATCAGAACAGCAGAGAGTTAAATAAGATTGCATATTTTAAAGGCTTAGCATAGTGCCTGACTTACTAAATGTTAGCTTGATAAGCATTATAATCAGTCTCATTATTATTGTTTATTGTTATAATAGCAAAAGTGAATTAAATAAAAACAATCATCATAATTAAGATCCATTTCCTACTATCCCCACTTCTTATTCCCATCACTGCCAATCACTTTCAGTGTTATTTTCCATAAGTAATCAAGATATGACGACAGGGTGGTAGGAGGCAGAAAAATGTAAAACATGGGCAGGTTGTGGGGACGTATGTGCTGCCATGGGGAGGGAAAAGACATTCAGCTAAAGGATCTTAGAGACTTTCTCCCTGGCCTCTCTGTCCCTGCTCTCCTGGGCTCCAAGTCCTCTGCCTTGTTCTGTGTTCAGTCCCCTCCTGCCTTTCTTCTCCACTCTGATCACCACCTACTGTGAAATGCCTTCTGCACACAAAGTCCTCCTACCAGAACCAAGTAATCCCTCTATTATGGTGTGATGAGAGGGGCACCTAACCTGGGAACCAGGAAGGATCCTTCCCCACCCTTCACCTGTTGGGTGACTTTGTCTGTGGGCCTTGGTGGCTTTGTCTGTGAATACGGACATCAGCGGCATAGCCCATGGAACCTGGAGGGCCAGCCAGTTCCCTATTTCTGAAGCAACTACTAGGACACTGAATGCTGCTTTTCCTTGCCTGCCTTCTAGGGGCTTCAGATCATTTTTAAGTAAAAACATAAAATTCATTTCTAAACTATTCTGTTCTATATGCTGATCACAAAAGGGAATAGATAAGAATCCGTGGCCATCTTTCACGCTTTCGTCTCTCATCTAATCTCAGTTTGATGTCCTCTAAAGCTTTTCTACATGGAGAGCCTAATCAGGCTATCCAGCATAGCTAGTGTACCTGGAAGGAATGCTGAAGTTCGGTCACAGATCCAGACAAAGCTGAGTCGGTGACAATCAGGCAAAATACGTTTACACAAATATATTGAAAATGAAATTAAAAAGATATTTTTTTTCTTTTTCCTAAAGAAAAGTATCTGGACCATGATTTTCTGTGTACCACTTCATTCTACATGAACTTCTCAAACCATGGTGTAGCTAGCTGGTGTGTATCTAAAACAGAGGAAACTCTGGTTGAGGAGACCGGTAGCAGTGTGGAGAGTGAGTTCTTTCTCACGTAGAGACACAGCTGTGGTCCCTTGGGATTTGGAGTCAGACTGTAGCTGTGCTACTTTCTAGCTGTGTGACGTAGGGCAAGTTATTTAACCTCTCTGAATCTCAATTTCTTTATCAGTAAACTGGTTGATATAGGTTCCATCTACAGGGACGTTGGGAAGACAATATGAAATAATGAATATAGAGTACTTGGCATACAGAAAGGGCTTGATGAATATTAGCCTTTTTGGTGGTGATGTTTAGATTTAGATCTTTAGATACCTAAAATCATGAAGCAGATTTTCTTTCTGTCATATTTCTGGTAAAGAGAACACCATCTAACTATTCTAACAGATACCCTGAAACATTTATCTGGGCAGTGTTAATTCATATCCACTTTGTCTTGCAAAACTTGGCTTATTAAGGCAAGGGTTACTTAAATGATCACCAACTCTGTTCTCCCTTTCTTAGCTAGTGTAAAAATAGCATTTAAATTGATCTCCTAAAATAGCTAAAAGAGTTCAATATTTGACTATATATCATACCCACCACCATAGAATATTAGGGAAAAAACAAGCATTCACAGAAATCTCATTAATTTGCATTTCATCTGTTCTTAGAACAATTTGCAGTAATTTAGTCTGGATCAGGCTACGTTAATTTCTTTTACATCTATGTTTTACAGAAACAATTTACTAGAAGAATTAATGGTGCAAATGAGATTGTAGGGGATATACTAAACTTTTTAAAGACAGCAACTATTTTCCTAATAATAATGGTCTGTATGAAAATAAAACTTACAATTTATACATGGCTGTCGTTCAATTAATACATAGGGTGACATTTCTCAAAATTCCATCCAAGAGAGAGAATCATGGGGAGGAAAAAGTCCAAGATTCCTGAACTCTATACCCCAAAACTTCCTAGGGTCTCTGGGGTTAGAACCTAGGAATGTGCATTTTAACAAGCTCCCTGAGTGTTTTAGTTGGTTTACTAAAATTTAAGAACAGTTTTTATACAGAATATTGGAAAATCACATATACCTTGATAGAGATAACCCAAGAAATCTTCTTAGCAGTTGACTAGAGTTTCTGTGTACTGAAAAATACCAGGGCCTCTCTTCTTCAAAATATTCCAGAATTTAAACTCTTCAGTACAGATTCATCTTCCCCCATAATGGGAGGTATCACTGAAACATACCCCATACCCCAGCTTCCCATGATCTATGCCAAGCTTCCTGCATCATAACGCTCTAACAATCAGAAAAGCTTATGGACTAAAAATTATGATGGTAAGATTGGGATTCGAGAAGATAAAGAAAAGAATAGGACCCTGGGAGGCCTGGAAAGAGAACCAGAAAAGAACATGCCAGGCGCTGAACCAGGAGAGGCTTGGTCATAAAGGAGGGGTCAGGAGCCCAGTTATTGGAATGATGCCCAGGACAGGTTGGCAGAGGATTTTGATTTAGAGCCACTGTACAATCCACCCCTGCATTGACATATAAGCCAAAGTGACATGAAACTTTAACACATCTAAGAACAACATGAGAAGAAATCTCCTTACTCTATTTGCATATGACTTTTTGAAAGCAGATGGCTTGTTCAATATGTGTACCCATTCTCTTGTTAATAAAATAATCCCTATGTCTGAAGGTGCTACTTTATATCTCTTTACATCATTATTTATTAAGTATACCAATATTGTGTTGGGACCATTTTTTCCACTCATTTCTGTACACAATATATAAATGTGCACATGTGCGTACACACACACACACACACACACATTTCACACCAGCATGTGTATGCATATACTTAAAATATTTTAAGCTAGACTTTGACTCAAAAGCAGATCTTCTTATTTTATGATGACAAAAAATGTGCCAGAAATACAAAATTGATCTAGAGGTCAATTTTATGCAACTGTTTGCCAGAGATTAAGACCGTCGGGTGAGCAAGTTTGCTTGTAACTAAAGCACAGACTCTTGGCTATTTGCAACATTTTAAACTTTAACAAGTGGGCGATGCAATATAAATGATGCTTTAAACATTTATGCATTGGGTGGGAATCTATATTAATTATAAAACAAAGGACCAAGTCCTAGAAACAAAGAAGCATGAGTTTTTTCTTCCTGAGTTACTTTACTAAGAATTAGATCCCCTAAAGGAAAGGCTTAGAAACAAGAAAGGTTCTACCTACTTACCCACACTTGATTGTGGCTAACCTGGGAGCCTAAGACAACTCATCCAAGGACTTCCTGTGGTCTGTTTACAGATCCTGCTCTGTGCTTGCTTGTGTCCTCAAGCTATCACATACTTTGTGTCTGAAGAACACCTCTCCTTATGCACAGCCCTCTTTCTCTTGGTCCATATGGTAAAGCCTCACCTATTCTGAAGTCCTGAGATGGTGGAGGCAAGCACAAACTATAGGAGATTTCTTCAAGTGTTTCTGGAAGGTGACGGGGGCATGTTAGCATTTTCCTCTCTGTATAAAATAGTTGTACATATTTCTCTTATTTAACAGGCCCAGGTTGAGTACAGAGATGTCAGTTATTTCAAACCTGTTCCATTATGTTTTCTCTACTGCCAGTCACTCAAACTCTACACCACAGAGTAGATTAAGTTCCTCCTTAGGCTTCTCTTCCTCAGAGAATGTTCTACTATTCCCCTGAAACTGGTGGATGAGAAAGGTTGAACACGCCCACCTCCCATGAAAAATCTCTCTCTCACCAGTTCGCCGTAGTTCCAAGGATTCCAACTTTGTTCGGACTCTCCCTTGGGGAGGGTTATCTGGGTGGTGGGTCATACTCAGCTGTTCTCCCCTCAACAGAAATCACTTTGCGGGTTTCTTAGAGAACAAGAGATACCCTGGGCAAGTTTTAATTTGAGCAAGGGACTATTCCCAACCTGGGATGTTGTCAGGCTTTAATGGAGGGTCCCTGTTGTTGGGGGACAAGAGGGAATAAGAGAAGAGGGCCGTGGGCTGTAAAAAAAAATGGTCACCAGTTCATAATTCAGCCTGAGGCTGATACTAACTAGAGTCAATCAGGGAGTGTGTGCTCACTATTTTATTCAGTCATTTGATATGGAATTTGACTCTTCCTCACTGGAAATGAAGTCCTAATTCTACAGGTTGCACTAAAGCGGGCAACCTATAGCATGACATTAAAATAATCGGAATTATTTTTTGTTAGAGCCAACAAAGGAAAGGTATTTTTATGACCACATATTTGAAATGGCCTATGCAGGCTTAAGTGTCCAGTTAATTGTACCATCTTCCGTTTCATCTTGTCTGCCCACACATAGACTGAGCGAGAAAGAGTCACGCACAATGAACCCAGGCCTGGACCCTTTACCTCTTCCGGAAAGTCAGTAGAAGCTTCTGTCTCCTTGAGTTTCTCTTTCAAAAGGTTTCAGTTTTCTCTTGGGAAAGGCTAGCAGGAGCCTGGATCACTGATCACAGGTAGTTTAAGGTCAGAATGTTTTTTTCTCTCTCTCTCTTCCCAGTCGTTAACTGCGTTTATACAGAGAGTTCTAAAGACTAGAATTTATGAATCTCAAGGCTCGTAAACCGCTCTCCACTTACCATATAGTTGTAAGCTGCAACTGGAGACATCTGCAAGGCATATCTGGCATGTTCAGCATCTGAAAAGCTGCAACTGGGCAGCAAGCTGAAAAATCAAACCTCCATTCATTAAAAAAGTAAATAAAATAAAATAAATGCACATGGCCCACCACCCCTGACAGCTGGCAGCCTAGATTTTTCCAGCTGGGCTTGAGCTTAACACCTTTTAGGATGTTGTCTTCCAAAAGGATATATTTGTGCTTTTCGAATCTGAGTTTTGGATTTAAAAAATGGAGCCCCGAGACTGTGTTGGACACATACTTATAACTCCACGAAGGCTTAGCCTACAGAAGCCACAGGAAATACTATGATATTTTGGAAAAGGTCGAGTTTCATAGATTCTGTAAGGCACTCAGCAGGTTCTAATTATTTCTTTTATTTAAAAGCCCTCCAGATATTTTTTTCCAAAGGGTCTGTGCAATTGAGGGTAGCAGACATTTTTTTCATACTGTACATTCTTTTTGGCCGAGTGCTGGATACACAGGAAATAAAGTGGTTTTTGGAAGACCCAGCAGAGGCCAGGCCAAGGCATGAAGTCACTGAAACAAAATGGGAAATCTCCAGATCAGCAGCATCAGGTTTTGGCTGCTTTTGCACCACCACCCCCCTCCTTGTCCAGGAGGGAAAAAATGAAGCAGGTGAACACACTGATCTGTTGTGTTCTAACAGAAACCAAATGTCACTGTGTCCGCAGGCCTGGCTCAGCAGCTGGAATCGCTCAAGAGGTTTAGACACAGGCCGACAAGACAGATGTGTTGAGGCGGCCAGGAAAGTGGAATGAGTTGCTTGTGTCTTAATTCAAGGTCTTTGTGCTGCTTTGGGCCCCGATTTCTGCTGGCCTGGCTCAGGGCAAGAGCAGGACTGGCCATGCTGAGGCCAAAGAAAGCAGGCCAGCTCCTGTCGCACCAGCCTCTGAGTTGCCTCTCAGAAAAACCAGTTGCAAAGACTCTTGCCTCAAACCAAAGAGAGAATAGACCAGCCTTTTGGTCTCAGCTACTCAAAACAAAAAGACAGTATCTGATTCCGAGACAGCTTGTAGACATGTATCTGGCTGCCTTTCCATAGGGAGGTGCAAATCCTAGGAGAGACAGGAGCATGTGAGAGGGACCTCCGTGGACGGTGGGCTCTTGGCTCCAGGCAAGCCGTTTCCTCTGTGGTTGGATGGGATTCTGCTGGAATCCTGGAAAGCAAAGGGAAACTCCCCTAGAAATGAGCCTGGAGTGTGCGAGGTCTTCACTTGCCACTATCTCGTTCGGATTCTTTTTGGCTGCTTTGGGCTGAATAGGGTTAATTTGGAGCAAAAAAGGGAAAGAACTTCAGCCAGCATGAATGAAACGCTCCCAGGAGGAGTCACAAAATGGCCTTTCAGAAAGAGCCTTCCATTGAGGTGGGAGCCAGCAGGTGAAGTCACCATCAGCGTAGGCCTTGGTGGCCAGGCATAGGCTGGATTCAACAGAATCCTGGCCTGGGCCCATCACTCCCTCCAGCATTTCCATTTAATCAGTGGTGGCAGCTGCAGGTGAAATGAGGTGGGGAAGTTGTGCAATTCCCAGTAGGTTTCCTAGGACTGAGTTTAGTCCTCTCTGGCTCCCAACTCAGAGAAGATACCAGGAAGGGTTAGAGAAGACTCGCTAATAGCCCTGGGCAGAATCCGTTCTGGAGCCACTCCAGCCTCCCTTGTTATCAGGTACAGTAAGTCCCTGACTGTCATGCTGTACGAGAGGCCATACTACGTGATGATTTGGGTAATTCTTCACAGTTCGCCAAGCATGCTCACAAACACTTACCCTGTGTGCTCTCACAGAGGCCCACGGTGCGGGCGGATGTCACTGTCATTGCTTGCAGCGTACTTGTGAGGACACTGAGATCGCTGTGGTTAAGTGACATGCCCTGGGCCTCACAGCCAGTAAGAAGAAGAACCAGGACTCAAATTTAGGTCTTCAGGTTCCCACTTCAGAGCTTCTATAAATATGACAAGATGCCTCCCTGGGTATAACCAAATCAGCTACATGAATATGAGCCCCGCCTTCTAGAAACTGAGAGTGCGGAGCAAACACGGATATTTCTATGTAACCCGTATGCACTTGAGCTGCTTCCTGTGCCCAGTGTCAGCACACGTCACTTCCGAAGAAGTACACATTGACTTACAAAAAGAATTGAAAAGCAGTTTATATCTTTACTGTAGTCTCTCAGAAAATTCTAAAGGAACGGTTCCGTCTACAGTTTACAGGAGATTTTCTGGGGGGACAAAAAAAATCTCTGTATCTGTCTAAATCCTCAAAACCCTACTCATCACAACATGATAGCTGCCTAAATCACTCCCCCTCTTCAACAACAGAGAAAAAAAAGTTCCTTCAAACTTTTTCTCAAGTCTCGTACCTTCTGATTTTTACCCTTTTCTCTACCTCTTCCATAAGTGTGGTCTCTCCACTGTAAACGAGTCAAACAGCCTTGGCTTCTTTCGTTCTCCTCTATCCCTAGTCCATTACTCTGATGGGAACAACAAGCCCAGGATTAAATTGGACTGAGGCTGTCTTCTCCCTGGAGTGCAGGAAGGAAGGAGAAGCTGTGAATCTTTTATTTTCCTGGTCACACATGCATATGCCATAAACACTGCAGCCTCAAGCTTTCCATCCAATGCAGACAGTGCATAAGATGAGTATGGCAGAGCCTCACACGAAATTTGGGCTTAGAATCACTCATGCTTTTCGACAATGGGCAGAAAGATTGGCAGATTCACTCACCATGGCTTGTTTACACTGCCTTGCTCAACCTCAGTCACTCTTTTACTGAAACAAATGCTTCCTGCCTTCATTAGACTCATCAGTGTCTATAGCAAAATGATAATAGGATTGAACTTGACTCATCTTCCACTTCACAGTAGATATCTTGCTTCTGTTCACTGTTTTCTTAGGACAGTCTTGGTCAAGCTTAAGTTTTCCACTTAAGCGTAAAAATGGTCCTTTCATGGCAGCCATGTAAATAGGACCGATTAATGAGTTGCTACAGTCCTTACTCTTTGTTATGGAAATCAGTCTCTTTCATTTTTGTCTGTGTCACAGAGGCAATATCGATCAAGATTAAATGTATTTTCATGAAGAAGTATATCGTATAAGAAGTTACCTCAGTGTAGTGGGGTTTGTGTGATATCCAAATTCTTCTGGACAGGTTTCTGCATCTATAAATCCGACTGTTTAGTGTGAACACTTGACATTTTTCAATTGGTAAAACATTGCAATTACTTTCACTTTTTAAAAGAGCAACAGCATTCACTGTAGCTGGCAGAGAGGAGACACCAAGCAACTTGGCTGCTGGAGACAATAACTCCTAGAATCATATATATGTTCAGTTGAGGCCATGGGAATCATTTGCATTTCTCTCTAATCAATCTAGAATGGCTTCCTGGAGGAGGTCAGATTTCAGAAGTTACATAAATGCTGTGAGAGAAACTTTTGTTTGTCTGGGAGGGAAGGAACTGGAAGGCAACATTCTGAGGAAACTTGGCAAGGGGTGGCATGCTGGTTTCCACGGAGATTTGTGCAGTTGGTCTGAGGCATGTGGGGGTGGTCAGCAGTGGCCAGGCAGGAAGTGGGGCAAGAAGACAAGGAAAGGAAAGTTGCTGAGGCCTTTCCACGTGAATAAGGAAGGGAAGAAGAGTAAGAATCTCTTAATGAGATTCCAAGGAGAGGGCTAGATCCCCAGAGCCAAGTCTCTGGAGTCCATTAGGTCAAGGAAGCTGTGACTCCCAGGTCTCGACACTGAGCTGTAGTGTCAGTACCTGCTGTGGTAAATTATGGGGCATTTGCTGAATGCCCTAGGTGTAAACCTCCATATTTTCCAGGGCCAGACAGGGAAGAACCAACAGCTATCTCTTCCCTGGAACATGGCCCTCTGAACAATGTTGATGAGAATTTTCACAGTTGGTCTGACCCCACCCTCTGCCTTATTCTATTCTCTGGAAGCACTCACTCCAAGGAGGCATTTTCCCATCTCCCTTTGCCCTGATCCTGGGTGTTATAGCCTCCAGAAAGAAAGCCTGAAGCCCGGGGCCTGGGGAATTATCAGAGATCATGTGGACCTAGAGTAACCGGTCTTAATCCCTTTCAGAAAGGGAGAAGATTGGGAGTACACACAGCTCCTGCAAGGCAGAGAAATCTTCAAGGTCAGATTAAGTAGAATCCACTGTTTCTGAGGACACTCTCTGAAATTCGACTGTGCCACATGAAGTTTCTGGCTGGGAATTGAATTTGAGTCATTTGTTCACTGAACATTCTTGTCCTGTCCCCCACGATTTGCTAGTGGTAGGTATTATGGCTGATCAGTCAGTGGAGGCATTTGGAGAGGACTTTGGGATCCCTCCAGCGCTCTGTCATATACTGACCTGGAGCATGGAACGTGCATTCATTCCAAACCACTCCATTTCTACTGCCCCAACCAAATGTCTGCAGTGTATATTTTGCAGTTGCTGAACACCACGCAGGAAATAGGGATGACCTGAGTGTACGCTCTCGCCAAGTACCACAGCTTCTTTCTCACCTGGGGATTGCTCAGCTTGTGGGCTGAGTATGGTAGGTAGGTAAACCAACTTGAGGGTCTCTCTTGAGGAGAAAAGAGGACTCTGCTACCTTCTTTCACAAGTCCTTTGGTCTCATATATGTACATAGCAATATCAGTTTGGTTTTTTGGGGTGTTTTGTTTTTTTTTTTAAGTTAAAGACCTAAGAAACTTATGGCTTCAAGTAGCCATAGCCCTTATTTTATGACCATTTGTGCAGAGAGAAAACACCTTTCTGGGCTGGTTTCAATTACCCCTCTATGTAAACATTAAACTCTTCGATTTTGGCATGCACACGCTCCAACCCATTACTGTTTCTTTCTTTCTTTCTTTCTGTTTTTTAACCTCAGCACACTCTAAGAGAACCGTTTCACAGGGACAGTTCGGCTTTCGACACAGCCTAACTGGCATTGTCATTGGTGCCTGTAACGATGTCTTACAGACTCCAGTTCACATCCAGAGCTGTGAATGGTGTTGCCAGACCCAATTGTGTGTCTGCAAATGAGCTGGAGCTTTTGCAATTTAAATAGACAGGCAAAGTTCATGTACTGTTTCAGTTCTCACTTTATGGGCCCCCTCGAGCTGTGCTGCTTTCTTTGGCTGTGCTATTTTATGTGGCTGTTTTTGTGTGAGGTGATTTTTCTTCTGAATGTGTGTGTTTAGGGGGAGAAGGGGTCCAGGAGGGTAGCCCGCACTTTGTTTGGGTTTATAGAATCCTTTGGGAATTAAACCATTGAGCCGCGGACTGAGAAAGAATTCGGAGGCTTTTGTTGTAATGGGCTGATAGTAACTTTTAAAAATTGAAGCCCAAAAAGAGAGTGATAATCTCAGGTATCCTTTCCAGCCTCCCTCTCTCTTTTTCTCTCTTTTCCAATAGAGGAGAGGAGAAAAGAGTTTGTGTCCAGGGTGATGAGCACGTCTCTTTCTTCAGAGAAAGCCCCTCTTTCTTTCCCCCTCTGTTTTGGATCATCAGTCAAGACGTAGGGGCTAAGTTGAACCTTTCCGGCAGGGGAAGCGAAAAGGTTAACATGGGAGAAAAAAGCATAAACCATTCATTGCTTTAGTGAAAGTCAGATTGTTCCAAAAAATGAAATTGTATCCTTCCTCAATTCCTAGGAGGGCTCAGCTCTAAAAACAAGCAGCAAACATGTAGGATGGGAACCTCGGGTTGGAGGAAGGTTTGCTCCCGTTGTGGAGCCTGGTAGCTCCTGAGCCAAGGCAGGATTAAGGCTTGCCTAGGATCTGTTGGAAATGGGCAGTTGAGAGAAGTTCACCTTCCTTCAGGTGGAGATGAGCCACAGAAAGCTTTCCTTGAAGTGTTTTTGAATCTCGAGTTACTTCCTTTATAAACAAGATAAAACAAAACATAAAACGTCTCCCTCTTTCACCTCCTGGGCCCTTATTCCACTTCTGATGCTTCGGAGGTCCCAGACTTGTGTCTCACCTTCAGAAGCCCAGAGAAGGCTTTGCAGGGATGACTTCTCCATGAGACACAGGGCCTAGGCTCTTGTTAGGGGTTCGCCTGTATCCCCTCAAAATCCGTACACTGAAATCCTAAATTCTCAGTACCTCAGAATCTGACCTTATTCTGAGTTATTCTGAGTTATTAGTTATTCTGAGTATAAGGTTATTCTGAGTTAGTTAAGATGAGGTCCTGCTAGAGTAGGGGGCACCCCTAATCCAACATGACTGGTGTCCTTATAAAAAGAGGAAATTTGAAAACAGACATGCACACAAGGAGAACACCAGGTGAAGATTCGTTAGGCTGCCACAAATCAAGAAACTACAAGAAGCTAGGCGAGAAGCCAGGAACAGATTCTTCCCCAGAGCCTTCAGAGGGTACGTGGCCCTGCTGACAGCTTGATCTTGGACTTCTGGCCTCCCGATCTGTGAGACAACAGACATGCATTGTTTAAGCCACCTAGTTTATGGCACTTTGTTACAGCAGCCCTAGGAAACTATTACAGGCCCACAATACTTTTAGGGACTCACTAAAATGTTTCCATTTTATTATTATTATTATTTTTAAATCCAAAGAGAAAGTGGATCTAATAATAATGAATATATAATAATGAAATCCAGCCAGGAACATATTTGTCCGTACATTAATGCAGTAATAAAATATAATTTTTACATGTTATGGAGGAAGAGGCTTGGGAAGGCAAAAGCACCAGGGCCAAAAAAAAGATAAGCTATAGCCCTGAGGCCTGAAGTTGATTCAGAACTGGTGAGAGACCTCTGCATTGCTAGAATTTGTGATGGGGGTGGGAGTTAGCCCAGGTACAAAAAAAAAAAAAGGATAAAACATCCAATAGTTTGTGTAACTATGTTGCAAAATATTCTTCCCTTTGGTACTCGTCCTTCCTCTTTACCTCTTGAGTATTGAGTTGTGTTCACATTTGATTTCTGTGGGAGGAAGAGGGTCTGGAGAATGTCTCCATTTGGTAAATTATCTATGTTCTGATACAGCTGGAGCATAAAGTGAAGCCGAATGCACCACAGTTTCAGCTTGTCCCCTGTGGAACTGCCTGCTTCACTAAAATGAGAAGGTACAGAGAGCTTCAAATTAAGTCTGGCCTCCCTCATTCAGCTCCCAATAGGTCTTTCGTTTCAACCGTCTCTTCCCCATTCACTTTCAAAAGCTATATTACTTATTTATGACCCAATCCAGTAGAAATAATATGCACTTAACTTGAACTTGTAACTGTTATCCTGTTAATTACTCAGTTAAAAGTCATAGAAGTGGATGGCTGTCACTGAAGTTTTTGCTAAAATCCTGACAAAGGAGAACAGCTCTTGACAAATTCATTAATTACGATCTGGTATATAGTTCTTCGAAGTCAAATAGGCTGAGCTTCCAGGAGCCTAGTGGCCTGTGAAGATTGTATCTCATCCTCTCCAGTGGAACGGTCAACAAACTATGGAATTAAAGTGAATATCTCTTTCTGACAAGCAGCCATACACAGAGGTAACTTAGGTCAAACAACCAGATGATTCTAGATTGACAAGTGACATGTGCACATGACCTTCACGGACCCAGTGGGTCTCAAACTGTAGTGTAGTGAAGGGCTTGTTAAAAGCACAAATTACTGGGCCCACCCCCAGAGTTTTTTATTCACTAGGTCTGAGATGGAGCCCAAGAATCTGCATTTCTCACTCATTACTAGGTGAGGCTGATCCTGCGTGTCCAGTGGCTACACTTTGAGAGCCACTGATCTAAACATTAGCTTCAATTGGTCTTTATCACTAATAGGTGGCAGAGAACACCATCCTGCAGTTATTAAGGAACATAATGAATTGTTCACAAAGGAACATACTGCCTGAAGTTATAGAATCTTCCTGGATATGGGTATGAGTAAACTCCAATGCTTTTCCAGAAGTGTTTTAGGCAATTTGGCTACAAGAGCATGAAACACGAATAACAACATAATCAGTGTGATTGTACACTGCTCCCCTTCCTTGAGAATTGCTACCCTCCCTAGTTTGCATCCCCTCTAGTTATGAGTGGATATTAAATGGTTGTAGCAGGATTGTCCAGGATAAAGGCACTGCAGGGGTTCAGGGCCAAAAGTAGTACACACCTGGATGCTGGGGCACTTAAGATCAGCTGCACAGGTGGGGTCTAAGGAAGGGTGCAGAGAGTGGGGAAGGAATGGTGAATAAAAGTTTAGCAAGACCTTAGTCTTGGGAGCAGCACAAAGGTGGGAAGAACCTGAATTCTCTCTGCTGTGTTCCATCAGCCAACGTGTATTTATTGAACACTTTCCCTATGCAAGTTTCTGTGCAGGGCAAGGTGAGACATGCCAAGGAGGTTCACCCAGGGTTGCTATGTTCTAGTAGGGGCGAGGAAAGCAGGGCGGGCCCGTAAATCATTATAATACATGGTATACCGTATCACAAAGGCAGATTCACAATTCTTCAAAGATGCTCCAGAAATCACACCTCACATGTAAATAACGTTCATGAGGGGAAAAAAATTTTAAAAAAAGGTATCAGATCAGAGTTTGTTCAAATCAGAGAATATCAAATCAGAGTTCATGAACTGAGAAACTGAAGCCAAGTCTTAAACTGAATGGTGGTGTCTGCAAAGGTCTTCTTTTGGGGGCAGAAGTCCTTTGTCTACTATTACTAAATGCCAAAGGGCCCCTCTTCTCAGGGCTGTTTGGAAAAGGAAGTCAGAAGAGTTGCATTTTGAGATGTTTTCTTCCCTTAATAACTGACCTCCTGCCATGCGACTAGCACCTCCGTCATTTGCTTTAGGTGCCTGTCCCAGCTGACATGGCCAACATGAATGCTCATAGCCCAACCAGCAATTACTATTCCAGGATACTCTGGGACCAGAGGGAAAAGCAGAAGATTGAATCTGGGGCCTACACTCAACCAGCAATGAGCTGACTTTCCTGTTCACACTCTCTCATCCCCACAACCTGCACAGGTCCTCACCAAACTCAGCCCCTGCTTCTGATAGCATCTGCTTGATCCCCAGATGACTTCTTAGAGGTAATAGGTGAGCAAGATAATTAGGGGAGCTAACAGTTGAAATATGATAGGTATTACCCCATTGTGAAGGGCCTGGACATATCTAATCTATATGTTTAGAACTGGGAATGGAGGATTATATTGGGCTTGGACTGTCAATACATCTTTCTCTGATAATGAATCGATCTTCCTTTTGGTGACTTTGCTGCTTCCTGATATTTCATCTCAAATGGAAGTGAGGAATTGGATTTTATCTTAAAAAGCATAGAGCTTTGACTCCCGTTATCCTGCTTTGTCTATATTTCCTGCCAAACTCCTTTGTGAAATTTTACTCAGTGAGCAAAGCTCATCTATTCCACAAAGGCTTCTGCTACATGGACTTTTTCCTAAACAGAAACATTTCTGTACTGAACTTCTGTTTGCTTTGTCTCTTCTGAAGTCCAAAGCACTATCTGTTTTTTGTCTGCTTATTTGTTTGTTTGCTTTTGTTTTGTTTTTTCACCTTAGGATGCTTAATACCGTTCTAAAGGTGGTAGGCCCTTAGTAGTGCAATGATTTGTGTTTTTTTAAATTAGCATTAGTTTCTATACCTAAGTAGCAAATTAAACAGGTATGATGTAGGTGTCATATGCTTTCCTAAACACAGATTAGAATGATGTCTGCCACAGATTCAATCACACTAACTGGACTCTGTCTTCTTAAAAGAGCTACAGAAATAGTGTTTGATAATATTATATAAAAACAACCTTTTATAAAGCAAGCTATGTTTAGTTAGGGGTCAGATGATGCTTTGTTCAGTATGTCTTATCACAGATGTCTTTTATCATAAGCAACAAATCTTTCTGTGTTGGTGAACATCTCTGAAGCAGATGTCCTGTGACCCAGGGTGAAGGTTTATTCTTTGTTCTGTGATATATTTGTCTCCTCTTAAATTGCATGCTCAGTGACTCAGCTTCTTTCTCTCCTCTAAAGAGATGTCAGTGACTATTGTTTTGCTCTCTGATGCTTTATACCTCACAGGGATTTGCTTTTGTAAACTGCATGGCTAAGGGGCACACCTTAAATAACACCATTAAATAACTTTCTTTTATACCCAACTGTGCTGCCTACAGTTGTCTATACGTCAGGTCTGAGTGCACATAGCAGAGAAAATAAAACAATAAAAGGAGTATAGAAACAAACACCATGTATTGTAAACAAACACCATTGATGTATCGGATTGAAGGAAAACAATTTAGTTAGCCATCACCAAAAGTATCACAGAAATTTTTAGCCCCAACTGTAACTTCAAAATGGCTACATGATTACCATGACACAGAGCTGAATGGCCTTTTGGAATAGTGCACTGGACCTTTCTGAAGCTTGGTACCAAAGTGTGGTCTCTTCTCTAATAATGGAAACCTACTTTTCTATAAATGTCTGAAAATGGAAGAGGACCCACCCAGCACATGAAGAGGTCAGGTGTTACAAGAAGCCAAATAGCGGGCCATTACCTTAGTGACTCTTTCCCATTGGTGGAGACCAGCTTTCATCTCCACAGGTTCAAAGTTTGTCTTTGTAGTGTTTGGAGATATGAGGACAGATTCAAATCCCACAGACTCACAAAACTGGGCCCCACCCACAGACTTTCTGATTTAGTAGGGATCATGTGTGTTTCATGTGTTTACATTTTTAACAAAATTTCCAGGTGATGCTCATGCTGCTGGCCCAAGGACCACACTTGGAGAACCCTGGTTAGGCGTCATGTTGAATGAATAAGAACTATAATTAAACACTAAAAATCATACCAAGCATAGAGAGATGCTCGTAGGTTCAAAAACGAGGGCTGATTGAAAGATCAATTAGAGTCACATCTCCTATATCCGTCTCATTTTCCATTTCTCTCTGCTCCTTCCCTTCTGCTTTCCCCTCTTCTCTTACTCACGATCCTCTCAATTCTTGCTACTTCTCCTTGTCCCTCTCCCTTACTTCACCCTTTTCCTCTCCCATTCTCTCCCTACTCCAATGCCTCATCTGTGTGCAGATGGTTGGATACACATAAGTTAGGCAACTCAACTTCCCTGCTACTGGGAACAACTGATTGAGTCCTTTGGCTCGAAAAATCCCTAGAACGCCATTGCCTGTGTTTGTCTCCATGATCCTCCTTTCTCTGTTTCCACAGGCAGATTTGATTATTATACCTTCTTTTTTTTTTTAATTTTTATTTATTAGTTTCAGGTGTACAAGACAAGGTAATACTTAGACGTTCATCTTTATATCCCTCACACTGTGAACCCCCCTCCCCCCATCGACTATCCCTCCGACCTCACACTGAACCATCACATTATATATATAAAATTATAGTTGGCATTCATTAATGTTTAGCTTCTGGTGTACAATGCCATGATCAGGTGTCCACAGTATCCCTGAGGTGGTCTCCCAAATAGGACGCATGTCCATCGGACACCCAACAAAATCTTTACAACATTATTGAATACCTTCCCCAAATTAATTTTCAAAAAAACCCTGAGGCCAGCTTGTGGTTACCAGCTCCTTCCAAATCCCTTCACCTTTCCCCTTATCCCCAACCTCCCCCCCACACACCCATCTAACAACTCTCGGTTTTTTCTTTGTGTCCCCAAAACTGTTTCTGATTAGTTCATTCACATAGTCTTTTCTTTAGATTCCATATATAAGTGAGATCATATGGTACTTGTCTTTCTCTTTCTGACTTATTTCACTTAACATAATGTTCTCTAGATCCATCCATGTTGCTGCAAATGATAAGATTTCTTTCTTCTTTATGGCTGCATAATACTCCATTGTATAAATGTACCACAGCTTCTTAATCCAGTCATCTACCGATGGGCATTTCGGTTGTTTCCATATCTTGGCTATTGTGTAAAGTGCTGCAATAAACATTGGAGTGCATACAGATTTTTGAATTGGAGTTTTGGATTTCTCTGGATAGATGCCTAGGAGTGGAATTACTGGATCATAGGGTAGTTCCATTTTCAGATTTCTGAGATACCTCCATACCGTTTTCCATAGAGGCTGCACCAATCTGCAATCCCACCAACAGTGCACTAGCGTTCCCTTTTCTCCACATCCACGCCAGCATTTGTTGTTTGTTGATTTATTGATGATAGCCATTTTGACTGGAGTGAGGTGGTATCTCATTATGGTTTTTATTTGCATTTCTCTGATGGTTAGTGAGGTTGAGCATTTCTTCATATGTCTTCTTGCCTTCTGTATGTCCTTTTTAGAAAAATGTCTCCTCAAGTCCTCTGCCCATTTTTTAATTGGGTTGTTTGTTTTTTTGGAGTTGAGTTGAGTAAGTTTTTTATAGATTTGTGATATTAATCCCTTATCAGATATATCATTGGCAAATATCTTTTCCCATACAGTAAGATCCCTTTTTGTTTTATTGATGGTTTCCTTTGCTGTGAAAAAACTTTTTAGTTTGATGTAATCCCACATGTTTATTTTTTCTCTTACTTCCCTCGCGCGAGGGGATATATCAGTGAAAATCTTACTCCGGGTAATGTCCATGAAGTTTCTTCCTATATTTTCTTCTAGATATTTTATGGTTTCAGATCTTACATTTAAGTCTTTAAGCCATTTTGAATTTGTTTTTGTATATGGTGTAAGGAGGTGGTCCAGCTTCATTTTCTTGCATGTGTCTGTCCAGGTTTCCCAACACCAGTTATTGAACAGACTGTCTTTACCCCATCGTACATTCTTGCTTCCATTGTCGTAGATTAGATGGGCATATAGGCATGGATTTACGTCTGGACTCTCTATTCTGTTCCATTGATCTATGTGTCTATTTTAATGCCAGTACCATGCTGTTTTGATTACTGTAGCCTTGTAGTATAGTTTGAAATCAGGTATCGTTATACCTCCCACTTTGTTCTTATTTCTCAAGATTGCTGAGGCTATCCGGGGTCTTTTATGGTCCCATATAAATTTTAGGATTATATGTTCTATTTCTGTGAAAAACGTCGTTGGTAGTTTGATAGGAATTGCGTTGAATATGTATATTGCCTTAGGCAGTATGGACATTTTAACTATATTAATTCTTCCTATCCATGAACATGGAATGTGTTTCTATCTATTTATGTCTTCTTTCATTTCTTCAGTGTTGTATAATTTTCTGAGTACAGATCTTTTACATCTTTGGTTAGATTTATTCCCAGATATTTTATAGTCTTTGGAGCAATTGTAAATGGAATTGTTTTTTTAATTTCTCCTTCTGCTATTTTATCATTGGTATATACAAATGCAACTGATTTCCGAATATTAATTTTATATCCTGCTACTTTACTAAATTCATCTATCAGTTCTAATAGTTTCTTGGTGGAGTCTTTAGGGTTCTCTATATATAGAATCATATCATCTGCATATAATGATAATTTTACTTCCTCCTTACCAATTTGGATGCCTTTTATTTCTTTCTCTTGTCTGATTGCTGTGGCTAGAACTTCCAGCACTATGTTGAATAGAAGTGGAGAAAGTGGTATTATACCTTCTTTTGATATATTTATAAATTCAAGCAGGTTCCAAATTTTATCTTCCAGAAAGCTCCATAAGGTAACTGCATATCTCTGCTATGAACTTTTACATGGGATCATACAGCTTACCGCTCAGACCATGGTCTATTTTCTTTCCTAGTACTCTTGGGGGGTACCCTCTGTAATCCCCAAATTACAACATTAATATTTGCACTTTAATTAAAATATAGCGACCTCCTATACTGAAACTTGTTCTTTCTTTGGAATCTCGCAATACTGCTCGCGCTTCAGTAGAATTCAGCATTAAGGTGAATTGACTTGGGGTCCATACAAGAACCTCAAGCTCCATATAAGGACCCTGCTTGCCCATGGGCTTTAACCGTAGACTGATCATACTCAGTATCTAAGTTGGGCATGTATTTTCTCACTTGTCCTTTTACCCGTCTCAATATGACACCCTGTTTATGTTGCTACAATTGCTAGCCTTACTAATTCAAAGAAATCACCCCCAAGAAATCAGAAAAAAAGAAAAGACTGAGAAATGAGTAGGAGAAGAGGTTGAGGACATTGACTAATGTATTTCCTGATTTAGCTCAATTTCCAAATTTAGGGAACTCATAAGAAGCATAATTGAGTCTCCTACTTATGAAAGTTCTGAGCCAGAATTCCTCCAGAGGAACAGGCTAATACCATCTCAGCAATAAAGGGGCTGACAGCAGAGCAGGTGTGTGCTTATTTTCCACACAATGCCCCGGGGCTTGGTGTTTATGAGAGTGTCCCTTTAGAAAAAGGAGATTTCTATCAAAAAAGAGTTGTTTTTGTTTAGAATGAAAATAGGATGATGGGGGAGGGGGCAATATCTGAGTCTGCTTCCCTGGGGGCTGATAATAGAAGAGTGGGTGTGTGTGTGAGTAGGTGTATGTATGTGAATGTGAGTGTGGATGTGTGTAGAGGTATGCATGTGTGTGTGAATATGTGTGTGTAAGTTTTCGTGTGTGTGAGAGTCTATGTGGGTGTGTGTGTGTATGAGTAAGTGAGTGAAAGAGAGACAACGAGAATGACTATCCCGTCTCAGACAGGCTAGACGGGATTACTTGATCTCATGACACAGGGAAACAAAGCTGGCCAAATCAGGTAAAGGCTTATTTCATTTGCTTAATTTTTTGACTGGACAAACATCTACACTGAAACTCCAGGAATGCCTCCTGAAACATGGTGGTAGATTCCCCAGTGTACCCTGGTACAAGAAGCCAGCTGCTTGCTGAAGAGTCACCATAGGGAGAAAAACTTTGGCCTGACTTCTGCCTGGGCAGCCTGACTTGGCCATTTCTCAGGAATCTGGAAGGTGTACTGGCTCTCCCTCGCCCACCTTTCTATCATATATAACTCAACAATCTGATACTCGTATCTTCTTCCTGTTAGATTCCATTTCCACTTCCCTTTATGGTTACTGTATTTTAAAATATTACAGCACATTTTTAGATAATAGGTTCTTTTAAAGGTATTTAATTTGGAGGGTGCATATGCAGAAGCTGTCCTATCCATCCATGACATTTTAAGGCAAACGTTTCTGTTTTCAATTCTCAAGAACATTATATAGAAAACATCTGCGAGAGATGTGTTATATTCCACTGTACAGTTGATTAGACGATCATTCAGCTCAGCACCTTCTGTAAATCGATGTTCTCTTGGGCTGTAAGGTAACAAAGCCTTACTCACACGGAGCTTCTATTCTGGGGTGGAATAATCCTCAAATATTAGCTAAGAGAGACCTCCTGTTTTCCCTGGGACATGTCTTCCACAGATACTTGACTTAGAAAGAATCCCAACAGCAACTTTAAGCTTATGCAATGCATGTCTGCTTGTGAAATTCAAACCCAGGGTTGGTAATAGTGGAGTTGGTGATGTCTGTGACTGAATGACACACTGGATTTCATTTGGGACACAAACGACAGTCAGGTGGTAGTGGCTGCCTGGAGTGCGGAGCACAGGAGAAATCTGAGAATGTCCTGGTTCAGTGGGAAAGAATACCACAATAGATTAGTGATGTCTGCCACCAACAGGAATGGGGGTGCAGCTGCTTGCTGTCCTTTCCTCCTCTGCTCTAGTTCAAAAAGAAAGCCATCACCTTTATAAAAGTTGATTTTTATTTGCTCGATGAAGTTAACATTTGCTCTCTAGTTAGGTGACATATTTCAGTTAATCCGGACTCTTACTGATTTTATTTTTTCTGTATTCTCATTTTATCGTGTCCCCTCTTATCCTGCATCCCTGACTCCCCAGTTTTTAGAATCCTCTTCCACCAGAAGCACGCAATGTTTTCAGACTGAATCATGTTCTCTGGGAAGGAAAGTACCCAACAAACTAAATGGTTGCCCATTCCTAAAACACATGCATGTTTAAAGAGAATGCTTAGAGTTGACCACATTTAAAGCAAGGAAATTAATTTCTATTGATGAAATTTAGGTGTCATACTTGGAGGGCTGGGGCATGGCCCTTTTCTTGACATGATTC